>NC_087371.1:3144728-3510562 GCF_031761385.1 Necator americanus
GAATGTGCATGGAGAAAAACTGTGTAGATTCACAAACCTAGACATTACCTAGACATTTGTAGTGTTTGTTCATCATAAGCAACTCGTAGAAGGAAATGAAAGGTGATCCCAAGGTCTGCGCATAGAGTGTGTCCTTTGGAATCATCGTGGGTTTTTTATTGTAGGATGCACTGTAACAAATAATTCTTTTGCATAAAACCTCTACCTAGACATCAATATACCATTGCTCACGATCTGTATCCATAGTGCATTATGCTTCCGTAGTCGTACGTAAGATCGTAGTTGTTATTGGTGACCGTCGTTTGTTTAGTGAACTGATCCCGCCAATCTGGCTACAACTTCGATGTGCTCTAATGTGCTTTTTATGTTAAAAAAAAATCTTACCTTAATATTATTTAAATCCAGTGTAATGAATCTGTCGCGATCGTGCCTTGATTGAGTATGCCAAAATCCAAGTGCATGACCTATTTCGTGTGCAGCAGTACCAACCTGAATACCGCTGTTAAATTTTTATAATCTAGTAACTGATCTTACTTTCACTTATAATGTGTAAATGCGAAAGTAATTCGCCAGTAATTTATGTCTTATACTTACAGATTCACATCCTCTTCCAAGGGATAGTTCTTGTTGCGGTTTTTCAATTCTGCCGACGTATGACCAACAACCATCTTCAACGAATACTTGAATTTTCTGTTTAGCTGTAAGATCAATCTCAGATGGCAAATAAGGAGAGAAATGTTTTCATTTGTCACACCTCTTCTATATTTATCTTCGTGGAAGTTAATACATGTGTTTCTTTCCCACTCTTGGGCACCTTTTTTGAAAACGCTTTGAACTTTTGAAGCTGGAAATCACCATTAAATGTCTAACATCTGTGCGCCTGAGATCTTCATATTACTTACTTGCACTGGAATGGAAGAAATAATAGACTCCATTTTCCCATATTGTTTGAGGGTATCTTGCGTCGCGGAATGCTTGACGTTTTCGCCGCTGTCGGTATTCGGTGCCATTGCCGCGCTTTTCTTCTCTTTCTTCTTCGATGTCTTCAATGACATCTACGATTTGATCACTTCAAAAGTAGATATTAATAAGAGTAATGCAGAAATGAATGAATACCAAACCTCGTCAGCTTCATGTCACCTTGATACATCCCATCCGTATGGTCCATCTCATTGATTTCCGGGATGTTACCGCCAGAAGTACTAACCTGATCTTCTGTTACAGCAATAATTTTCTGAAGTTTAGCGCACAGTCGATTGGAGCTAAGGACAGCGTTAGCTTATGATATTTGAACTCTATTACCTCTTCTTCTTTTTTTAATTCTTCTTCTTCTTCATGAGACAATGCGAGTACTTCTTCTATGTCACCATGCAGTGCTTTTAACACCTCGGCAATATCCTTAAAGATTGCTTGGTATTTCGTAGCATATTGATATTATTGAAAACATTTTCTTCTTCTCCTACCTCAGAGACGGCTCTGTTGACACAGAGTAAGAGTAAGAGAAGAGTTATCATCATCCTGGAAAATTTGGGATTCTTGAGAGCTTAATACATTGAGAAGAGGTAAGGAAAATTGAGACATCGCTGACAATGTTATGAGATGGAACTGGATGATAGTTCTTGATTTCGCCTTCTTTTATAGTGCTCCTCTTTTATAGCGATTCTGAGCAGTTGAAACAGCTTTGAAAACTACATTTGCCATGCTGATGAACAAACGCATACTGATTAATTTGAAGTATCCGGATTGGCTCCAGTGATCAATGTATTGATCTGCATGCAATCACTGTAGTAGCAAAGCAGTTTAAAAACCACTGTCTTCACAGAAATTTTCATTTTATATGATTATCATTTTATAAAAAAAGGATTTATGATGTAACTTTATAAAAGTCGGTTCGGATTTACATTCTTGACAAATCAAGCGCTTAAACTTTAAGAAATAATATGGTTAATAAAGAGACAGTATGGCTCGCAGTTTACTCTCTCGTGCATGGCGTGCATATTCGCAACATCATTTCCAGGTACCATTTATTTCGGCGAACACATAGTCGCTGCTCTGGGTGCAGTTAAAGGACAACGCTTCAGGAAATAGGGTCATTCGAAGGGCTTCTTAGGGCGCCTTGACGAGAAGGAATCATCCTGTGGATGTAGCCTCAGGGCATATATAAAAAAGATAAAGGATAAAGTCACTGGCAATGGCGATATCGGCAGTATCATCAATCCACGTGGGATGCGCCAGCGCGTTTTACTGGAATTCATAATCATTAAAGTTTTGAAACGCGTGTTGGCCTATACAATGACTTGCGGGGGCCAGCCGATGATCAAGTCAGTGTTTTTATGCTCCCTGACAAGTTTGGTACCAATTTATCGACCCCGGAGGTATGAAAGGCTTGGTTTGCATTACGGCGGTTTCGAACCCTCGACCGTGTGGCTACAACAGACTTCCAACCAAGTGCAACACACCCGCCCCCAGCGCCACAATGTCGCCCTTTCAAATTTTAATTTTTGTTGTTTACTAGTCGTTTGTTTCTTTTGTTTGTTTGATTAACTCGTTTCTCGTATTCTCATTCTCCGACGATTTTCCGTTCTATTACGTATTCCAGCGCATTCCATTAGTTTACATATAAACGTTTTTTTTAGTCCTCCAAGAATGATAAGAATCTCCTTAGGACGATAACATTCTATCAGAAAGAAATGAATGCATGGGACGATCAGTGGATCGGGGTTCAATGCATTCCAAATTTTGCACAGTAATTTTGTGGAAATAACTTAATTTCTGACATGGTTGAGTATTTGTTCCTTCTTTGTTGAGTACATAGGTCCGACCTGATGTATAGTGTTAATGATGTTACTGTATTTACGAGTTGTTTACAAGTTGTTAGTTTTCGTTTTCAGGAATAAATAAATTACTTTATATGCGGAGAACAGAATTATGGTAGATTCTTCAATAATTGTGATGTGCAATTGTGAAATTTGTCCGCGTTCTTTTCCCGGCTGTGTATTCAGGAAACAGTTTCAATTTGTGCACCATGTTTCGTAGACACGTTCCTCAGCTGATAAAACACTCGTATCCGATTGGAAAAACTATTTCATATTGTCGCGAACTGTCAGGAACCATCTCCTTTTTCAGATGACAAACCTGCTTTGCGAGAGCTCCCTAAGGTTAGGAATGAACGCAACTTTAATCCTACCTACTTTGTTATACCATTCGCTGAATTGATGCATAAGTTTTTTTTCTTACTTTCAAAATTGCGTGAACAAGTAGCATCGCTGGGACCTCCAGTCGAACTCCCTGCAGAAAATAGTGCGCCAGAACGCGTGCAACTGCATCTTATGAGAATATCTCTTATGAGAATACTCCACCTAAAATCGGTACTACCTCAGATTCGTGGAGTGAGGCCTTTAACTGGATTAATAGGTTGAATTACGCTTAAAATAGTAATTTACACCGCTACCGTTATCCACTTGTGCAGAGACCGCAACATCATCAACTTTGTGGTAAACACGTACAAAAACTCTCTTGCATCCATGTTACAGTTTTAACGGCGCTTTCGTAGAATGCATCCTCCCTCCCCCGCAGGTTTTTAAATTAAACGGTTATGCCAAAGGCCAGAAGACACGTTTCTTGAAGATATGGTAGAGAATTGTGGTCCCAGCGATGCTACTTGTTCACGCAATTTTGAAAGTAAGAAAAAAAACTTATGCATCAATTCAGCGAATGGTATAACAAAGTAGGTAGGATTAAAGTTGCGTTCATTCCTAACCTTAGGGAGCTCTCGCAAAGCAGGTTTGTCATCTGAAAAAGGAGATGGTTCCTGACAGTTCGCGACAATATGAAATAGTTTTTCCAGTCGGATACGAGTGTTTTATCAGCTGAGAAACGTGTCTACGAAACATGGTGCACAAATTGAAACTGTTTCCTGAATACACAGCCGGGAAAAGAACGCGGACAAATTTCACAATTGCACATCACAATTATTGAAGAATCTACCATAATTCTGTTCTCCGCATATAAAGTAATTTATTTATTCCTGAAAACGAAAACTAACAACTTGTAAACAACTCGTAAATACAGTAACATCATTAACACTATACATCAGGTCGGACCTATGTACTCAACAAAGAAGGAACAAATACTCAACCATGTCAGAAATTAAGTTATTTCCACAAAATTACTGTGCAAAATTTGGAATGCATTGAACCCCGATCCACTGATCGTCCCATGCATTCATTTCTTTCTGATAGAATGTTATCGTCCTAAGGAGATTCTTATCATTCTTGGAGGACTAAAAAAAACCATTATATGTAAACTAATGGAATGCGCTGGAATACGTAATAGAACGGAAAATCGTCGGAGAATGAGAATACGAGAAACGAGTTAATCAAACAAACAAAAGAAACAAACGACTAGTAAACAACAAAAATTAAAATTTGAAAGGGCGACATTGTGGCGCTGGGGGCGGGTGTGTTGCACTTGGTTGGAGGTCTGTTGTAGCCACACGGTCGAGGGTTCGAAACCGCCGTAATGCAAACCAAGCCTTTCATACCTCCGGGGTCGATAAATTGGTACCAAACTTGTCAGGGAGCATAAAAACACTGACTTGATCATCGGCTGGCCCCCGCAAGTCATTGTATAGGCCAACACGCGTTTCAAAACTTTAATGATTACGAATTCCAGTAAAACGCGCTGGCGCATCCCACGTGGATTGATGATACTGCCGATATCGCCATCGCCAGTGACTTTATCCTTTATCTTTTTTATATATGCCCTGAGGCTACATCCACAGGATGATTCCTTCTCGTCAAGGCGCCCTAAGAAGCCCTTCGAATGACCCTATTTCCTGAAGCGTTGTCCTTTAACTGCACCCAGAGCAGCGACTATGTGTTCGCCGAAATAAATGGTACCTGGAAATGATGTTGCGAATATGCACGCCATGCACGAGAGAGTAAACTGCGAGCCATACTGTCTCTTTATTAACCATATTATTTCTTAAAGTTTAAGCGCTTGATTTGTCAAGAATGTAAATCCGAACCGACTTTTATAAAGTTACATCATAAATCCTTTTTTTATAAAATGATAATCATATAAAATGAAAATTTCTGTGAAGACAGTGGTTTTTAAACTGCTTTGCTACTACAGTGATTGCATGCAGATCAATACATTGATCACTGGAGCCAATCCGGATACTTCAAATTAATCAGTATGCGTTTGTTCATCAGCATGGCAAATGTAGTTTTCAAAGCTGTTTCAACTGCTCAGAATCGCTATAAAAGAGGAGCACTATAAAAGAAGGCGAAATCAAGAACTATCATCCAGTTCCATCTCATAACATTGTCAGCGATGTCTCAATTTTCCTTACCTCTTCTCAATGTATTAAGCTCTCAAGAATCCCAAATTTTCCAGGATGATGATAACTCTTCTCTTACTCTTACTCTGTGTCAACAGAGCCGTCTCTGAGGTAGGAGAAGAAGAAAATGTTTTCAATAATATCAATATGCTACGAAATACCAAGCAATCTTTAAGGATATTGCCGAGGTGTTAAAAGCACTGCATGGTGACATCGAAGAAGTACTCGCATTGTCTCATGAAGAAGAAGAAGAATTAAAAAAAGAAGAAGAGGTAATAGAGTTCAAATATCATAAGCTAACGCTGTCCTTAGCTCCAATCGACTGTGCGCTAAACTTCAGAAAATTATTGCTGTAACAGAAGATCAGGTTAGTACTTCTGGCGGTAACATCCCGGAAATCAATGAGATAGACCATACGGATGGGATGTATCAAGGTGACATGAAGCTGACGAGGTTTGGTATTCATTCATTTCTGCATTACTCTTATTAATATCTACTTTTGAAGTGATCAAATCGTAGATGTCATTGAAGACATCGAAGAAGAAAGAGAAGAAAAGCGCGGCAATGGCACCGAATACCGACAGCGGCGAAAACGTCAAGCATTCCGCGACGCAAGATACCCTCAAACAATATGGGAAAATGGAGTCTATTATTTCTTCCATTCCAGTGCAAGTAAGTAATATGAAGATCTCAGGCGCACAGATGTTAGACATTTAATGGTGATTTCCAGCTTCAAAAGTTCAAAGCGTTTTCAAAAAAGGTGCCCAAGAGTGGGAAAGAAACACATGTATTAACTTCCACGAAGATAAATATAGAAGAGGTGTGACAAATGAAAACATTTCTCTCCTTATTTACCATCTGAGATTGATCTTACAGCTAAACAGAAAATTCAAGTATTCGTTGAAGATGGTTGTTGGTCATACGTCGGCAGAATTGAAAAACCGCAACAAGAACTATCCCTTGGAAGAGGATGTGAATCTGTAAGTATAAGACATAAATTACTGGCGAATTACTTTCGCATTTACACATTATAAGTGAAAGTAAGATCAGTTACTAGATTATAAAAATCTAACAGCGGTATTCAGGTTGGTACTGCTGCACACGAAATAGGTCATGCACTTGGATTTTGGCATACTCAATCAAGGCACGATCGCGACAGATTCATTACACTGGATTTAAATAATATTAAGGTAAGATTTTTTTTTAACATAAAAAGCACATTAGAGCACATCGAAGTTGTAGCCAGATTGGCGGGATCAGTTCACTAAACAAACGACGGTCACCAATAACAACTACGATCTTACGTACGACTACGGAAGCATAATGCACTATGGATACAGATCGTGAGCAATGGTATATTGATGTCTAGGTAGAGGTTTTATGCAAAAGAATTATTTGTTACAGTGCATCCTACAATAAAAAACCCACGATGATTCCAAAGGACACACTCTATGCGCAGACCTTGGGATCACCTTTCATTTCCTTCTACGAGTTGCTTATGATGAACAAACACTACAAATGTCTAGGTAATGTCTAGGTTTGTGAATCTACACAGTTTTTCTCCATGCACATTCATCTCCCACTTCAGACAATTGTAAGCCAGAGACATCCGCTATATGTCAAATGGACGGTTTCCCTCATCCTCGTGACTGCAAAAAATGCATTTGTCCAAGTGGATTCGGCGGTGATCTTTGTGACCGAAGGGTAAATATTCGTTTTGAATTCTCCCACATACCCGGCCCTGGTTTTCGAGAACAACATTTAGCCCTCCGGATGCGGTCAGGTACTAAATGCGACAACAAACTACCAAACTCTCACAGATACGGTTGGCAATATCAACGTTGGAGAGAGAGAAGATTTTTCAAAGTGCAACTATTGGATCCAGGTTCACTACTTCTACAATGGCACTTAATGTAGACTTTAGTCAAACCCACTTTTTAAGGCACCAAAAGGCTCCCGTATTGAAGTCAAACTCGAAAGTTTCACAAGAGGGCTTGCTGTTGATGGCTGCTCTTATGCTGGAGTCGAAATCAAAACTCATTCAGATCTCCGTCTTACTGGTTATAGGTTAGATAATATTAGTTTCTAATTCATATGAGCGTTATTGAACTGGTTTTTCAGCTAAGAATTTAGGTTCTGTGCTCCAGAAGATAAGGGTGTCACTTTGGTATCAAACTATCACATTGTTCCCGTGATCACATACAATCGAGCCTATGCATCGCAAACGGTCCTGAAGTACAGAATCGGTGAAATTTCATTACAATTGCTTTAACGAAAAAGTGATGTAGTGAAGCTAGTCAATTTACCATGGGAACGGTCATCCAACTTGTAAATTGTCGGTGGTAATTAAGCTTGTTTATTCCATAGTTGCTGTTTTCAGTTCCTTCTTCTGCAAACACCCGCATTATTCGATACACTTGAAACCGAAGATGTGTGCAAAATCATGTCAGCTATGTTATTGGCGCATGAAACTTCAATGCAAATAAACGATTTCAAGAGCCGGATTCTTGGAACAGTTTTTAAACTCACATCAATAGTCAGTCCAACCTTCTCACATGCACAGTCGGTTAATACAGAGTCCAAAAACAAATAGGTAGCGGCAATAGAATACTTATAAGGACAGTCACACAACCGGTTGTTTCAGCTGTAGGCCCTTACTGGAACAGATAAGAACAGATTTTTCTTAAGAAGCTGCCAACCTAAGAAAATTCTTTTGCGCCTCGACGGCGGGATTTTAATGTACTTGTCACTGCACATCTCTTCATAAACAATCCTCTAGGAAACCGAATAGGAGCCGCAACAAAGCTCAATATGGGAGCGTCCAGCGAAGTTATCACTACAACTAGTGGACCTAATGTTGGGTGGTATCAAATGGGCAGAAGGCTGCAGCAGGATTTTTTTGAAGTGTCTTCTTGGATCTTGACAATGTTAGTGTGACAAGTAGTTATGCTGATGACATTTTATCAGAGTCAAAGCATGTTGTAATCGCTGTTTGCTCCATTCATTGCTGTTTATCGTTTCTCATGGTCAAATTCTTAAAATAACACTTCGCCTCGCAACACATCCAGGTTACGCAGACATTCCAACTTTGCAGCGCACTGTTGTGTTTAGTATTCTAGAAGTTATTTGAATAGATATCCCCTGTTGCTGAAGGAGAATGAACATGAACAACTTTTGCGAGGACGCATATTTGAAACTCATGAAAGAGAAAATCTGCATAAATCATGTGTTTTAATCTACAGGTTCACAATCACAGACGAATTTTTTTGTAAAATTCTCTTTGAATTGGAATATCAACAGCCTAACTTCATCTATCAATACACACAGAATCTAGCAAAACGGAGATTCTGATGACAAAATTCGCAATGTAATATCACTGTTTCGAGCTCTTTGCTCTTTCGAGGCTAGAAGCAGATGTCATTTAAAAGTACGCAAACGAAACCAAAAGTTTCATAAGCTTTAGAGAAAGTAATAACAAAATCCGTTCTAAAATCCTTTTGCAGTGCGAACTTAACAATAAATTATATCGACTGGATCGGAAAAAGGATAGAGAAAGCCTTCCTCGCTTGATTTTATGAATAATTGCAGAAATTTCAAAGTCAGTGTACCATGGATCTGAAGTGGTGAGAGGTTCCACGAGAAAAGCTAGAGATGGGGTTGTAGTTTCCAGGATCCGTGGTGGTTCCGAGCGGTGGAAAATTCTTCTCACCAGCCTGTTTTAATAAAACAAATGAAGAGGCAGCTGAGGGAGTCGGAACGAGTAGGTAGAATGAAACTAAAACAGTCTTACGACGTTACGACTTTTTTTAAAGAATATATGAGCGGAACCACCCCGCTAGTTCAACCGCTACCGCTGGTTACACCGCTGCGATTCGAATGTAGCCGCTTACGTAACAACACCAGGAGTCATTTTTTTACCCGACTATTACCACCGAAGCTATGATTCGAGATAAATTGAAGAAGGAAAAAAACCTATATTTTATTCTATTGTTAACGCTGGATTGAAATGTTGAAGCAAACGTTAACGAGCACTTTCTCCAGTTGTTCG
This sequence comes from Necator americanus, assembly GCF_031761385.1. NCBI lineage: Eukaryota > Metazoa > Nematoda > Chromadorea > Rhabditida > Ancylostomatidae > Necator > Necator americanus. The sequence goes on from NC_087371.1 coordinate 3,154,121, forward strand.
TTCTCGTGAATTTGATGTTATTATGAGTTCTATCTAGCAGTTGCGGTCTGGATTTGCTTTGTAGATGTCCAGTATTTCTGCCAAAAGAGTAATAACAGTTCTCAAATCATCCTATCCTTCTTGTTCTTTCAGGGATGAATGAATAGTTTCTGTTCAAGCACTTGAAATGTTGAAGGTTGGACAATAAAAAATGTTGTGATGTGTTGAAAGAGATTCTTTCTATTGCTTTTTTGTAGTAGTAAGAAATGACAGAGACATTACCGACGCTTTTACTTTCATGAAAGATCATAAACAGTATCATTTGATATTTTGGCAATGCTACTAACTTTGTGGAAGTTTTAACTCTACCCAGTCAACACCACTCAACACGTTTTCCTCGCCGTTTTTTTTTTTACGACGATTGGATTAGGGAGAGATGAGCAGAACCATCACAGATTCCACAACCTACAGTACCATTTATAGCTTTTCTCGTGGCTTTCCTCATCACGTCAGATTCGTGATAAGCTGCCTTCAAAAATTCTACAAGTATTCATAAAATCAAAGGAAGAGGGCTCTATAACTTTTTTTTTCCATCCAGCCAATACAATGAAATCAACACACACTGCAAAAAGATTTTGGAACGGATTTTGTGATCACTTTCTCTAAAGCTTGTGAACCTTTCGGTTTCGTTTGCGTACTTTTAAATGAAATCTGTTTTTACTAAAATCCTATCTTTTTACTAAAATCCCGCTGTCGAACCGCAAAAGAATATTCTTGGGTTCGATCCGTTTACAGCTTCTTAAGAAAAATTTGTTCTTATCTGCTCCAGTAAGGGCATGCAGCTGGAACAAGCGGTTGTGTAACTGTTCTTATAAGTATTCTATTGTCGCTACCTATTTGTTTTTGGACTCTGTATTAACCGACTGTGCATGTGAGAAGGTTGGACTGACTGTTGATGTGAGTTTAAAAACTGTTCCAAGAATCCGGCTCTTGTAATCTTTTATTTGGATTGAAGTTTCATGCACCAATAACATAGCTGACATGATTTTGCACACATGTTCGCTTTCGAGTGTATCGAATAATGCGGGTCTTTGCAGAAGAAGGAATTGAAAACAGCAATCACAGAATAAATAAGATCAATTACCAGTATCAACTAACCACCAGGAAGACAGTTTTTAGAGACAGTAAACCAATTATTTCCAGTACATTACATTTTCTCTAACGTGATGCCAACGATGTTACGGGAACAATTGCGGATGCTAATGAGGTAGCATTAGAGTGATCACAGCAAGGCCTCGTGGCGCGTGCACAGATGGAGGAGAAGAAGCTAATCGCGGACCAAAAGCGATCTTGTGCCTGCCCTGAGACTCAGGTGGATTCAGGGGGTGGACTTCTTGTTTCTGCTGTACTGGGATCGGCTCATGGTACCATTGTACTCCCACCGTCGGTCCGTCCAAAAGCCTGCAATCAAGAAACTGGAAGGTGCAAACGAGGCAGTTTGGAGTCCCCTCCAACAAATAAGCTCCATCCGTCCATCCCCGAGCGAATGGAGTGTTCTCCCGAACTAGAGATTCGCAACCTGCCCATGAGTTTCTAATTACATCCATCTTACAGTAATAAGAAAGAGTCTCCTGATTCCGGGGGAAATCTTGGTGCGGTGGGAACCAGGACGGAGTTGCTGAAGTCACGTAGTCTGCCAGAACGGAAAAGGACTACGAATGAGAGATTGCTAATGAGTGATTATTCCGCCAAACGTTTGCAAAGAACGAAAGTCAGGAACAATATGTGGAATACACTTTGTGTCGCGATTGCGGAATATAGGGACCGGAATAATTCCGGATGAGATCCATAAACAAATCAATCTCCTGTTCACCATTTTACAACGGTGTAATGAGAACATCTGAATTTAACTGTCGCAGAAGTCAAGGCTACGAGTTGGAATATTGCCGTGTAAAACACGTCTTCATGCATTCAAGCTTTGAACCAGACTAGATAAGTATTCCACACTAATAGTAATTGATTACTTATGGGTACCCCTAGTACAGCAAATATTTGAAATTTAGCAAATTGTAGGGAACATCAAGTTCCTGCTCCCTTCTGTTTAGCCTCTTTTCAAAGAAATAGTAAGAAGCGTAACTTGCAAACAGCATTGTCGTGTTCCAGGAGCAACGGGCATTGGAGGATTGGACCAAGAGTCGACTGTCCAGATCCGGAAGAACTCGCGAGGGCCACTTACCATATGACAGCCTAGCCTCTCTGAATCCTGCGATGATTCATAGTTTTGGTACGCAGTGGTATGTAACGCTACCAAATTTCAGCAAATGAAGTAAGCACTAGCCGACGTGTTGTACTTAGAGTCTGCTCATCGTTTGAATGTTTTCTATAGGGTGATGAGGTGCTTAAGAGGACAGGTCACTGATGGCTTTGATTTTCCAGGCTCTGATGAAGGCGATAACGCCAAAACATTAGCTAATATATAGAGAAGATCAATATCAACCTTAACTGCAGCTCATGCAAATCAATCAAAACTACATATTAAATCATGCCAAGATTCAAGGACTGGAAAACATGGGCACCATTATCGACTTTTCTGTGATGAACACAAAGAGATGATCGCGTTCTAAAGGACCTAGGGTTCGACGTTTTAATGCTGAAAAAACTAAAATCCCTGAGGTATTTTTATGTTTTCTTGTTAGTTAGCAAGGATGTAATGAATTTTTACTCGTGGTCTGACGTTCCGGCAATCTCGTTTTAAACAAAGTCTTTATTTCTGATGTTATGCTTTTCTCACAAAAACAACTGAACGTGAATTCAGTTCACTTCAATCCATTGTCGATGTTTGAAGAAGAGAGGAGCTGGAGATTATGGACAGCATGCCTCCGAAGGACACCACATTTAGTACCACTGCGTACGCTGAGAAAGTAGAATAGTTCCTCAATTTAAAATTGTTGAGAATAATCAGAATCAGCTGTCTGAAAACTGAAATATAGACGAGTGAGTTTCTGTAAGGGTAGAATTTAAGTTTTGATATTCCGCTAAAATATATGAATTCCGTATTTTTGAGTCGAATATTTGTGATGAGCAGGATTTCTCAGTCATTAGTGTTGCTTCCTTCAGGAAAAATAAAAGAATTTTCATAAACCATAAGCGAGAAGCAGCAGATCATTTCGTTGAATGCTCTGAAACTGGATGCATCCGTCACTTCCAAGCTATGTTCTGCCATAACACTCGACATTGATAGGTTAGTTGGAATTTAGTTTGATGCTCAGGATAGCAGGTTTGCACATCAATAAAGTTAGTAGTGTTCATGGTAATTTAAGACGAACGGTCTGAAGTTTACTGTAATTGATAGCAATGAAGAAGGCGACGGCAACAAAAATATTAAGCCAATGAACTAACAGTATAAAGAGCACTGTGCATTCAAGAGTCTCCCACAGGTAGAAAAAATTATAAAATTTGCCTTTTAACCATTTACTTGACCCAATAGAGTAGGTGTAGATGTTCTCCATGTAGGGATGGACGTAGTCTTCTGATTAAAAGTGTCACGTACCATGAATTCCGTCTTCTTCGGTCTCTAATGAAATACTTTGCAAAAGAAAAGTTGGTTGACTGTGGTTATCTATCGAAGTTCATCTTATATCTTTATCAGTCTGAAAGCTTGAACTTCAGACCTGTGACGTTCTCTTCGCTCGCCTTCACTGATTAATGAAAATTAATAGTAGCGGCATTTTCTAAAAACTAGATTGGTGTCATTCTAATAATACTTTCTTCTCTTTTTGTATAAAGTTAAGCACAAGATATCATAGCTTTCTTTCTAGACGCGTCAGTTCTACATTTGGAGATCATTCAAACTTCAGCTTCCAACACTTCTCCGACATCAACATTATACAGACACAATTTGAAAACAATACTCAAAGTATGGGATTTCTTGCTTTTCTCCCCCAACAGTTATCATGGAATGATGATTGGGGCCGCGTACACGAGTCTGATTGCTACCTGCACGTGGTGGCCCTGCTTTAACTAAATGCAATCAGGCGTTCGAGTGTACGCATTGGGGACGTACGAGCTATATAACCTGCACTGTTATATGGCGAAAGCTTCCCATACATTGCAAAAGGGTGTTGTCGTCCAGCACACCGCCAAAGCCCATAACCTGAAAGGTCAACTGCCTGAAGGGAGCATGGAATCTTTGGCAACAACAATTCGTTTCGTCACGCTGAACTGCCGAACACTATCGAGTGAACTCCAACAAGTCGCTCTATCCAGACTTCTGCGATATCTCTGTGTGCCTTTTGCTGCATTGCAGAAAACACGCATGAGAGATCGGTCCATCATCAGCATCGAAAATTACACCATATACTGCGGCGATGCTGATGAGAACAACGTAGGTGGCTGCGCGATATCTGTGAGGAACGATTACAAAAACCTGATGGAGGAATTTGGCTCAACGTCGTCTAGATGCGCCTTTTTACGACTGCGAGATCGTGGAGGACGTAAACTCTGGATCGTAAGTGCTTACGCACCTACGGAAACCGCTGAGGACAACAGTAAGGACGCCTCTATGATGAACTCAATGCGTTGGTGTCTAAAATACCAAGCCAGCAGGGGGTCATTGTCGGAATCGACGCAAATGCGAAGATGGGACTCGAACAGCAATCCGATGTGCTAGGAAAATGGTACTATGCAGTGGAGCGCACGTCGGACAACAGTGACCGTCTGGTCGACTTATGCGATCAGACGGGCCTCATCACCGCTTCCTCGTTTAAGAGAAATTGTCGCCATCAACTCACGTGGCAAGGGTCAACCCGGCCTGAAGAGCAGCGCAAACGGAAGATGAGGACTCTTAAACTTCAGCTCGACTACGTTCTGGCGTGGAACATTCCTCAGTCAGATATCCGAAACTCTAGAGCTGTTTGGGACGTCGCGTTCGACTCCGACCACCGTCCAGTTCTTCTCAGCTTCAAGATACGGTTCCACAAGAGAAACCGAGGGGTTCCTCTTCAACCGAAAATCGACATGGCAGGTCTGAAAGATGATTAATGCAGAAGAAAATTCCGCCAACGTGTGTCTATTCATGTTGGAGTACGTTAGTACAGGAAGAAGCTTAGCGATGCGGATTCCTTCACAAAGTGCATCCAGGACGATGCAAGGGAAACGCTCCCGGTTCTATTGCCGCAGAAGAAGTTTGCCTTTGCATCTGCGGAAACAAAATCCACATACAATTCTGTATGTGTCGCGCGCAGCGCTGGTGACTTCAACCAGGAAAAGCGTCTTAGAAGGAAGCTGCGTCGACAACTGCAACAAGACCGCGATAACGAGTGGACGTCAAGAGCGATGGAGTTTGAGAAGGCGTGGGAGGACAGGAACCCGCGGAAAGCCTGTGCTCTACTAAAACAGTATAGCGGCAAAATTAAAAGATGTTTCCCTGTCTTGAACACTGCCAATGGTGTAGTCGTCGGTAAAGCAACCCTTCCAATTTGTAAGGAACACTTCAAGACCTTGCTGAACTGGCTAGCACCATCAGCCCCTGAACTCGAACACGTTCATAGACCGACGTACGCGGTTAACGAGGAGCCACCGACCGTGTCGGAGGTCCTGGTCTGTATTCAAAAAATGAAGAACGGAAAATCTGGCGGAGACGACGGGATTAGCGCAGAAATGCTAAAATATCTTCCTCCGTCTGGGATTCGTGAGATGACACCCGTTCAATATGGATAGACGAAAGGATACCTGATTCGTGGAGACACGCTATCATAATTCCCCTACACAAGAAGTTATCCGTCACGGACCCCAGGAATTATCGAGGAATCTCTTTGCTGCGTGTTATGTACAAGGTATTGGAGCGTATTATCCTGGACCGACTCATTAAACATCGCGAAGAAACAACGCGCGACGAGCAAGCTGGCTTTCGTCCTGGCCGATCTACGATTGACCAGGTGTTCATCGTCAGGAGAGTGATCGAAATCTGGCAGCGGTATTCGAAGCCAATGCAACTAGCGTTTCTGGACTTTGAAGCCGCGTTCGACTCTCCTCACCGAGGCCGTCTTCTCAACGCGCTCCCCGCCGATGGAGTACCAGGAAAGTTCGTTCGCTTGCTTGATGACATGGATCAACGAACAACTGCTGCAGTTCGAACACCAGCCGGATGTACAACACCGTAACTGGTAAAGTAACTGGAGTAAGACAAGGGACAGTGGCAGGACCTTTCCTGTTCAATTTTGCAATCGACGACATTATGCGAAGAACAGTCGATAAGTGTCCTGCCGACATTGTCTTAGCACCATCTGGGTGCCCCTTGACTGACCTCGAGTACGCCGACGATGTTGTTATATTCGCGGAAAGCAGTACGAAACTTCAACATGTTGTCAACCTTGTATCGAAGCTGGCTGCAGCTTATGGACTACGTCTACGCCCTGATAAATGCAAGCAGATGTGGATCTCTTCGAGACCACGAACGGGAATCAGAGTGGACGGACAACCGATAGAACTCGTCGATGAGATCTGTTACCTAGGCTGTACGCTGAAGAACAATGGCACCTACGAGAGAGATGTTCAGCAAAGATGGGCTAAGGCCACTTCTGCATTTAACTCCTTAACGAAACGCCTGTGGTCGACCCCCATCAACAACGAAGTCAAGCTGCGAGTCTACCTATCCGCAATTCGCCCCATCATGATGTAAGGATAGGAGACTTGGGCAACACTATCAACGGTTATGGAGAGGCTTGACTGCACGGAACGAAAGCTGCTTAAACGGCTACTTGGCTACTTTTGGCCTAGGGTATGTCACAATGAAGATCTTTACGCAGAAACTGATGTGGTATACCGGCGGATGACACGTGGAAAACATCAACACCTTGCACTGCCATCGAAAGTGGCTAAAGTAAATCGTCTTCGCTTCTTTGGTCATATATTAAGGAGACCGGCAGATCGCCTTGTTCAACGAGTTCTGAGGAGTTCGTCGGGTTCGAGCTGGAAGAAGCCACCTGGCCGAAAACGGAAGTTCTGGACTGAGGCGGTGAAAGAGGACCTGAGGACACTCGGCGTGGATAGGTAGTTCAGGCGAAATAGCGACGAATGGATTGATTCTGTGCAAGCTCTCGCAGAAGATCGAGAACGTTGGACAGAGCTGTGTTCAAGGACGGCACATCTCGGCGAAGATGCGGGTAATCGCGTCAGGCGACGACATCAGCCCGCCGATTAAGTCAAGTAAGTCAAACTGACGTGAACAACACCATCGCACTATTTGCGACATCCACACAAAGTTACTGCTCGATACTACTGCGCTATAGCACGGAAATCCGATGCTGGTGGATCCCATTTTACAGCTTTTTGACGTCGGCACACCAATTAGACACCGGTGGAATCGTTGCAACATATTTTATAGCTTTCTGACGCCGTATCACCCCGATTTTGGAATTTCGCGACGGACACGCACACACGCACGCCACATGACACACATACGTGACAGAATAAGCCCGTTATTATATACTACGATGATCACGATATTCATTTTTATTTGATTTTTTTATGAACAGAGCTGTATCACCTTTAAACACGATTTAAATGATTTTACGAAGAGGATCGTCACCACATCCAGAAATTTTATAGGTGAGTTTCCGTTAACATCCAAAAGAAACTTAGTGAAACGAAAGGATGGTGGTTTCTGATTTCCAAATTGCTTTTTAGCTCTACATACGTCCTATATTTGTGTTTCAAACTATTCATCCTGTTCATCACGACGTAAACTTCAAGCACATGATTGCAGCTTAATGCTGTCCTCTGGTGTTTATGTTGCATTATAAGGACTTTTTAAGAGGTTGAGAAGGTTGACAGGCCAACAAAAAAGTGCAATAATAAACATTGGATTACATCTCAGATTAGTTTCTTCTCTCTTCTCAAGCGGCAACATTCGACGCGGAGCGGTGTGGCTACCTACAAAAATCGAAGTGGGACCGAGGGATTGAGGAGGCTCACTAAAGTACAAGTGTGGCTATCAATGGTGCAAGGTCCATCGCAGCGGACACAACCGCACATGGGTTCAGGTCGTCACCGATGTTGTGTGCGGAATAAACGATGCTTGGGAATATCCTTTCCATGAATTTTCTACGAATTCTTAAGGACGGACGTAGACAGTGCCGAAACCTCATCGATAGTAGATGATTGCCGGTAACCTCATATAATATTCAGACACGTATTCTTAAAATAAAGGGAGACAATCTTCCTCCTTCCCATTTTTAATACAGTCAATATCATCTGAAGCTAGATTCTTAATATAAAAAAGTATTTTCCTAGATGCTCTCAGTGTTGGAAAAATAGATGGTAAGAATTCTACCTTGTCAAGAGATTAGCGATCCTTTTCACACAAAGTTTGCAAACTTATAGAAGAAACCTGCTGCTTGCTGCTTTCGAACCAGACTACCCAGGTAGATGAGCTTACACTGCTGATACGTCAACTCAAAGACTGTTTTACAAAGCTGATGCTTGAAATCGTTTATTTGCAGTGATTGTAAGCATTTAGCATAAATTACATGATTTTTTGCATATTCTTTCTTTTAAGCGTTGTGAGTAATGCGGGCCGTTGCAGAAGTCTTTCAGCTTCAGCATTCGGGGACAGGAACTGAAAAGTTTGACAGTTATGGAATGCTAAGAATATAGAAGTAGGCATACGGGAAATTACATACCGTTCATCATCCTTACAATCAGAGCTTGCCTTTGGTTTTTTCGTTGTAATTCCAGTTGTTTTTGGTTGCTTCGTAGTATTTTCCGTTAAATCATCAGGAGCTGAAAGCAACCATCATGGAATAAAAAGCTTAATTTCCAGCGGCAATCTACTTCTGGGACTAAACTAGTAAACTAGCCAGTTCTACTAAATTACATTTTCGCTAATGCAATTATTACAAAAGTACGTTACATTTCTACATATAACGTTACATCTAACGCTATTACAACGATATTTTACCGATTCTGTACTTCAGGATCGTTTTCGATGCATAGGCTCGATTGTATGTGATCACAGGAACGATGTGATAGTTTGATACTAAGGTGACGTTGTTATCTTCTGGAGCACAGAACCTAAACTCTCAGTTGAGGAACCCATTCAGTATCCTATTTAGTATCCTTTGAATTAAACACTAATATTGTCTAACCTGTAACCAGTGAGGCGAAGATCTTTATGAGTTTTAATTTCCACTCCAGCATACTTGCACCCATCAACAGCAAGTCCTCGTGTGAAGCTTTCAATCTTGACTTCAATACGAGAATCGTTTGGTGCCTTAAAGATTGAATTTTACTGGGATTCACTCCATTTGACTTGGTAAAAGTGGTGAACCTGGATCCAATAGTTGCACTTTGTAAAGTCTTCTCTCACTCCACCTTGGTAGAAATTACCAAGTGTATCTTCTAGAGTTTGGTAGACTGCAGTCGCATTTAGTATTTTACCGCATCCGGATGGCTGAATTTTGCTCTTGGAGAACAGGGTTGGGTATGTGCAAGTATTCAAGATGAATAATTACTCTTTCGTCACAAAGATCACCGCCGAATCCACTTGGACAAACGCATTTTGTGCAGTCACGAGGATTAGGGAAGCCGTTCATTTGACATTTTGCGGATGTCTCTGGCTTACACTTTTCTGAAGAGAAGGACGATTGTGCATGAGAAAAACTGTATAGAATCACAAACCTAGACAATTGTAGTGTTTGTTAATCATAAGCAACTCGTAGAAGGAAATAAAAGGTGATCCTAAGGTCTGCGCATACAGTTGGTCCTTTGGAACAATCGTGGGCTCTTTGTTGTGAGATGAACTGCAACAAAAATGGATTTTTTTTTTTGAATTACTATCCTGGACACTAGCAATAAGTCACTTACGCTCTATATCCGTAGTGCATTATGCTTCCGTAGTCGTACGTAATATTATAGTTGTAATTGGTGGCTCTCGTTTCCTTAGTGAACTGACTGAGCCAATCCTTCTGTAATTTTGATTGCTCGAGCTCTAATCTGTTTTCTTTATTTGATAAGTAGCGAAACCCGATTACCTTGATATTTGCTGCGTCTAACGTGATGAACCGATCGCGATCGTGCCTTGATTGAGTATGCCAAAGTCCGAGTGCATGACCTATTTCGTGTGCAGCAGTACCAACCTGCATTGCCACTATTAAAATGTGGTTATGTAAAAACTCATCTTACTTTTACTGGAAATGTGTGAATGCGAAAGTAATTTGCCAGCCATTCACATCCTTCCAGTCCGGCTAAAGCCGAACTTAAGACTTTTTTGTGGTAATTTTTTCGCTCGTCTTTACTGATCAACTAATCAAAGTTAATCAAAATTTAATAATGGTGACGTTTTTAGTAAAATCATAATTCAGTTTTTCTAACAACATTTTCTTTTTTGTTATAAATCAAGGCGGAACATTTTATAGTTATTTTCCTATACGCGTTATTTCTCATTTAGAGAAAATTGAAACTTTAGCATCAAATGCTCCCTCGACACATATATATTGTAGACAGAATTTAAAAGGGTTAGTCAAAATATAAAGGGTAGAGTACCTGGCGTTAATCAATCCTCTCCTCGTATACGCCACCGCGTTCACTTCAATTCAGAATCGTTTGAGGTTTAAGAACGTAAAACTGGCCTATGCAGTGAGTTGCGGTGGCTAGTCGATGTTTCAAGTCAGTGTTTTTATTCTTCCAGAGGGAGTCTTCTACAAGTTTTTCGACCCCGGAGGAATGAAAGGCTTGGTGAGCACTACGGCGGATTCGAACCTCCGATCGATCGTAAAGAAAGCGAATCCTCTAACCACAACACCCGCTCTTGTGGTTCAACCCCAGAGGTTCCGCTTCCTGCGCGGTGGTTCGAATCCGCCCTAGTACTGACCAAGCCTTTAATCCCTCCGGGGTTGATAAATTGGCACCAGACTTGTCTGTGAAGATAAAAACACTGACTTGACATATCGGCTAGCCACCGCAAGCCATTGTATAGGCCAGTATCCCATGCGGACTGACTAACGCCAGACACTTTATCTTCTATCCTTTACTCTAAATATGGGCTTTCCTCCTATTTCATCCCAACAGTTATCAAAGAATGAAGTTTTAGCATGATGACGTGAAAAGCATCATCTTACTGGTAAAGATAGCGTTCTACGTCATGTTAACTGTTTGCTACTATTTAAGCAGCCGTTTGGATGCATGTTTCCATTTTCTGAGGAAGCCATGTTACCAACTCGAGGCAAAGAATAGACTCCCGAAGGAGTCATAAAAGGCAACGCGTCCAGTGGCTAAGAAACAACTGCAACGTCCCATTTACCTTTTTCGACATACACAAGGAGTTGTTGCGCACCACTTCGACGCCGCGGGACCTGCCGCACCCCATTTTATAACCTTCTGGCCTTGGCGCACATATCCGACGCCGTTGGACCCATCACAGCCTCATTTTCGAATTTTGTGACTGACACGCACACACACCCCACATACCACACACACGTGAGAATAAGCCCGTTATTATATACTATGATGATCACGATATTCATTGTTCCTTGATTTTCATGAACAGAGGCGTATCACAGATAAACATAACTACATAGCAGATTGCCTTTTTACGACTATTTAAATGATTTTACGAAAAGGGTCATCACCACATCCAAACATTTTATAGCTGAGTTTTTGTTAATATCCAACAGAAACTTGGTGAAACGAATTAAGCTCTACGCCTACTTGCGTTTCAAACTATTCACCCTGTTCATTTTTTTTTTCCTATTCATTGTTTCTTCGACATCTATCAAACTCAGATTGATTGGAATTATAATCATAGATTAAAGGTCATAGATTATAAATTAAGAAGAAAGATTACAGAGTTTTCCCCTTTTCCTTTCCAGTTTTCCAAGATTACAGAGTTTCCCCTTTTAAACGCGTCAGTTCTATATTTGGAGAAAACTCAACCATCAGCTTCAAAAACTCCTTCGATACCAATATAATGCAGATACAATTTGAAAGCATTACTTGAAGTATGGGTATTTCTCCCGGTTTCCCTCAGCAGTTATCAAGAATGATGTTTTAGTATAAAATGACGTAAAGAACATCATCGTACTGATAAAGGTAAGTTCGGTACTAACCTACATTACCTCTCTTAAATTGTTGTGATCTTTTAACTAATCTTACTTCCACTGATAATACTAATGCGAAAGTAGCTTGGCATCAATTTTACTTACAGAATCGCATCCTTGCCCAAGAGATAGTTCTTGTTGCGGTCTGCGAGTTCTACCGACGAATGACCAACAACCGTTTTGAACAAAGACTTGGATTTTATGCTTCGCTGAAAGGTTGTGAGGTCAGCATCAGTTACGGCGAATAGGAAGAAGCATATTTTCATTCGACATACCGTTTTCGTCTTCGTGGAAGTCAATACATGTGTAATTTTCCCACGCTTGGGCGCCTTTTTTGAAAACGCCTTGAACTTTCGGAGCTGAAAGTCAGCAGTAATCGCTCAGCGTTTGCCCTCTAAGATCTTTAAATTACCTACTTGCATTGGAATGAAAAAAGTAGTAGACTCCATCTGTCCATGTTGTGTCAGGATATCTAGAGTCGCGGAATGTTTGTCGTTTTCGTCGACTTCTGTACTCGGTAACGTTCCCGTTTTTTTCTGCGAATACTTCTTCGATGTCCTCTTTGATGTCTTCTACTTGACTTCTTTAAAAGTATATATCAGCCTGAATAATGCAAAATCGAATGAATACCCAACTCCGTTAGCATCATGTCGCCTTGATATACTCCCGATGTATGGTCCATCATATTGATTTCCAGAATGTCATCGCCAGAAGAACTAACATGATCTTGTTTCACATCAATAATATTCTGAAGTTCAGTGTAAAGTGGATTGGAAAGAAGGGAGCCAAGAACAGCAATAGCTGATGATATTTGAACTCTCTCACCTTTTCTTGCTTTTTTAATTCCTTCTTTTCGTTTTCGGACAACTCGAGTACATCTTTAATTTCACTGTCATGTTTCCTTAACATCTCGTCAATATTCTTAAAAACTGGTCTTAATTTTTCCTATTTTGACTTCACTAAATGCATCTTCTTCTTTTCCTACCTCAGAGACGGCTCTGCTGATGCAGAGCAAGAATAAGAGAAGAGTAGTCCCCATCCTGAAAAATATGTTCTTGAGAGCTTAATACACTGGGAAGAGAGGAGAGGAATTGAGACATTGTTGACAATGCTATGAGATAGAAGTTGATTATCATTCCTGGTTTCGCCTGCTTTTATAGTGCTCCTCTTTTATAGCGATCCTGAAAAGTTGAAACAGCTTAGAAAACTACATTAGCCATGCTGATGAACAATCGCAACTGATCAATACTTATAAAGTGATTTAACTAAAGCTTCGTAAGGGGAATCTTCATGTTTATTCTTTCTTATCAACTCCTTAGAAAAACCTATTTCTTGTGCTTTTTCTGGAATTGCATCCTCATTTCAATTTCATCTGAACCTTTTCAAGGTGATAACTGGCGTTTATGCAGATTGTTGGAATCTTCAAGTTCCTGCTAAATTCCGCTTCAGCAGACAAAACAGGTTGTTTTTTCTGATAAATTTGCATTCGTTTCAAGAAAGACGGATATAAATTGAAGCTAAATCTAGTAGTAAATTATTTCAATGACAAAAAAAACAAATTTACTTAAGTTTATTTCATCTCTAGTCGACTTTGTAAAGCTCAGTAGTTACCCAGAACCTTTTTCCAGCTTCCTGGTGGAGTTTCAGTTCTCTGTTAATAAAATTTCGTTTCCTTTGATGAAGAATATGATGCAAGGGGAACACGCACTTCATCAAAATTTTTGGAAATTTTTACTCTTTGAAAAATCAATCAATCGGAATAAGTGAGAATCAGATGGTGCTACGTCTAGAGAGTATTGGAATGTGATAAAACCTTTTAGTTTATCCGCCTTATTTTTTGCTTTCTTAATCTTGCTGTGTGTGACATGGCATTATCGTGCTGCAGTAGATGCAGGACTCATATATCCTGCTTCTAAATCTTCCCAATTTCTTCAAAACAGCTTTGGAGTGTTGAACGAGTAGCCCGAAGAGTGTTTGCTATTTCCTCAACACTCGGATTGAGATCAGTTTCCTCCAGTGTTTTTAAACCGTCATAATCAGAATCAACAAGGCGTCCACTTCAATCGTCGACGTCGATAAATAAGTAGGACAAAAAAATTTGTTTAAAAAGTTGTGAACAGCCGACCGAGCATTAGGCTCTCCTGTAGATCTGAAGTTGCAGATTTTCACTTTTTTAGAAAAGAAATTAGTACTTAATTCATCATTTTCGATCAAATGTAGTAGATTTAATCTAAGGAAAATGAAATATCAGTGCAAAACCTCGAAAAGAAATAAAACACCAAACTTTGGCCGCCGCTGGACATCTAGGGGAGAAAACAAAAGCAACTTATTCCCAGACTTTTTTTTGCATATCCTGCTCACCGTTCCTCTCCATATTCTGGACATGCTTTATTTTATTTTGATGGAACCAACAACAGTGACAAACAATAACACATCAAAACAAGCAATAGTGATCAATTAATGCCGAGCTCAATTCCTGCTAAAACAATCCGTGCCCATGATCATTATTGATCCAAGTTCCTCGATTTCTTCGTGTTTCAATGGACCACAAATTCAAACCGCTTCTGGTATCGTTTTTTGGATTGTTGCGGAAAAACAACAAAGACCAGACGTTAACGTTATATGCTCGACAGAGAATGTAAACAGTTAAAATGAATGTTTAACATCTGCGCTAACCACCTGTGTGTAACCGGAACAAACGGGAGGTCCAGACAGTACGTGCAGAAAATTGATTGACGGGAACCCATGTGATTGTCAAAAAGGTTTCGAGAAGCAGCTTGTACATATAACAATAGCAAAGATATTGTATGAGATGTCTCTTAAAATTGTTGCTCTAAATCCATTAACGATATGTATGTGATCCATATAAGAACAAGAGACCTTAAATATTATTACAGTTTGAAATTGATTTTTTTTGTTGGTAATATCTACGATTATCGCCGCCTTCATGATTGTTTTGATTTCTTCTCAACAGTGAAAACTTCTAAGAATTTACGGTTTTAAATCTATGGCATGCGGCAGTTTTCTGGACTTCAGTCTCTGTACGACCCTGTAGCAAAGCTCAATTCCAAGGTTCCTAAATTATTCGGAATGGAATTTGAGTGGAAACTTCCGGAAAAGTCGATAGACGGATCCCGTATTTCCGGCAGAATACTTGTGATAAACAGGATTTTTGGCTAGAGCAGAAAAACGCTTTTGCTTAAATGGTTATCTGTGGTCATAATCAGAATTCAGAGATCACTTAGTTGCAACTGAGTTCGATGTCCAGGGCACCAGAATTCCACGTCTTTTTGCACTTGTTTTTCTCTAGTTCCTATTTGGTAGGCTATTATAAAGTCTATTAAGTTCTTCGATGAAGAAAGAAAGTGAAAGGATGAGGCAAAGAAAAGAAAAAGAGAAGAAATTTTCTTTTTTTTTTCTTTGCCTCCTTCATTCGTTATTTCTTGTTCCCTCTCTTCAATGCTTTCCAACGTCTCAAACCGTCTATATCAGAATTCAACCACCATGCATTTTCGGAAATCCACCATCCATTTTTAGATTTCATTCTTGAATCGTCAGCAGATCTCTGCAAATTGATGCTTTTCGATATTTGGCTGGAAGTGTCCTGTGGTGGATACCTTTATTACAAACAAATCTAATTTACATCGTACTGAATTTTGTTCCCTAATAAGTTATGGCTTTGAGAAGGTCTGGAACCTTTGCAACCTTTTGTCAGCACTTACAATTTACATGCTAGTTGAACAACTAGTAAGCAGTTGCATCCACCACAAAAACCTATGTGAGGCAGAAATGAGATGTCTAACCGCCACTGAAATGGATCGAAACTACGATGTGGACCTTAAGTTATTTCTTTAGAAAAAAAACTAGTAAAAAGAGGTACATATTGATGCTATAGATGTTTCTTAAGACACCAAAAAATTCGATGTTCCTTAAATTAACCTGAAGTTTTCTCAGGCCAGCGCATTCGTAAAGGAACAGAAAACACTGAACGAGCAATAGATTTATTACAAAGGAAAAAATTTCAAGGAGAATTACTACAAGGAAAATTCAAGAGAAAACACAAAGGGATTTCCTTCTTTCAGATGTATTCCACTAGAATTCACCTCTGGGTGTAGGAAAACTAGTATCCATGACGGTGTTACATATCTTACCAAACAGGCGCAAAAAGCGACTTTAAAATGAATATCAAGTGACACTTTCAAAAGTGGTAGAAATAGGGGCTAGGAGCAGGTGTCCACAAAAGTCTGCTCTAATTGAGCTGGAATTGCACTTAGAGCACAGAAATAGTTCTTAACTACTACTGGCTCGCCCAGATTTCAATTAACTAGACCCACATAAAAATACTCGCAGTGTACCTTTTACTTATTTATGTTCCTCATTTTAGACTACAAAGGAAAAATAGAGGTAGTAGAGGTAAAATTGAGATCATTTGCCGTGATAGTAAGCGTGAGAAGCTTCTATGCGGAAGATTAAAGTAATTCTTACAACAAGAAAATTAAGTAGCATCGGAGTATTTCTGCAAGATATTTCCTCTCGATCTACCGCAACATGTCATGCAAATTTGCAAAGATTAAGAACTCGATTTCTTGTTGGATGGTGGTGGCGGATTTCACAAAGAGCGTATACAAATAGGACAGTGGCCGGAATAGAAAACAACAGTTCTGAACAATTGCAAGATAACATTCTGCGAGTCTGATCAAAAAATTACAATCCTCATGTTACGGTCTTCCATGGTGCTGCGGTGTTGCAATGAACGCAGTAGACACGGAAGAACCCTAGCTCAACAATGCTGGCATTCAGCTACGATACGTTGAACCCTAAACAAACGGAAACGTATATTAAGTTCCAAGTTCGACCTTCTTTGATCTTCAATCAAGATCGATCGATTCGTTCGATCAAGATATTCAACCTTGGCATCGTAGAGTTTAGTTTAGAAACGTACATTCGACCAGAAGTCGAGCCTTTTTGACCGGTCTGCGCTTACGTTCTAATTTCAGGATTCATAAATCCCCAATCATAAATCTTGGACTTAACAGCTGCGATTTAACTCTTGTGTTTGAAAGTTTTCAAGGTCAAAGTCTAGCATATTTTCACAACAAAGCTAAGGTTGAGACTTCACCAGTCGCAGGACGAAGATGGTTGCTCTCCGGAACCTGAATAAAACATCGAGTGCATCGAGAAGAGAAATGGGAAAAATCACCCTGATTTCGACTCTGATCTGCTAAGCAACCAAGTCTACTTGCCTCCTCAGCATTTGAGGGAAGATGAACATGTCATTCCAGAGGTTTCCCCGTACGAAGTACGACTTCCTATCTGTAGGTAAGAAGGCGTAAAGCATCTGGTCCCAAAAGGAGGATCTGAAAATCTGAATAATCTCCCGAATCTAAGACTGTGTTGCTCTGAAGCATCGCTACTCAGCATAAAAACATACGTCCAGAGTTGTACAATGACTTCGTGACCAGTCTTTTTCCATTTTACGAGAATAAGAATCACCATGAATAAAGTGGTCCGGGAAGACTTCAGTAGAATCTTTCCTTAAACATTCACGATCATTGTCAAAAACGCAATTCGAAAACGTAGAATCGAACGACATGAATGAACGGAAGTGGATATTGATGATCGGCACTTACAGCGAATCCTTTGTGTTGACAACATCGTTCCGAAAATTTCCTACCGCCAGCCATGCTAAACGAATGCTGGCCGAATTTGACGAAATATGTGGTCTAACTCGGTTTTTGAGCTCTAAATGCAGTTCCAGATGGATTAGAGCAGTTTTTTGTGGACACCTGCCGTTAGCTCATTTTCCACCAGTTTTGAAAGTGTTCGTCTCATTTTCATTATAAAGTCACTTTTTGTTCCTTTCATGGTAAATGAGAGAACACTATCGTGGATACCGCTTTTTCTAAAGTTCTGTGAGTTCTGATGGAATAAATTTGCAAGAAATCTGGAATTGCATTGTGTTCTCTGTTCTCTTCGTCTTTCTCCTCCGTTAACTGTGCTCTGTTCTGCATAATGAATATATTGTTTGATCCACATTTCTTCTGTTCTTTTAGATTCGTGTTGGCTTGAAAAACCTATATGTGGAGTTAAGGAAGATCTAGTTTTTGTGTATCTTAAGAAGCATTACTGGTACCAATGATTTTTTTTACTAGCTTTTTTAAAAATTTCTGTCTAAAATAATTTGTTAATAACAAAAATAATTTGTTTAGGTTCCAATGAAACGTAGATGAATACCATCGTTGTTGGACTACGGTACTACCGTGTCTACCGCGTTTGCTCCAATACCGCAGCACCATAGGAGACTGTAACATGAGGATTGTAATTTGTTTATCAGACGCACAGAATGTTGTCTTGCACTTGTCAAGAACTTCTATTCCGACCACTACTATTTTACATCAGATTTCTACAACGAGTTCTATAGGAGTGCGCCAGCTTTGCGGACGCGTCGCATCTTCCGGGCTTCACCACAATCTACAACCCTATACATGCATAACCCATCTGAATCCCGTACCACCTCAGATTCGTGAGTTCTTACCTTTAAATTATGCCAAGATTCAACGACAGTCGAACACGGGCACCATTATTGACTTTCTAATGATCAACATAAAGAGATGACAGACTTCTCAGTTCTCACTGCATTTTGAGACTGCCAATTTTATTCGCAGCATCTAAGATTTGTCGTTTTAATGCTGATTTTGCTTCGACCACGACCGTGAATATTGTTAAAAATTCATATTCACTTTTTTTATGCAAATGACAGAGAAGAGTTGTGTGGATTTCATTTCCCGTTCGAAGCAGTACTACAGAAACCAAAATCCCTGAGGTATTTTCATGTTCTCTTGTTCGCCAGCTAGGTTGTAATGAATTTTTACTTGTGGTTTGACATTCCAGCAATCTCGTCTTAATCAAAACCTTTATTTCTGATGTTATGCTTTTCCCACAAAAACAACTGAATGTGAATTCAGTTCACTTCAATCCACTGTCGATGATTGAAGAAGAGAGGAGACGGAGATTGTGGAGAGCATACCTACGAAGGTCACCACATTCAGTACCACTGCGTACGCTGAGGTGAAAAAATAGAACAGTTCCTCGATTTAAAATTGGTGAAAATAATCAGAATCAGCTGTCTGAAAACTCAAATATAGACGAGTGAGTTTCTGTAAGGGTAGAATTTAAGTTTTGATATACCGCTAAAATATATGAATGCCGTATTTTTGAGTTGAATATTTGTGATGAACAGGATTTCTCAGTCATTAATGTTGCTTCCTTTAGGAAAAATAAAGGAATTTTCATAAACAATAAGCGACAAGCAGTGGATCATTTCGTTGAATGCTCTGAAACTGGATGGAACCGTCACTTCCAAGCTATGTTCTCCCTTAACACTCGACAAAGATCGGTTATAAAGTTATTAGTATTCATGGTAATTTAAGACGAACAATCTGAAGTTTACTGTAATTGATAACAATGAAGAAATCGACGTCAACAAAATCATTAAGCTAATGAACCAACAGTATAAAGAGCACAGCATAATCGTATTCAAGAGTCTCCTATATCTTCTGAATTCTACTCATATCAAAGTAGAGAAAGAAATATAAAATTTGCCTTTTCCTCATTTACTTGACCCAATAAAGTAAGTGTAGATGTTCTCCATGTGGGGATGGACGTCTTTTGATTAAAAGTGTCACAAGCGATGAATTCCGCTTTCTTCGGTTTGTAATGAAATATTTTGCAGAAAAAAAATTTACTGACTGTGTTTACGTATCACAGATAAACACGACTGCCTCTCTGCGGCTATTTAATTGATCTTACGCAGAGGATCATCACCACTTATAGAAATTTTATAGGTGAGTTTCTGTTAATACCCAAAAAAAACTTGGTGAAACGAAAGGAAGGCGATTTCTAATTCCCAAACTTGTTTAAGCTCTAGGCCCACTTGTTTTTCGAAATGTTCATCCTATTCATTTTGTTTTTCCTATTCACTGTTTTTCGACATCTATCAAACACAGATTGACTGGAGCTTCCTGCTGTCCTTTAATGTTAACGCGGCCTGTGTACTCATTTTTATGGCGTTGAGAAGGTGGGCTGGAATGGCCAACAAAAAAGTGCAGTAACGAATAATAATGTGTTTATGCTACCTTTTTAGGACTTTTTAGGGGATTGGAACGTGGACGAGAATAATCAGCAGAAAAAATGGACTAATAAACGTCCCTGCATTCAAAGCGGTGCGGTGTAGCTACCGCGACAACGACGAGGTGGGACCCAACGACCGAGGTGGCTAGAATGGCCAACAAAAACATGGCTAGCTGTATGTAGTACGAGTGTAACTAGCAATGTTATCAGTTCGAGAGCAGAACAGTGCACATGGGTTCAAATCGTCAGCACTGGTATTGTGTGTGTGGAATAATAGATGTCTGGGAATTTTCAATCTTCCATGAACTTTCGAGGAATCACTAAGTGTGGACACTGAAACCTCGGTAATGAGGAATTGTCGGGAATCTTATTTGATATTCTGACATGTATTTGTAGAATGAAGGGGGCGATCCTTTTCCCTCCCATTTCTAATCAAGTCGATATCATCTGAAGCTAGATTCTTATTACAAAAAGGGGTTTTCCTTGGTGCTCTCAGTGTTGAGAAAATAGGTGGTAAGAATTCTACCTTGCCAAGAGATTAGTGATACTGTTCACAGAAACTGCGAACTTATAAAAGAAACTTGTTGCTTGTTGCTTTAGAATAAGACTGCCCAGCTAGAAATTTGTAAGGATTGCATTAAGGATGTAGGTGTCAGGACCTATTTGTTCCAAATGTGTATTGATAAATGAGCTTGGACTGCTGATACGTCAATTCAAAGACTATTTTACAAGGCTGACGCTTGAAATCGTTCATTTGTAGTGATTGTAATCATCCTGCATAATTTACATGATTTTTTGCATATTCTTTCTTTTAAGCGTTTTGAATAATGGTTGCTGTTGCAGTAGTCTTTCAGCTTCATCATTTGAGGGCAGAAACTGAAAAATTTGACAATTGTGGAATGCTAAGAATATAGTAGTCTTACAGTAAACTACATACCGTTCATCATCTTTACAGTCTAAGCTTGCCTCTGGTTTTTTCGTTGCCTTTCGTTGCTCCGTAGTATTTTCCGTTTGATCATCAGGGGCTGAAAGCAATAATCATGGAATAGATAACCCTAATTACTAGCTTCATTTTATTACCGAGAAGACTGTTTCTATTGTAAACTTACTATCTCCAATACGTTACATTTCTACATATAACGTTACATCTAACGCTATTACAACGATATTCTACCGATTCTGTACTTCAGGACCGTTTGAGTTTCATGGATTCGATTGTATGTGATCACGGGAACGATGTGGTAGTTTGACACCAAAGTGACGCCCTTATCTTCTGGAGCACAGAATCTAAATTCTCAGCTGAGAAACCAATTAAGTAGCCTTCATTTGAATTAAACACTAATATTGTCTAACCTGTAACCAGTAAGGCGAAGATCTTTATGAGTTTTAATTTCCACCCCAGCATAAAAGCAGCCATCAACCCAAGCCCTGGTGTGAAGCTTGGTGAACCTGGATCCAATAGTTGCACTTTGTAAAGTCTTCTCTCACTCGACCTTGGTAGAAATTACCAAGTGTATCTTCTAGAGTTTAGTAGACTGCAGTCGCATTTAGTACTTGACCGCATCCAGATGGCTAAATACTGTTTTTGAAAAACAGCTCTGAGTATGTAGGAGTATTAAGGATGAACTATTACTTTTTGATCACAAAGATCACCGCCGAATCCACTTGGACAGATGCATTTTGTGCAGTTACGAGGATCAGGGAAGCCGTCCATTTGACATTTTACGGATGTCTTCGGCTCACAATTTTCTGAAGTGCATGAGAATGTGGGAAGAGAAAGGCAGTCTAGATTTACATAGCCTAACAGTACTTAGACATCCGTAATGTTTGTTAATCATAAACAACTCATAGAAGGAGATAAAAGGTGATCCTAAGGTCTGCGCATAGAGTTGGTCCTTTGGAACAATCGTGGGCTTTTTGTTGTGAGATGCACTGCAACAGCAATGGATTTTTTTTTTTGAAATTACTATCCTGGACACCAGACAACAGGTTAGACAATATTAGTGTTTAATTCAAATGAAGGCTACTTAATTGGTTTCTCAGCTGAGAATTTAGATTCTGTGCTCCAGAAGATAAGGGCGTCACTTTGGTGTCAAACTACCACATCGTTCCCGTGATCACATACAATCGAATCCATGAAACTCAAACGGTCCTGAAGTACAGAATCGGTAGAATATCGTTGTAATAGCGTTAGATGTAACGTTATATGTAGAAATGTAACGTATTGGAGATAGTAAGTTTACAATAGAAACAGTCTTCTCGGTAATAAAATGAAGCTAGTAATTAGGGTTATCTATTCCATGATTATTGCTTTCAGCCCCTGATGATCAAACGGAAAATACTACGGAGCAACGAAAGGCAACGAAAAAACCAGAGGCAAGCTTAGACTGTAAAGATGATGAACGGTATGTAGTTTACTGTAAGACTACTATATTCTTAGCATTCCACAATTGTCAAATTTTTCAGTTTCTGCCCTCAAATGATGAAGCTGAAAGACTACTGCAACAGCAACCATTATTCAAAACGCTTAAAAGAAAGAATATGCAAAAAATCATGTAAATTATGCAGGATGATTACAATCACTACAAATGAACGATTTCAAGCGTCAGCCTTGTAAAATAGTCTTTGAATTGACGTATCAGCAGTCCAAGCTCATTTATCAATACACATTTGGAACAAATAGGTCCTGACACCTACATCCTTAATGCAATCCTTACAAATTTCTAGCTGGGCAGTCTTATTCTAAAGCAACAAGCAACAAGTTTCTTTTATAAGTTCGCAGTTTCTGTGAACAGTATCACTAATCTCTTGGCAAGGTAGAATTCTTACCACCTATTTTCTCAACACTGAGAGCACCAAGGAAAACCCCTTTTTGTAATAAGAATCTAGCTTCAGATGATATCGATTTGATTAGAAATGGGAGGGAAAAGGATCGCCCCCTTCATTCTACAAATACATGTCAGAATATCAAATAAGATTCCCGACAATTCCTCATTACCGAGGTTTCAGTGTCCACACTTAGTGATTCCTCGAAAGTTCATGGAAGATTGAAAATTCCCAGACATCTATTATTCCACACACACAATACCAGTGCTGACGATTTGAACCCATGTGCACTGTTCTGCTCTCGAACTGATAACATTGCTAGTTACACTCGTACTACATACAGCTAGCCATGTTTTTGTTGGCCATTCTAGCCACCTCGGTCGTTGGGTCCCACCTCGTCGTTGTCGCGGTAGCTACACCGCACCGCTTTGAATGCAGGGACGTTTATTAGTCCATTTTTTCTGCTGATTATTCTCGTCCACGTTCCAATCCCCTAAAAAGTCCTAAAAAAGGTAGCATAAACACATTATTATTCGTTACTGCACTTTTTTGTTGGCCATTCCAGCCCACCTTCTCAACGCCATAAAAATGAGTACACAGGCCGCGTTAACATTAAAGGACAGCAGGAAGCTCCAGTCAATCTGTGTTTGATAGATGTCGAAAAACAGTGAATAGGAAAAACAAAATGAATAGGATGAACATTTCGAAAAACAAGTGGGCCTAGAGCTTAAACAAGTTTGGGAATTAGAAATCGCCTTCCTTTCGTTTCACCAAGTTTTTTTTGGGTATTAACAGAAACTCACCTATAAAATTTCTATAAGTGGTGATGATCCTCTGCGTAAGATCAATTAAATAGCCGCAGAGAGGCAGTCGTGTTTATCTGTGATACGTAAACACAGTCAGTAAATTTTTTTTCTGCAAAATATTTCATTACAAACCGAAGAAAGCGGAATTCATCGCTTGTGACACTTTTAATCAAAAGACGTCCATCCCCACATGGAGAACATCTACACTTACTTTATTGGGTCAAGTAAATGAGGAAAAGGCAAATTTTATATTTCTTTCTCTACTTTGATATGAGTAGAATTCAGAAGATATAGGAGACTCTTGAATACGATTATGCTGTGCTCTTTATACTGTTGGTTCATTAGCTTAATGATTTTGTTGACGTCGATTTCTTCATTGTTATCAATTACAGTAAACTTCAGATTGTTCGTCTTAAATTACCATGAATACTAATAACTTTATAACCGATCTTTGTCGAGTGTTAAGGGAGAACATAGCTTGGAAGTGACGGTTCCATCCAGTTTCAGAGCATTCAACGAAATGATCCACTGCTTGTCGCTTATTGTTTATGAAAATTCCTTTATTTTTCCTAAAGGAAGCAACATTAATGACTGAGAAATCCTGTTCATCACAAATATTCAACTCAAAAATACGGCATTCATATATTTTAGCGGTATATCAAAACTTAAATTCTACCCTTACAGAAACTCACTCGTCTATATTTGAGTTTTCAGACAGCTGATTCTGATTATTTTCACCAATTTTAAATCGAGGAACTTTTCCATTTTTTTCACCTCAGCGTACGCAGTGGTACTGAATGTGGTGACCTTCGTAGGTATGCTCTCCACAATCTCCGTCTCCTCTCTTCTTCAATCATCTCTTCATGAACCATTAATCATCTAGACGAATCAATCAATTAAATTAATCAAGAAAGCAACGTCAACAAAAATATTAAGTCAATGAACCAACAGTATAAGGAGCACTATGCATGATCGTATTCTTTTTCTTTATTAAACCTCAAACGATTCTGAATTGAAGTGAACGTGCGTTAATCGATACCTTGCGGATCGATTAACGCAGACACCTTATCTTTTATATTTTGAAGTATTTATCCTTTTAAATTCTGTCTACAATACAATTGTGTCGATGGAGCATCTAAAGCTAAAGTTTGAATGTTCTCTAAATGTAGAAATGAAGCATATAGGAAAATAACTATAAAATGTTTCGCCTTAATTTATAACGAAAGAAAATGTTGTTAGAAAAACTGAATTATGATTTTACTAAAAACGTCACCACTAATAGTTTTTGATTAATTTTGATTAATTGATCAGTAGAGAAGAGGGAAAAAAATACCACAAAAAAGTCTGAAGACTGGAAAGACATAAATTGCTGGCGAATTACTTTCGCATTCACGCATTACCTGTGAAAGTAATACCAGTTATTAGATTACACCAATTTAACAGCGGAACTCAGGTTGGTACTGCTGGCACACGAAATAGGTCATGTTCTTGGACTTTGGCATACTCAGTCAATGCTCGATCGCGATAGCTTCATCACATTAGACACAAAAAATATTAAGGAAATCGGCTTTGGCTACTTCTCAAATAAAGAAAACATATTAGCGCTCGAGGAATCAAAATTACAGAAGGATTGGTTTAGGCAGTTCAATAAAGAAACTATGCTCACCAATTACAACTATAATATTACGTACGACTACGGAAGCATAATGCACTGCGGATACAGATCGTTAGTTCGAAAAAAAGTCGAAAGACGGAGCCCCTATTTTTCGGTAGAATACTCGTCATAAACAAGATTTGTGACTAGAGTTGAAAAACTTTTTTGCTTAAATGGAATTTTCCGTGAACGAGAAGCAGTAGAGGATTTGATCATTACCGTGAATGAGGACCTCTCGCTTCCAGGTTATCTGTGGTCATAATCAAACATCAGGGATCACTTAATTGGAACTGAGTTTGATGCTCAGGGCACCAGAATTCCAATCCTTGTTGCACTTGTTTTTCTGTAGCTCCTACTTGGTAGGCTAATATAAAATCTATCCAGTTTTTCGATGAAGAAAGAAAATGAAAGAATGAGGCAAAGAAAAGAAAAGAGGAAGAAATTTTCCTTTTTCTTTTCTTTGCCTCTTTTCTTTAATTCTTGTTCCCTCTCTTCAATTCTTTTCAATATCTCAAACCGTCCATAACAGAATTCAATCCACCATCCATTTTTAGATTTCATTCTTGAATCGTCAGCAGATCTCGGCAAATTGATGCTTTTCGATATTTGGCTGGAAATCTCCCATGGTGGATACTTTTATTACAAACAAATATAAATTACATCACATTGAAGTTTTTCCCCTAATAAGTTATGGCTTTGCAAAGATCTGGAACCTTCGCAACCTTACCCTATCAATTTTGTCAGCACTTACAACATATACTAGTTGAACAATCAGCAAGCAATTGCAGCCACCAGAAAAACCTATGTGAGGCAGAAATGAGATCTCTAACAGCCACTGAAATGGATCTAAACTATGGTGTGGACCTCAAGTTATTTATTTAGAAAAAAACTAGTAAAAAGAGGTACATATTGATGCTATAGATGTTTCCTAAGACACCAAAAAATTAGATGTTCCTTAAATTAACCTGAAGGTTTCTCAGGCCAGCGCATTCGTAAAGGAACAGAAAACCTGGAATGAGCAATAGATTTATCACAAGGGAAAAAATACAAGGAAAATTATTACAAGGAAAATTCAAGAGAAAACACAAAGGGATTTCCTTCTTTCAGATGTATTCCACTAGAATTTACCTCTGGATATAGGAAAACTAGTATCCATGACAGTGTTACTCTCTTACCAAACAGGCGCAAAAAGCGATTTTAAAATGAATATTAAAGTGACACTTTCGAAACTGGTAGAAAAAAAGGGGCTAGGAGCAGGGGTCCACCCAAGTCTGCTCTAATTGTATTGGAATTGCACTTAGAGCACAGAAATAGTTCTTAATTGCAATTAAATTAATTGAAATTTGGGCAAACCAAATTAATTCTTAATTTGGTTTGCCCAAATTTTAATTAAGTAGACTCACATAAAAATACTCGCATTGTACCTTTTACTTGTTTATGTTCCTCATTTTAGACTACAAAGGAAAAATAGAAGTAGTAGAGGTAAAATTGAGATCATTTGCCGTGATAGTAAGCGTGAGAAGCTTCTATGCGGAAGACTAAGTTAAGTCTTACAACAATAAAATTAATTAGCATCGGAGTATTTCTGCAAGATATTTCCTCTCGATCTTCCGCAACATGCATGCAAATTTGCAAAGATTAAGAATTCGATTTCTTGTTGGATGGTGGTGGTGGCGGATTTCACAAAGAGCGTATACAAATAGCACAGTGGCCGGAATAGAAGAGGAGAGCTCTGAACAATTGCAAGACAACATTCTGCGAGTCTGATCAAAAGATTACAATCCTCATGATACGGCCTTCCTTGGTGCTGCGGTGTTGCAGTGAACGCAGTAGACACGGAAGGACCCTGGCTCAACAATGCTGGCATTCATCTACGATACGTTGAACCCTAAACAAACGGAAACGTATATTAATTTCCAAGTTCGACCTTCTTTGAATTTTGGCATCCTAGAGTTTAGTTTAGAAACGTATATTCCACCACACAAGTCAAGCCTTTTTGATCGGTCTGCGCTTACGTTCTAATTTTAGGATTCATAAATCCTAAGTCATAAATCTTGGACATAACAGCTGCAGTTTAATCTTGTGTTTGAAAGTTTGATCAATAAATCGGCAATAGATTTGTACGGGAGGATAAAAATAATGACTTGATCATCGACTGACTGCCGCAAGTTATTGTATAGGCCAACATTCGTTCCAAAACCCCAACGATTATGGATTACGGTAATCCCCAGCCACTTCGTTCTGTTTTTAATTCTCAAAATACATGTACAAGTGCCTAGTACAGTACAAGTACAAAACCTTTAGCATATTCGTGATTGTGACCTCATTGGAACCAATTCGGTGCCTCACTCGTTTGTAAATTCGAGATTTTTATGGTCCTCGCGAAAGAAGTGAACGGACTGTCGCATTGTAAGTTAAAAAAAGCGAATGGTCTTAGCCGGTGAAAGAAAAATGCTGGGAAAATTTTTGGCAAACTATTTCTTTTTGACAGCAAATTGAATCCTACGTTTTTTCTGGAAAATTCGTGTTTTTCAGGATCAAACTTCAGGTTTTACCCTGCTTAGTGAATTATCCTAACAGCAGCTGTCAACAGCGCACGGTGTGCAAATGTTTTAGTTGTTCGAATTGGCAGTTCTTCATAAGGAATGATTCTCTCGTTCCCTGCATACGACGGTTAATTATTATTTTCAAGTGATTAACTAGAGAAAAATATGGTCTATTTCCACCGATGTGATGTTCACAGAATTTCCGCAACTTCTAGGAAAATCTTGGATGTCTCCAGGACAGTATCGAACCATAGTCGTTTGTGTAGCCCCAGCCAAACCTTTTACCGATGGCGCTCGCCCCGCCCGGGCAAAAGATACCGGCAAAAAACAGGCACAGCTACTGTTTTACTTACAGCTTTTTTAAATTCTTTTATTGATTTTTTAATTCGTGAGGAAAAAAACAATTGTCCACTTTTTTCCCAGCGGTACCAACTAAGAACAGTTCTGTTACAAGCTCCCGCTGGAAAATATTCCCAAAGTCATGCTCTTCGATAGTCATAAATGATGACGAGTTTAACACTGTAAAGGAATGGTATTTTCGCTGTCTGCAACCTTGCAGAAGGCGAAGAATACGAACCAGTTCTGCTGAGTCGTAAACTTTATAGCTTTGGACGCGTTTAAGAACCATGAAATCATGAATTTCCAAAAGTTCAACCTCCAAGAACTGAATTAAGAGAGGGGATCCGCGGAAAAACTACAGATGACATTGTAGATTGCAGGATCCGGGGGTTGGTCCCGCTCATCACTCCCTAATCGTCGTAAGAAAAATGGCGTAGAAGCGTTCGAGGTACGTTAGAACGCTCCTCTACGAACACATTCCGGTCCCCTCAGCAGCCTGCTTATGGTTTTACATGAATAAGCTGGTGGGAAGACCTCTTTTACCTTCGACAACTCGCACTTAGATGCGGCGCGTGCACAGAAGTGGCGTTTTGCAAATCTTCGCTTCTTCGCCGTTTCTTTAGAACAATTAGGGAGAGAGATGAGCGGAATCGTCCCACATCCTGCAATTTGCAACCCGATCTCTAGCTCCGTGGATTCCCTCCCTCACAACGTCAGATTCCTGGTATACTGCCTTTAATGCAGTCTTTTTTATCCTTCTCTTCTTATAATGCTATTCAAGATGGGCATCAGACTCATATCACACGCGAACGCTCAAGTATATCAACTATCTTAAATAAATAATATATATTTCTTTGTGGTGCACACATTTTCAAATTTCCACGCATATTTTGAGAAGGTAGACTGAGTCAGATTCATTTTTGAGCTGTAAAAAGGCCAGCCGAGTTGTCAAGTCAGTGTTTTATCCTCCCAGACAAGTCTGGTACCAATTCATCGACCTCGAAGGGATGAAATGCTTGGTGCACTAGGGCGGATTCGAACCTCCGATTGATCGTGCAGGAAGCGGAACGCTGCACTACACCCGCCCCTTTTTGCACTGTACATCCTTTGGATAACTGAAACTCAGCTTTGCTGAATACAGTAACAAATCCGAGCTTGGTAGCCTTATTCTTAGAATCCATTTTAATCAACCGAATGGGAGGTTGAAGCAAAAAAAAAGAAGAAAAATGAAAAGAAGGAAAGTTTTTTATTCGCGGAAGTAAGATGGTCAGAGAGTTGATTTTAAGAAAAAAAAAAAGCTTTGGAGGTACAAGATAGCTTTGGCCACTTGTAAAGTAATAATTTAGCAGATCTAAACAATGGAGAAATCGGGTGCAGCCAAGCCCAAGCACACGTTTTATAGCAGCGTTCGAACCTCTGAGTCACAGCAGTAAACAACACGACTTCGATTGAAGTTCAACGCTTTTCAAAAGAGATTCTGAAGAGATAATAGCAGAAAAACGTGCGAAAATGTTGGGAGCACTATTCACACTTGAGAAATTTGCACTGTGCCGTGTGAAAAAGTCGACAACAAACAGATGCTGAACAAACAAATGAATGATCGCGAGGAGACAAAACTCTTCGGCGTCAAAACAAATAGAAGAACGTAAGAAATTCAACTTAAGCAGTCATCTAAAAACGGAAAAGAAACAACGAGTTGATTCAGAAGTACTTAATTGCAAATGTGAGGAAATGCGTCAGCAGTGATTCATTCGGAAGGGTAGAGAAGAAGAAAAAACTGATGTATCAGTAGAAACAGTTCAAAATGTTGAAGCGTAGAGATGAAGGATGGTGGTTGCGTTGAAATTCTGAAAAACTGCGCCTGCCAATGGGTTAGCGAAGACAGCGGAAGCACCATTCGTGAAGAAGAGGAAGATTACTGATCTATCGCGGATCAATCGGCGTTTGTGAGTGCATGATCTTTTAATTCTTGGCAATAAGATTAGTCCGATAATTCGGTTTATTTTCAAGGAGATAATTACAAATTTAAAACTTGGAAAGGTTTTTAAAACGCCCAACCACAGTGTGTCCAACTACTCCGATCAAAACGAACAAAGCTATCATATCTGCCCGAAAATAATGAACACAATAGCTGGCATCATGTTTATTTGAATATTGAAGCAACTACAGATCACTACGATTTGTTAAAGTATGTGAGCGTAATGAGCTTCACTGAACATAACTAATCAAGCACTGCAGAGTCCCTTCTCCTTGTCGCAATTCTCACATTTCGAACACGGTTCTCCTTTCTCGTAGATATCCTTGCCCATCATATTTCCACTAAACATATTGTTCTGTCTGTCGAAAGACAAATAGAGAAAAAGGATCCAAAACAATGGAATGAATGAGGACGTACGCAGGACCGTACTGGCACACCACATAACACATTTTTGGGCACGTTTGCACATAACATCCAAGCTTAACGGTTTCTTGCCATACCATCTGAAGAAAATCGATGTGATTAAGTCATATCGCTAAAATACCAGTATCCAGTCGGAGAAATCGGCCCACATACCTGTGTATAGTGTCCGACTCCTCTGCTGAACAAGCCTCCTGTAAGCTTAAGATTCCGTCCAACTCCCTGCTCTGCAAGTTCGCCGAACCAAGCTTTGCTAGCCTAAATTGATCATTGAATATTATTCAATATCAACTGCGGTTTGCTTGCAAAATTATTAAGTTAGACCTGCTCAGCAGCTTTTGCTTTGTCCATACCGCTATTCGAAGACATAAATATATTCTCTCCCAATCCTTTCCTTTGGTTAGGTTGCGAGTGCTTGAATACACATTGTTTCGCGTTATTCATTGCAGTCTTTTCAACTTCGCAATCGTATGCCTAAACAGTTCCTGGAATATACATACAAATAGCAGAGAGAAAAACTGTAAAAAAAAATTCCAGATCTTACTGAGATGCTGTATATTACGTATAGTGCGTGTGTAGTAGGAGATGTAAAAGATGCCATCCACACCAAATATAACGTTCAGATTTGTAACATTTTACGTTTTTTTTTTCATTAATTGAACTCAAAAGGTCCATTTCACTCAAAGAAGTTGTATTTGTTAGATCTAATGATCTGTAGATCTAATGATGAATGAATAATCTAATGTATCTGTAGATCTAATGATGAATGAATAATCTAATGTAAGATCTAATGTATTTGTTAGATCTAATGGCATTTAATGAAAAATCAATGAACTGGCTGTACGCTGAATTTTCCAGAATGCAAAAATTGCAACAATGCTAACTCGTGGGAAGTGATCTTTCAGATATCCAGAGACGTATCCTCCCTATCCTAACGTTTGCTTTAGTCGTTTTTGACTTATTTATCAGACAAAATAGAGTTAACACGACTGCTTCAACCTTTTTGTGGTTCACTGTCATGTAGAAGTTTACGTTAGATTTCTAGGGTCTCAACAAGAGCTATACCATCTTCTTCATCTTAGCAGCTTTTGGGGCCCTTCCACCAGCTCCATCCTTGGCCTGTCCCAATGCAACCGAACTTCTGGAATAGGAAATTCACAATGTAGTGCAGTTCATATAGGTTATATTCCTCAATACTGTAGAAGATTATACCTCAACGAATTGTGCAATTCAAGGAATTTTTGCCGTGCTTCCTCTGGCATTCCATTGTTAGGACAACCTGAAGATTTTCGAATTTAAAAAAATTCTCTTGCAGTGCTGCTGCAAACTTCAGTCACATCTTTTTGAAACAAATTACGGGTCATGAAAGATAGAATCCCGTCAAAGTTTCGTGGTTTCCGCATTGTGTGCTTGCAACGTATCTACACAAGACGTTTGAAAAAAAGAACCCTCTGATAGCTAGGGACCAGTTATACACTCTCATTCATTAACTCACAATACTGCACGATAAGTAAAAGCCATTTCACCGATATGTACAAAAGCCTGGAACCCTTATGTAAAGAAGAATTTTACAACAGTAAACCTACCGCCTTCGGAGTATGCTGCAATGGAGAGGAGAACCTAAATCACATTCTTCCCCTTGAATGAGGAATTTACCTTATATAAATCACTGTTCAAATACTTCTTGGGGTAAAACTCACCAAACATATGATAGAAGACATCATTGTAATGAATGAAGTTGTATGATTTCATCCCTTTTATGCCGGTAGTTCTCCTGTTTCTTCAAAAATACTATTTGAACAGACTATCTATTAGCTACAAATATTATTATGACACTAAATCGACGGAGAAAGAAACGAAGTAGCTGGACATTCGATCAGTATCAGCTAACAAATTCTGTTGTCGGTTTGTTTCAGCTACCCCCACCAGAGATGGCAGCTGGACAACAGCAAACCATTCCGATTGGTCAACAAGTTATGAAAGATAGGTAGAAGAAGAGCTCTGAGCAAGTACCGAATCGAGAGACTTAAATTGATTCTAAGCCGTTGACAGCTGTTCAAAAATTGGACCAAACAACGAAATAGAGTAATGTTGTAAGTTTGACACTGGAAAAACTAGACATTTTCAAAGCTAGAAACTGACTATATAAGCTATTGTCAAATACAAATTGCTCACTGAAAAATTTCTAAGGAGATTTTTCACAGCTTGGAAAGTATGGCTTTTTATTAATCCTCGTTGGAGCACTTTCGTGAATTTCTGAAGAGAATGGAAATATCGAACCAACATGTGATGTGGGGTGCCAAAATGGTCTAAATTACCTCCTAATTACGGATGTAATAAACATTTTGTCCAATTCTGAGAAATAGGAGGAAATCCTATGAACATCCCTTCCTTCAATGGAGATGTATCCTCGGAGTATGCCATTGCGAAGGTGTGAAAGTAATTAAGGGGCTTGAAGACACTTTGCCCGTTTTCAAGCCACATACTTGTCAAAAGTAAATTCTCGAAGTACATTAGAAATCAGCAGCTCATTTACTTTCGAATGGTATTTTCAGTACTTAATTTTGCCCAGTTCCAAGAATTCCGACGGTTTGCGACGGATAAATCCGTCGGCGACGGATTTTGGGGCTCAAGTTAGTAGCGGTGTTGTATATTAAAGGCAAATCTGTTAAGTAGTAAATTATTTCACTGGCAACAAAAAAAAACTAAATTCGCTTAAATTTATTTTATCTTTAGTCGACATTGTAAAGCTCAGTAGTTACCCAGAACCTTTTCCCAGCTTCCTGGTGGAGTTTCAGTTCCCTGTTAATAAAATTTTGTTTCCTTTGATGAAAAATATGATACTAGGTGAGAAAGCACTTCATCAAAATTTTTGGAAATTTTTACTCCCTGGGAAAATCAATCAATCGGAATAAATGAGAATCAGATGGTGCTACATCTAGAGAGTATGGGAACGTGGTAAAACCTCTTAGTTCATCCCCCTTATTTTTTGCTGGGTTAACCTTGCTGTGTGTGGTATGGCATTATCGTGCTGCAGTAGATGCACGACTCATATATCCTGCTTTTAAATCCTCCCAATTTCTTGAAAATACCTTTGGAGTGTTGAACGAGTAGCCTGAAGAGTGCTTGCTAAATCCTCAACACTCGGATTGAGATCAGTTTCCACCAGTGTTTTTAAACCGTCATTATCAGAAGCAACATGGCGTCCACTTCGTTCGTCGTCTTCGATATATAGGTAGGACAAAGAAATTTGTTTGGAAAGTTGTGAACATGACCGAGCCTCGAGAATATTGTTAAACATTAGGCTCTCCACTAGATCTGAAGTTGCAGATGTTCACCTTTTTTGAAAAGAAAATAATACTTAGTTCACCATTTTTGATCAAATGTAGTAGATGTAATCTAAGGAAAATGAAATATCAGTGCAAAACCTCGAAAAGAAATAAAACACCAAAGTTTGGCCGCAGCTGGACATCTAGGGGAGAAAACGAAAACAACTTATTCCCAGACTTTTTTGCATTTCTTGCTCACCGTTCCTCTCCATATTCTCGACGTACTTTATTTTATTCTTATGAATCCAACAACAGTGACAAACAATAACTCATCAAAACAAGCAATAGTGATCAATTAATGCCGAGCTCAATTCCTGCTAAAACAATCCGTGCCCATGATCATTATTGATCCGAGTTCCTCGATTTCTTCGTGTTTCAATGGACCACAAATTCAAACCGCTTCTGGTATCGTTTTTTGGATTGTTGCGGAAAAACAACGAAGACCTGACGTTAACGTTATATGCTCGGCAGAAAATGTAAACTGTTAAAATGAATGTTTAACATCTGCGCTAACCACCTGTGTGTAACCGGAACAAACGGGAGATCCAGTCAGTACATGCAGGAAATTGATGGACGCCAACGCCATGTGATTGTCAAAAAAGTTTCGAGAAGCAGCTAGTACGTGTAGGAACTGCAGTGATGTTGTATAAGATGTCGCTTAAAAGTGTCGCTCTATATCCAGTAACGATATGTATGTGATCCATATGGCAACAAGAGACATTAATTGTTTGCAGTTTGAAATTGTATTTTTCGTTGGTTATATCTACTATTATCGCCGTCATTATGATTGTTTTGCTTTCTTCTCAATTGTGAAAACTTCTAAGAATTTACGGCTTTAAATCTATGGCATGCGGCAGTTCTCCGGACTTCAGTTTCTACTCGACTCTGTAGCAAATCTCAATTCCAAAGTGTTTAAATCGTTCGGAATGGAATTTGAGTTGAAACTTCCGGAGAAGTCGATAGACGGAGCCGTATTTTTCGGAAGAATACTTGTGATAAACAAGATTTGTGAACAGAGCAGAAAAAACTTTTTTTCTTAAATGGAACTTTCCGTGGACGAAAAGCGGTAAAGGATTAGATCATTACAGTGAATGAGGACCTCTCACTGCCAGGTTATCTGTTGTTATAATCAGAATTCAGGGGTCACTTAGTTGAAACTGAGTTTGATGCTCAGGGCACCAGAATTCCAATCCTTGTTGCACTTATTTTTCTATAGTTCCTATTTGGTAGGCTACTATAAAGTCTGTCCAGTTCTTCGATGAAGAAAAAAAATAAAAGAATGAGGCAAAGAAAAGAAAAGGGCAGGGAATTTTTGTTTTTCTTTTCTTTGCCTCCTTTCATTATTTCTTGTTCCCTCTCTTCAATTCTTTTCAATATCTCAAACCGTCCATAACAGAATTCAATCCACCATCCATTTTTAGATTTCATTCTTGGATCGTCAGCAGATCTCGGCAAATTGATGCTTTTCGATATTTGGCTGGAAATCTCCCATGGTGGATACCTTTACTACAAACAAATCTAAATTACATCATATTGAATTTTGTCTCCTAACAAGTTATGCCTTTGCAAAGGTCTAAAGCCTTCGCAACCTTTCCTTAGCAATTTTGTCAGCACTTACAACACTTGCTAGTTGAACAATCAGCAAGCAATGGCAGCTACCAGAAAAACCCATGTGAGACAGAAATGAGACGTTTAACAGCCAATAAAATGAATCTAAACTATGGTGTGGACCTCAAGTTATTTATTTAGAAAAAACTAGTAAAAAGAGGTACATATTGATGCTATAGATGTTTCCTAAGACACCAAAAATTAGATGTTCCTCAAATTAACCTGAAGGATTCTCAGGCCAGCGCATTCGTAAAGGAGCGGAAAACTTGCAATGAGCAATAGATTTATTACAAGAGGAAAAATTACAAGGAAAATTATTACAAGGAAAATACAAGAGTAAACACAGAGGAATTTCCTTCTTTCAGAATTTCCTTTCTACTCCACTTGAATTTACCTCTGGGTGTAGGAAAACTAGTATCCATGGCAGTGTTACACTGTGCATAATCGAATTCGAGAGTCTCCTATATCTTCTGAATCCTACTCATATCAAGGTAGAAAAAATTATAAAATTTGCCTTTTAACCATTTACTTGACCCAATAGAGTAGGTGCAGATGTTCTCCATGGGGGATGGACGTAGTCTTCTGATTAAAAGCGTCACAAACTATGAATTCCGTCTTCTTCGGTCTCTAATGAAATATTTTGCAAAAGAAAAATTCGTTGACTGTGCTTACCTATCGAAGTTCATCTTATATCTCTATCAGTCTGAACGCTCTAACTTCAGACCTTCTCTTCGCTCGCCTTCACTGATCAATAAAAATTAATAGTAACTGTCACAAACGTGACTATAGATCATAAAAATGAAGAAATAAGAAAAATATGTTTACGCTCGGTGGGTATGCTCAAACAAAGAGCATTTGAATAACAGGCAATGAATGAGAGTTGCACTCTCGCGCAGCAGGCGCATCTGGTGTGCAAAAACTATTCGAGCACAATCAGATTGGGAGAGCAACACAGCGCCGAGGGGAGACAAAGAGGTTGGACCGTATATAAGCAGTCCAACTGTGTTTATTGCTCAGAGCATAGTCGAGCATTCGCCTAAAGCATCTCCTTTTCTCTTGCCTCCCTCCCACGTGTGCTTACATATTTTTACCTCCCTTTTTGTGATGCTTGCATTTCTGTTTATGCATTTCTGTGTATGCATTATTATATTACGCCTGTTACTTTACATTTGTCATGTAACGTGCCTTATATAATAACATAACATGCCTCTGATATTGGTGTATATTGTACGTGATAAATAAAGGTTTAATTACCCAAGTTTGAGGCTTATTCACGTGGCATCTAACGAACTACTGAACCACCGTTGACTCAGTAACGGCATTTTCTATGAAACTAGATTGGTGTCTTTCTAATGATACTTTCTTTTCTTTTTGTATAAAGTTAAGCACAAGATATCTTAGCTATCTTTCTGGACGAGTCAGTTCTACATTTAGAGATCATTCAAACTTCAGCTTCCAACACTTCTTCGACATCAGCATTATATAGACACAATTTGAAAGCAATACTCAAAGTATGGGATTTCTTTCTGTTTTCCCCCAACAGATGTCACGGAATGATGTATAACGTAAACTGACGTGAACAACATCATCGTACTATTTGCGACATCCACACAAAGTTGTTGCCCGATACTACTGCGCTATGGCACAGCAATCCGACGTCGGTGGATCCCACTTTACAGCTTTTTGATGCCGGCGCACCAATTCGACACCGGTGGAACTTTCGCATCACATTTTCTAGCTTTCTGACGTCAGCGCAACAATCTGACGCTGCGGCACCCCGATTTTGGAATTTCGCGACTGACGCGCACACACGCGCATCAAATGCCGCACACACGTGACAGAATAAGCCCGTTATTATATACCACGATGATCACGACATTCATTTTTATTTGATTTTTTTATGAACAGTGCTGTATCAACCATAAACACGATTGCCTTTCTACGACTATTTAAATGATTTTACGAAGAGGATTGTCACCACATCCAGAAATTTTATAGGTGAGTTTCTGTTAATACCCAAAAGAAACTTGGTGAAACGAGAGGTAGGTGGTTTCTGATTTCCGAATTGCTTTTTAGCCCTACATACGTCCTACTTGTGCTTCAAATCATTCATCCTGTTCACCATGACGTAAACTTCAAACACAAGATTGCAGCTTAATGCTGTCCTCTGGTGTTTATGTTGCCTTTTAAAGGCTTTTTAGGAGGTTGAGAAGGTTGACAGACCAACGAAAAAGTGCAATAATAAACATTGGATTACATCTCAGATTAGTTTTTTCTCTCTTCTCAAGCGGCTGCATTCGACATGAAGCTGTAGATACCGACAACGATCAAATTGGGACCGAAGGATTGAGCAGGTTCACTATAGTACAAGTGTGGCCAGCAATGTTCCCAGGTCCATCGCAGCGTACGCAACTGCACATGGGTTCAGGTCGTCACCGATGTTGTGTACGGAATAAACAATGTTTGAGAATATCCCTTCCATGAATTTTCAACGGATCCTTAAGGGAGGAAGTAGACTGTGCTGAAACCTCATCGATGTAGGTGATTGCCGGCAACCTCATTTAATATTCTGTCACGTATTCCTAAAATAAAGGGAGGCAATCTTCCTCCTTCCCATTTTTAATACAGTCGATATCATCTGAAGCTAGATTCCTATTATAAAAAAGTACTTTCCTGGGTGCTTTCAGTGTTGGAAAAATAGATGGTAAGAATTCCACCTTGCCAAGAGTTTAGTGATTCTGTTCACAAAAAAGTTTGCGAACATATAAAAGAAACCTGTTGCTTTAGAGCCAGTGCAATTCCTAATGTGTATTGATGGATGAGTTTAGACTGCTGATACGTCAATTCAAGGACTGTTTTACAAGGCTGATGCTTGAAATCGTTCATTTGCAGTGTTTGTAAGCATCTAGCAAAACTTACATGATTTTTTGCATACTCTTTTTTTTAAGCGTTCTGAATAATGGTTGTCTTCGCAGAAGCCATTCAGCCCTCGCAATTGGGGACAGAAACTGAAAAGTTGACAGTTATGGAATGCTAAGAATATAGAAGTAGTCGCACAGGAAATTACATACCGTTCATCATCCTCACAATCGGAGCTTGCCTTTGGTTTTTTCGTTGTACTTCCAGTTGTTTTTGGTTGCTTCGTAGTATTTTCCGTTAGATCATCAGGAGCTGAAAGCAACCACCATAGAATAAATAAGTTTAGTTTCCAGTGGTAATCTACTTCCGGGACAATTTTGTAAACTAACCAGTTCTACTACAATACATTTTCACTAACGCAGTTATAACGAAATTTTACCGACTCTGTACTTCAGGACCGTTTGCGATCCAAACTCGATTACCTTGATATTTGATGCGTCTAACGTGATGAATCGATCGCGATCGTGCCTTGATTGAGTATGCCAAAATCCAAGAGCGTGACCTATTTCGTGTGTAGCAGTACCAACATACATTGCCACTATCAAAATGTTGTCATGTAATAACTCAACTTACTTTCACTGGTAATGCGTGAATGCGAAAGTAATTTGCCAGCAATTTATATCGTTCCAGTCGGGGTAAAGCCGGACTTCAGACTTTTTTGTGGTGTTTTTTTTTTTGCTCGTCTTTACTGATCAATTAATCAAAATTAATCAAAGTTAAATAGTTGTGACGTTTTCAGTAAAATCATAATTCAGTTTTCCTAACAACATTTTCTTTTTTATATAAATTAAGGCAAAACATTGTATACTTAATTTCCTACATGCGTCATTTCTACATTTAGAGAACATTCAAACTTTAGTTTCAAATGCTCCTTCGACACATATATGTTGTAGACAGAATTTAAATCGTTACTCAAAATATAAAGGGTAGTGTCTAACGTTAATCAATCCGCTCCTGGTATGCGCCACCACGTTCACTTCAGCTTAGAATCGTTTGATGTTTAAAAACGTGTAACTGGTTTATGCGGTGACTTGCGGTGGCTAGACAGTGTGTCAAGTCAGTATTTTTATCCTCCCAGACAAGTCTTCTACCACTTTGTCGACCACGGAGGGATGAAAGGCTTGATGAGCACGACCGATTCCAACCTCTGATCGATCGTGCAGGAAGCGAATCCTCTAACCGCTACACTACACCCGCCCTTGTGGTTCAACCCCAGATGTTCCGCTTCCTGCGCGGAGGTTCGAATCCGCCCTAGTCCTCACCAAGCCTTTCATCCCCCTGGGGTCGATAAATTGATACCACACTTGTCTGGGAAGATAAGAACACTGACTTGACACACGGGCTAGCTACATCAAGTCATTGTATAGGCCAGTTACACCTCAAACGATTCTGAATTGAAGTGAACGTGGAGAGGGGGGGGGGGGGGGGGGCATCTCAAGCGGACTGGTTAATGCCTAACACTTTATCCTTTATCCTTTACTCAAAAAATGGGTTTCCCTCCTACTCCACCCCAACAGTTATCAAAGAATGATGTTTTAGCATGAAATGGCGTGAAAGACATCATCTTACTGATTAAGATGGCGTTCTACGTCATGTAAACTGTTTACTACTATCTAAGCAGCCGTTTGGCTGCTTGTATCCACTTTCTGAGGAAGCCATGTTACCAACTCGAGGCAAAGAAGAGAGGAGTCATAAAAGTGAAAAGCAACGCGCCCAGTGGCCACGGCTAAGAAACTACAGCAACGTCCCATTTACCTTTTTCGACATGCACAAGAAGTTCTTGCGAGCCACATCGACGCCGCAGGACCTGTCGCACCCCATCTTACAGCCTTCTGGCGTTGGCCAGCGCCACTGGGCCCGTGGCAGCCCCTTTTTTGAATATTGTAACTGACACGCTCACACACTCTACATACCACACACACGTGACAATAAACCCGTTATTATATACCATGATGATCAAGATATTCATTGTTACTTGATTTTCATGAACAGAAGCGTATCACAGATAAACATAACAACATAACAGATTGCCTTTTTGCGACTATTTAAATGATTTTACGAAAAGGATCATCACCACATCAAAACATTTTATAGGTGAGTTCTTGTTATTATCCAAAAGAAACTTGGTGAAACGAATTTAGCTCTACGCCCACTTGCGTTTCAAACTACTCATCGTGTTCATTTTGTTTTTCCTATTGATTGTTTTTTCGACATCTATGAAACACAGATTGATTGAAGCTTCCTGCTGTCCTTCGATGTTAATGTGGCCTGTGTACTCATTTTTATGGCGTTGAGAAGGTGGACTGGAATGGCCAGCAGAAAAGTGCAATAATGAACGTCGAATCACAACTCACAACAACACTCACAAGCTTTCTTTCTCTTTCTTTTTGTTATAAATTACGATTTGAAAGCATTACTTGAAGTATGGATGTTCCTCCCGGTTTCCAACAACAGCTATCTAGAATGATGTTTTAACATAAAATGACGTAAGCAACATTATCGCGCTGATAAAGATAAGCTCGCTACCACCCTACATTACCTCTCTTAAATTGTTTTGATCTTTAAAGTGATCTTTCTGTCACTGATAATACTGATGCGAAAGTAGTTTGGCGTCAATTTTGATCCTATACTTACAGAATCACATCCTTGCCCAAGAGATAGTTCATGTTGCGGTCTGCAAATTTTACCGACGAACGACCAACAACCGTTTTCAACAAAAACTTGAATTTTGTGTTTAGCTGTAATCTCAGCATCTGATGGCGTCTAGGAAAGGACATATTTTCATTTGTCACACCTTTTTGGTCTTTATCTTTGTGGAACTTGATACATGTGTAATTTGCATACGCTTGGGCGCCTTTTTTGAAAACGCTTTGAACTTTTGAAGCTGAAAGTCAACAGTAAACGCTCACCATTTTCTCTTAATTCTTCTTTTTTGTTTTCGGGCGACTCGAGTACTTCTTTTACTTCACTTTCATGTTTTCTTAGCATCTCGTCAATATTCTTAAAAACTAGTCTAAATTTCCTCCTATTTTGACATCACTAAATACATTTTTCTGCTTTTCCTACCTCCGAGGCGGCTCTGCTGATGCAGAGCAAGAATAAAAGAAGAGTAATCCCCATCCTGAAAAATATGTTCATGAGATCTTAATACACTTGGAAGAGATTAGAGGAATTGAGACATTGTTGACATTGTTATGAAATAGAACTTGATTATCGTTCTTGGTTTCGCCTGCTTTTATAGTGCTCCCCTTTTATAGCGATCCTGAATAGTTGAAACAGCTTAGAAAATTACATTAGCCATGCTGATGAACAATCGCATACTGATCAATACTACTAAATTGATTTAACTAAAGCTAATGTGCGGGTGTGGTGTAGCGGTTAGAGGTTCCGCTTCCTGCACGATCGATCGGAGGTTCGAATCCGCCTAGGTGCTCACCAAGCCTTTCATCCCTCGGGGGTCGATAAATTGGTACCAGACTTGTCTGGGAGGATAAAAGCACTGACTCGACACATCAGCTAGCCACCGCAAGTCATTGTATAGCCCAATACACGTTCGTAAACCTCAAACGATTCTGAATTGAAGTGAACGTGGGGGCGCATCCCAAGCGGATTGATTAACGCCAGAAGCTTTATCCTTTATCCTTATCCTAACTAAAGCTACGCAAAGGGATTCTTTGCTATCAGCTCCTTAGAAAAACCAAGTTCTTGGGCTTTTTCTAAAATTGCAACCTCATTTTATTTTCTGCTGAACCTTTTCAAGGTGATAATTAGCGTTTAATTATGCAGAATGTTGGAATCTTCAAGTTCCTGCTTACTTCCGCTTCAGCAGACTATACCCGTTATTTGTTCTGATAAATTTGTATTCTTTTCAAGAAAGACGGATGTAAATTAAAGGCATATCTGTTAAGTAGTAAATAATTTCACTGGCAACAAAAAAAAAAGCAAATTCACTTAAACTTTTTTCATATTTAGTCGACTTTGTAAGGCTCCATAAATACCCAGAACCTTTTTCCAGCTTCCTGGTGGAGTTTCAGTTCCCCGTTATTAAAATTACTTTTCCTTAGATGAAAAATATGATACAAGGTGAGCACGCACTTCATCAAAATTTTTGGAAATTTTTACTCTTTGGGAAAATCAATCAATCGGAATAAATGAGAATCAGATGATGCTACGACTAGAGAGTATGGGAACGTGGTAAAACCTCTTAGTTTATCCGCCTTATTTTTCGCTGGGTTAACCTTGTGTGTGGCATGGCATTATCGTGCTGCAGTAGATGCAGGACTCACACAACCAGCTTCTAAATCTTCCAATTTCTTGAAAATACCTTTGCAGTGCGAAAGTTCGACTTTCCTTGAATCTTGGCATATATTGCAAATGTTCTTACTTTCCAGGCTCTGACGAAGGCGACAACGCCGAAACGTTACCCGTAATAAATTTTGTTAACAATCTTGGCTGTTCCTTAAATTCGACTATCAACAAGTTACTTTGGAGTGTTGAACGAGTAGCCTGAAGAGTGTTTGCTATTTCCTCAACACTCGGGTTAAGATCAGTTTCCACCAGTGTTTTTAAACCGTCATTATCAGAATCAACAAGACGTCCACTTCGATCGTCGACGTCGATAAATAGGTAGGACAAAGAAATGTGTTCGGAAAGTTGTGAACAGCCGACCGAGCCTCGAGAATATTGTTAAACATTAGGCTCTCTAGTAGATCTGAAGTTGCAGATTTTCACCTTTTTTGAAAAGAAAATAATACTTGATCAAATGTAGTAGATTTATCTAAGGAAAATGAAATATCAGTGCAAAACCTCGAAAAGAAATAAAACACCAAACTTTGGCCGCAGCTGGACATCTAGGGGAGAAAACGAAAGCAACTTATTCCCAGACTTTTTTTTGCATTTATTGCTCACCGTTCCTATCCATATTCTCGGCGTATGTTATTTTATTTTTAAGAAACCAACAACAGTGACAAACAATATCACATCAAAACAAGCAATAATAATCAATTAATGCCGAGTTCAATTCCTAATAAAAAAAGTCCGTGCCCGTGATAATTATTGATCTGAGTTCCTTGATTTCTTCACGTTTCAATGGGCCATAAATTCAAACTGTTTCTTGTATCGCTTTTTGGACTGTTGCGGAAAAACAACAAAGACCTGACGTTGACGTTATATGCACTTCAGAAAATGTAAACTGTTAAAATGAATGTTTAACATCTGCGCCAACCACCTGTGTGTAACCGGAACAAACGGGAGATTGAACAGGAAATTGATTGACGCCAACGCCATGTGATTATCAAAAAAGTTTCGAGAAGCAGATTTTACGTATAGCAATTGCAATGATATTGTATAAGATGTCGCTTAAAACTGTCGCTCTAAATCCACTAACGATATGTATGTGATACATATGAGAACAAGAGACCTTAATTGTCGTTGCA
Source organism: Necator americanus (assembly GCF_031761385.1). NCBI lineage: Eukaryota > Metazoa > Nematoda > Chromadorea > Rhabditida > Ancylostomatidae > Necator > Necator americanus. The sequence goes on from NC_087371.1 coordinate 3,198,185, forward strand.
GTTTGAGATTGTATTTTTTTGTTAGTAATATCTACAATTATCGCCCTCTTTATGATTGTTTTGCTTTCTTCTCAACTGTGAGAACTTCTAAAAATTTACGGTTTCAATCTATGGCATGCTACAGTTTTCTGGGGTTCAGTTTCTGCTCGGCTCTGTAGCAAATCTCAATTCCAAAGTGTTCAAATCATTTGGAATGGAATTTGAGTGGAAACTTACGAAGTCGATAGACGGAGCCGTATTCTTCGGTAGACTATTTGTGATAAACAGGATTTGTGACTAGAGCAGAGAAACTTTTTTGCTTAAATGGAATTTTCCGTTAACGAGAAGCAGTAGAGGATTCGATCATTACGGTGAATGAGGACCTCTCACTTCCAGGTCATCTGTGGTCATAATCAGAAATCAGGGATCTCTTAGTTGGAACTGAGTTTGATGCTCACGGCACCAGAGTTCCACGCCTTTTTGCACTTGTTTTTCTCTAGTTCCTATTTGGTAGGCTACTATAAAGTCTGTCCAGTTCTTCGTTGAAGAAAGAAAATGAAAGAATGAGGCAAAGAAAAGAAAAGGGGAAGAAATTTTCCTTTTTCTTTTCTTTGCCTCCTTCTTTCATTATTTCTTGTTCCCTCTCTTCAATTCTTTCCAACATCTCAAACCGTCCATAACAGAATTCAATCCACCATCCATTTTTAGATTTCATTCTTGAATCGTCAGCAGATCTCTGCAAATTGATGCTTTTCGATATTTGGCTGGAAATCTCTCATGGAGGATGCCTTTATTACAAACAAATCTAAATTACATAGTATTGAATTTTGTTCCCTAATAAGTTATGACTTTGCAAAGGTCTAGAGCCTTCGCAACCTTTCCTTATCAATTTTGTAAGCATTTACAACACATGCTAGTTGAACAATCAGCAAGCAATTGCAGCCACCAGAAAAACCTATGTGAGGCAGAAATGAGATCTCTAACAGCCACTGAAATGGATCTAAACTATGGTGTGGACCTTAAGTTATTTATTTAGAAAAAACTAGTAAAAAGAGGTACATATTGATGCTATAGATGTTTCCTAAGACACCAAAAAATTAGATGTTCCTTAAATTAACATGAAGGTTTCTCAGGCCAGTGCATTCGTGAAGGAACAGAAAACTTGCAATGAGCAATAGACTTATTACAAGAGAAAAAATTACAAGGAAAATTCAAGAGAAAACACAAAGGGATTTCCTTCTTTCAGATGTATTCCACTAGAATTCACCTCTGGGTGTAGGAAAACTAGTATCCATGACAGTGTTACATCTCTTACCAAACAGGCGCAAAAAGCGACTTTAAAATGAATATTAAGTGACACTTTCAAAACTGGTAGAAAAAAGGGACTAGGAGCAGGGGTCCACGCAAGACTGCTCTAATTGAACTGGAATTGCACTTAGAGCACAGAAATAGTTCTTAACTGCTTCTGGTTTGCCCAAATTTCAATTAAGTAGATCCACATAAAAATACTCGCAATGTACCTTTTACTTATTTATGTTCCTCATTTTAGACTACAAAGGAAAAATAGAGGTAGTAGAGGTAAAATTGAGATCATTTGCCGTGATAGTAAGCGTGAGAAGCTTCTATGCGGAAGATTAAGTTAATTCTTACAACAAGAAAATTAAGTAGCATCGGAGTATTTCTGCAAGATATTTCCTCTCGATCTTCCGAAACATGCATGCAAATTTGCTAAGATTAAGAACTCGATTTCTTGTTGGACGGTGGTGGCGGATTTCACAAAGAGCGTATACAAATAGCACAATGGCCGGAATAAAAGACAACAGCTCTGAACAATTGCAAGATAACATCCTGCGAGTCTGATCAAAAAATTACAATCCTCATGTTACGTTCTTCCATGGTGCTGCGGTGTTGCAGTGAACGCAGTAGACACTGTAGGACCCTAGCTCAACAATGCTGGTATTCATCTACGATACGTTGAACCCTAAACAAACGGAAACGTATATTAACTTCCAAGTTCGACCTTCTTTAAATCTTGGCATTGTAGAGTTTAGTTTAGAAACGTATATTCGACCACAAGTCGAGCTTTTTTGATCGGTCTGCGCTTACGTTCTAATTTTAGGATTCATAAATCCTTAATCATAAATCTTGGACATAACAGCTGCAGTTTAACTCTTGTGTTTGAAAGTTTTCAAGGTCAAAGTCTACCATATTTTCACAACAATGCTAAAGTCGAGACTTCACCAATCCCAAGACAAAGATGGTTGCTTTCCGGAACCTGAATAAAACATCGAGTGCATCGAGAAGAGAAATGGGAAAAATCACCCGTGATTTCTACTCTGATCTGCTAAGCAACCAAATCCACTTGCCACCCACCACTTGAGGGAAGATGAACATGTCATTCCAGAGGTTTTCCCGTACGAAGTACGACTTTCTATCTGTAGGTAAGAAGGCGTAAAGCACTGGTCCCAAAGGAGAAGATCTGAATATCTGAATAATCTCCCGAATCTAAGATTGTGTTGCTTTGAAGCATCGCTACTTAGCACATAAACATACATCTAGAAATGTACAATGACTTCGTGACCAGTTTTTCCATTTTACGAGAATAAGAATCGATAAATAAATATAACCATGAATAAAGTGGTCCGGGAAGGCATTAATAGAATCTTACCTAAAACATTCACGATCATTGTCGAAAACGCAATGCGAAAACGTGGAATCGAACGACATGAATGAACGGAAGTGGATATTGATGATCGGCACTTACAGCGAATCCGTTATGTTGACAACATCGTTCCGAAAATATCTACCGCTAGCCATGCTAAACGAATGCTAGCTGAATTTGACGAAATATGTGATCCAACTCGGTTTTTGAGCTCTAAATGCAGTTCCAGATGGATTAGAGCAGTTTTGGGTGGACACCTGCCGTTAGCTCATTTTCCACCAGTTTTGATGGTGTTCCTCTCACTTTCATTATAAAGTCACTTTTTGTTCCTTTCGTGGTGAAAGAGAGAACACTATCGCGAGCACCGCTTTTTCTACAGCCGTAGATGAGTTCTGATGGAATAAATCTGGAAGGAATCTGTAATTACATTGTGTTCTCTGTTCTCTTCGTCTTTCTTCTCCGTTAACTGTGTTCTGTTCTGCATAATGAATATATTGTTTGATCCACATTTCTTCTGTTCTTTTAAATTCGTGTTGGCTTGAATAACCTATATGTGGAGTTAAGGAAGATCTAGTTTTTGTGTATCTTAAGAAGCATTACTGGTACCAATGATTTTTTTTTACTAGTTTTGTTAAAAATTTCTGTTTAAAATAATTTGTTAATAACAAAAATAATTTGTTTAGGTTCCAATGAAACGTAGATGAATTCCATCGTTGTTGGACTACGGTCCCACCGTGTCTACCGCGTTTGCTCCAATACCGCAGCACCATAGGAGACTGTAACATGAGGATTGTAATTTGTTTATCAGACGCACAGAATGTTGTCTTGCACTTGTCAAGAACTTTCTTCTATTCCGACCACTACTATTTTACATTAGATTTCTACAACGAGTTCTATAGGACTGCGCCAGCCTTGCGGACGCGTCGCATCTTCCGGACTTCACAACAGTCTACAACCCTACATATTCATAACCCATCTGAAACCCGTACCACCCCAGATTCGTGAAGTCATACCTTTAAATCCTGCCAAGATTCAACGACAGTCGAACACGGGCACCATTATCCACTTTCTAATGATCAACATAGAGAGATGACAGAGTTCTCAGTTCTCACTTCATCTTGAAACTGCCAATTTTATTCGCAGCATCTAAGATTTGTCGTTTTAATGCTGATTTTGCTTCGACCACGACCGTGAATATTGTTGGGAATTCATGTTCACTCTTTTTTACAACTAGCAAAAAACAGGATTTCATTTTCTGTTTTTTTTTTCGTCCCAGTAGTATGGAACTGAAATACACTGAACTGGTACCACAACTAGTCATGGTTGTGTTACGTGGTGGTCTGTTGCGTTACCAAGTCTAGCTAATGAGGTAAGCACTGGCCAGCGTATTGCTGTTTGAGTTTGCTTACCGTTTGGATGCTTTCTGTAGGGTGATGAGGCGCTTGAGGGGACAAATCACTAATGGCTTTGGATTTTCCAGTCTCTTACGAAGGCGATAACTCCGCAACGTTAGCTGTTGTTTGATAAAGACGATCAATACCAATCTCGGCTTCAGCTCAAAAAAATCAACTAAAAATTCTAAACTATCTTCTTGCTTTCTTGTTCGCCAACGAGTTTACAATGAAACTTTACTTGTGGTCCGACGCTCCGGGAATCTCGTCTTAATGAAGGCCTTTATTTCTGATGCTATGGTTATCTCACCAAGAGAGAATATGAATCATCTTTAGTTCAAATCATTGTCGATGTTTCACAAAGAGAGAAGGTGAAAATTATAGACTGCATAGCTCCGAAGGTTCACCACAGCACCACTGCACATGATAAGGTTAAGAAATGATTGTTTCCTCAATTACAAATTGTCCAAAAAAAAGAATCAGCTGGCATGAAAGATAGGCGAGTGAATCTCTGTCTGTGTAGAATTTGAGCTTCAATATTTTGCAAGAACATATAAATTTCGTATTTTTGAGTTGAATATTTATGATGAATAGGATTTCTCAGTCACCTGTGTTGCTTCCATTGAAAAAATTAACGGGATTCTCATAAAAGAGAAGTAGTAGATCATTTCAATGAATCCCTCAAACTAGATCTGTCCGTCACTTCGAAGCTGTATGGTACCATAATACTCGACAGTGATCGGTTAGTTGGAATTGAGTTTGATGCTCAAGTGAAGGTGAATGAAGCAACAATATAGGGAGCACTGTGCATAATCGTATTCCAGAGTCTCCTGACCCTTCTAGTTTCTACTCATACCGAGGAGAAAAAAATTGTAAAATTTTCCATTTCCCTATTCACTTGTCCCAAAAGAGTAGGTGTTCTTGAAGGTAGGGATGACGTAGCCTTTTGATTAAAAGTGTTACAAACGATGAATTCCGCTTTTTCTGGTCTTTAATTAAATATTATGTCAAAAAACTTTTTCGCCTATTGCACTTCCCTATCAAAGGTCCTTGTCTTTCATGAACAGAAAGGTATCACAGATAAACTCGATTGGCTTTCCACAACCATTCAAATGATCTTACGCAAAGGATCATCACCACATCCAAAAATTTTCTGGGTGAGTTTCTCTTAATATCCAAAAGAAACTTAGTGAAACGAAAGGAAGGCGATTTCTAATTCCCAATTTTTTTTTGCTCTACGCCTAAATGTGTTTCAAACTAATCATCCCGTTCATTTTGTTTTTCCTATTCATTGTTTTCTCGACATCTTTCAAACACAGATAAATTGATGTTTCCTGCTGTCCTTCGATGTTAGCGTGGCCTGTGTATTTATTTTTATTGAAAGTGAACAAGAAAGGCCAGCAAAAAAGTGCAATAGTGAACGTCGAATCACAACTCACAACAACAATACAACCAGAACAGAATCAAGCGTTTCATGAGATTTTCCCATCGGGGTCGTAAAGGGAAGAGGTTCTAAGAGAAAGAGCTCGTAAGGAAGTATACGGTGAGCAGTAGTGAATGGAGAATAGCATGATAACCACGACAAAATATCACGACAAAATATCACGTAGTATTAGATAATTACGTTATTCGACGATCAGCTCTATCATGATGCACGGATCGGAGACTTGGGCAGCACCGTCTACGGTGATGGAAGGACTTGACTGCACGGAAAGGAAGCTGATTAGACTGCTTTTGGCCTAGGGTATGCCACAGAAGAGGTTTACGTGGAAGTCGATGTGGTGTACCGAAGGATGACACGGGGAAGATATTAACATCTTGCACCGCTATCGAAAGTGGCTATAAAAAATCGTCTATGCTTCTTTGTTCGAAGTTCAAGCGAGACGTAAGGATTCGTAGGATATGGAATAGCGACGAATGGCTTGATTCCGTGCGAGCGCAGAAGATCGAATAGGTAGGACAGAACTATGTTCAAAGAAGACACACCTCAGCGAAGATGCTTGTAATCGCGTCAGACATCAGCCCGCCGACTAAGTTAAGAGAGTCTATATAATTCATACATTATAAAATAAACAATACAATAAACAATACATAGCAGCAATAATAACAATAACAGTAATAATAAAAGCAAGCAAAAAATAATATCAAATAATGACACTAATATTAATATTATTACGATTGCACAAATTGCAACATATTATATTTAGTTTCAGGCCTAAGACAGTATGGAAGCCCTAACCCTTTGTTTTGAAAATGTGTAACGTGTTCACAATGTAACAATGAGATCTCTTAGGTTCGACATCTGGCTGCAATTCTTGCAAGAGAGTTAGAAACCTGAAAAAACTTTTAAGTGGTTCCAATTTTCTACTCTTGCGCAAAAATTTGACTCAGCGAGGTGTCGAACCCAAGTCTTCTCACTCTCATACTGTAGCAACAAAATGCTGATTTTCACGTGCTTTTTTTCGAAGTTCCTCTCTAATTCAACTTATGCACCTGAGATCTTCTTTTTTTCGTTGTATTATGGAATCTGAGTATTTAGAGATATTTTATAGATTTCAGAATAAAAACAGAATAGAAAACAGGAAAAGTAAATTATTTTAATAGCAATATTTCAAAAGCATTTAGGCAAAATTTGCTTCCGCTGCTACCTTGTGTTTCTTCGCTTCTGTTGGCTGTCAACTACCGATTTTACTATTTGCCATTCGTCATTTCTTTCTCGGATAATTTTCAATTTTCCTTTTCCGAAACAGAATTCCAGAAGCTAGTGTCCCACCATCACGCTTAACCTTGAACACAACTTCTTTTCCATTCTCATGCGGCTGCATTCGAAACGGAGCGGCGTAGCTAGAGGCAACGAACAAGGTGGGACCGAAGGATGGTGGCTAACTGTAGTGCGAGTGTGGCTAGCAATGGTCCCAATTCGAGCGCCGCGTACGCACTGCACCTGGGTTCAGGTCGTCATCACCGACATTAGGAATGGAATAAAGGATGCTTGGGAGTTTTCAATTTTCCATGAACGGTGGTGGTAAGAATTCTACCTTGCCAAGAGATTAGTGATCCTCTTCACACAAAGTTTGCAAACATATAGAAGAAATCTGTAGCTTGTTGCTATAGAACCAGACTGCCCAGCTAGAGATTTGTAAGGAATTCATTGAGGATGTTGTCGTCAGGACCAATTTGTTCCTGATATGTATTGATAGATGAGCTTGGACTGCTGATACCTCAATTCAAGGACTGTTTTACAAAGCTGATGCTTGAAATCGTTCATTTGCAGTGATTGCGAGCATCTAGCAGAAATTACATGATTTCTTGCATACTCCCGCTCTCAAGCGTATTGAATAATGCTGGTCTTTGCAGAAGTTTCTTAGCTTCATCAGTTGGGGACAGCTGAAAAAAAAGGAAGATTATAGAATGCTAAGAATCTAGAAGTACTCGTATAGCAAGCAACTTACAGTTTATGGTCCTCGCAATGCGAATTCGTCATTGGCTTTTTCGTGGTAGATCCATATGGCTTTCTTGTAGTATTTTCATATGGATTTGGTTTTCTCGTGGTTGCGTTTGGTTGTCTCGTATTTCCTGGTCGACCACCATCTCCAGTTACTGAATGTTGCAATCATGGCATAAATTAGCTTGATGACCAGTATCAATTTATTAGTGGAATGACAGTTTAAACGGCAAACTTACTAGTTTCCCTACGTTACATTTTCGCTAACGGGGTTACAACAAAATTTTACCGATTCGGTACTTTAGGACCGTTGTGGAGTAATAGGCTCGATTGTATGTGATCACAGGGACAATGTGATAGTTTGACACCAAAGTCACACCCTTATCTTCTTGAGCACAGAACCTAAATTCTCAGCTGAGAAACCAATTAAATAGCCTTCATTTGAATTAAACACTGATATTGTCTAACCTGTAACCAGTGAGGCGAAGATCTTCATGAGTTTTAATTTCCACCCCAACATACTTGCACCCATCAACATAAATCGGTGATGTGAAGCTTTCAAGCTTAACTTCAATACGAGAACCTTTCGGTGCCTTGAAAATCAGATTTCACTGAAATGCACATCAAATGGTTTCGTAAGAGTGATAAACCTGGATCCAATAGTTGCACTTCGTAAAGTCATCTCTCATTGCATCTCTCTCCCTAATGTTCGTATTACCAAGTGTATCTTCGAGAGTTTGGTACTCGTTAGTCGCATTTAGTACTTTGCCGCATCCCGATGGCTAAATATTGTTCTCGAAAAACAGGACCGGGTATGTGGGAGATTGCAAAACGAATATTTACCCTTTGGTCACAAAGATCACCGCCGAATCCACTTGGACAAATGCATTTTTTGCAGTCACGAGGATGAGGGAAACCGTACATGTGACATTCTGCGGATGTCTTCCGCTCACACTTTTCTGAAGTGGAAAATGACAGTGCATGGAGAAAAACTGTATAGATTCACAAACTTAGACCTTACCTAGACATTTGTAGTGTTTGTTCATCATAAGCAACTCGTAGAAGGAAATGAAAGGTGATCCTAAGGATCGTGTGTACAGTTCGTCCTTTGGAACCATCGTGGGCTGGTTGTTGTAGGATGCACTGCAACATCAATAGAGTTTTTTAAAATTACTATACTAGGCATCAAATTTCAATAACTAACGATCTGTATCCATAGTGCATTATGCTTCCGTAGTCGTAGGTAATATCATAGTTGTTATTGGTGGCCGTCGTTTCTTTATTGAACTGCTTAAGCCAGTCAGGCTGTAATTTTGATTCCTCGAGCTTTAATCTGTCTTTTTTACTTGAGAAGTAGCCAAAGCCGATTACCTTAATATTTCTGGTGTCTAATGTGATGAAGTCATCGCGATCGTGCCTTGATTGAGTATGCCAAAATCCAAGAGCATGGCCTATTTCGTGTGCAGCAGTAGCAACCTGCATAGCCACTATTAAAATGTTGTTATCTAATAATTGGTATTACTTTCACAGGTAATGCGTCAATGTGAAAGTTATTGGTCAACAGTGTAGGTCTTATACTTACAGATTCACATCCTTTTCCAAGAGATAGTTCTTGCTGCGGTTTTTGAATTTTACCGACGTATGACCAACAACCATTTTCAACGAATACTTGAATTTTGTTTTTCTCTGTAAAATCAGCATCAGATGGCAAATAAGAAGAGACATATTTTCATTTGTCACACCTTTTCGGTTTTTATCCTCGTGGAAGTTGATACATGTGTTTCTTTCCCACTCTTGGGCACCTCTTTTGAAAACGCTTTTTACTGTTGGAGCTGAAATTCATTATGAAGGGAATAGATCGGTCTGGCTAATACTTGTAAATCACGGACTTGCAGTGGAATGGAAGAAATAGTAGACTTTTCCATCTTCCCATATTGTTTTAGGATATCCAGAGTTGAATGCTTGGCGTTTTCGTCGTTTCCTGTACTCGGTGGCGTTGCCATTTTTTTCTGCGAATACTTCTTCGATGTCTTCCTTGATGTCTTCTACTTGGCTCCTTCAAAAATATGTAATAGCAAGAATAATGCGAAGCCGAATGAATACCCAACTCTGTAAGCATCATGTCGCCTTGATACGCTCCCGATGTATGGTCCATCATATTGACTTCCAGAATGTCATCGCCAGAAGAACTAACGTGATCTTGTTTCACATCAATAATATTCTGAAGTTTAGTGTAAAGTCGATTGGAAAGAAGGAAGCCAAGAACAGCATTAGCTAATGACATTTTAACTCTGTTACCTTTTCTTGTTTTTTTAATTCTTCTTTTTCGTTTTCGGGCAACTCGAGTACTTCTTTTATTTCACTTTCATGTTTTCTTAGCATCTCGTCAATATTCTTAAAAAAATAGTCTGAATTTCTTCCTATTTTGACATCACTAAATGCATTTTCTTCTTTTCCTACCTCAGAGACGGCTCTGCTGATGCAGACCAAGAATAAGAGAAGAGTAATCCCCATCCTGAAAAATTTTTAATTCTTAGGAACTTTACACGTTGAAAAGAGATAGCAAGAATTGAAACATTGCTGAAAATGGTATGAAATAGAACTGGATGGTAGTTCCTGATTTCGCCAGCTTTTATAGTGGTCCTCTTTTATAGCGATCCTGACTAGTTGAAACAGCTTGGAAAATTACATTAGCCATACTTATGAACAAATATGTACTGATCAATTTGAACTAATCGAATTGGCTTTAATGATAATTATAATATTGGGGATGAATCGCGAAAAATCTCATCAAAAAGTGAGAAATGTCGAGCTCCATTTTCTACTTAGAATATACATTTAAGACCAAATTTTAAATGATCTGAAGACGCAAAGCCAGAAGTCACTGTATAAGCCAACACCCATTTCAAAACAACAATCATCATCCCAAGTGGATTGGTGCGACAGCAGTGAATTTATACTTAAAGGCAGCATATCACGAATCTGAGGTGGTACGGATTTCAGGTGGAGTATACGTATACGGGATCGTAGATTATGGAGACCGGAGTGGTTCTTCTCATCTCCCTCTGCATCGCTGCTAGCAGCCGCCCCCTGAATGTATTGTACGACCCCATCTACTGCAGCTCTCCACCCTTGCACGCGTTGCGTCCCTTACTGCCTATCGGGCAGTCTGAATTGATTTTCGACGAATAGCGGGGTGGAGGCGGCGCAAGTGGTGGAGCATTGCAATACATGGCACGAGCATTCTGGAGGCGACTGTTTGCATTGATGCAGGGAGAGATGAGCGGAACTACTTGCGTCTCCATAATCTACGACCCTGTATACGGATACTTTGATACTTAGATGGCCTGTCTTCACAAAACGTGCTGGCTCCACCATCTCTTCGACTCGCTTCGTTCCCTCGCCATTGTCATCCAAGATGTTCTCAAGCTCCGTGAGTGACGTTGACGAGGTCCTTGAGCCATATCCAGCTGAGCTCTCAGCTGGTCCATCCGTGTAGCGAACGCGTCACCCCATCTCGTTGGCGGTCTCCCTCGAGGGCGTTTAGCATCTCTTGGGATCCAGTCTAGAGTTCTTCTAGTTCATCTATCGGCGATTTTTCTCATGGTGTGACCGGCCCATCTATCTATCTTCATTGGTACTGTTCGAAGAGAGAACGATGTCGTACGCGGAACGAAGGTTCGAGAGAAATCTTCTATCAACACGTATGCCCCTTTCTTCCCAGAAAAGTGATTCCACTATCCATTGTAATGCAGCAGTGAACAGCTTCGGCGATATACTATCGCCTTGTCGTACCCCTCTTCAGATGGGTATGGTGAGAGAGCGGTGGAGATGCTGTATTTTCGTGATCGGTCGTAGCAATTGGCTAATGTCCTCACATGCGAAGCGTCCACACCTTGATCGATTAACGCTGACAGTGTTACTTTCGTTTCTACGCTGTCGAAGGCTTTCTCATAGTCGAAAAAGGTTAGAACAATGGGCAGGAGGTATTCCCAGCAAAAATCTATGACCCTCGACACGGTCTGGATGTGGTCCAAGCAGCGGAACCCCTGACGGAATACAGCTTGTTCTTGAGGCTGGGCTTCATCCATGGTCCTTGATATGCGCGTGAGGATGATCTTGGTGAACTTTGCATAACACGCTCAGCGAGCATATCGGACGGTAGTTTCGAAGGCCCTCACCTTTCATATCGACAAGAACGGTTCGCGAGGTCTTCCACTGGTCAGGGATCCTTTCTTTCTGAAGGTAGGATGTCATGTGCGTTGCTAAGATTACACGAAGTGGATAGTCAATAGCCCGAAGAAAGTCTGCTGATATAAAATCAGGTCCGGGGCTGTGCCAGGTTTCATGATAGCTTTGTTTTATTTATTTATGATTTTTGATAGCGACTCGTATTTCCGAATTGAGAATCCGTCGTGGAGCTTCACCAATAGGGGTGATTGGGCTTTACACACGAGTTGATGGACGGAAAAGTCTCGAGTAGTACCTCCCGGCAATGATTTCCATCTCACGAAGAGAAGACGTGCGAGTCCCGTCTTCGCTCTGTAAGGCTGCTAGCAGAATATTACAATCGCGGAGATCCCTGCGACACTTCTTTAGACTCGTTCTTTGTGTTCTTGCAAGAGGTTTTTTTTTCTTATTTCAAAAGATCCTCCTGCAACGCTTTTCTTTAGCTAGTGGTTGCTACTAACCGCCCAATGTGCCATGCATTCGGATGAAGCCTCGAAGCCTTTCTTCTTTCCAACAATTCCTTGATGGTCTTTAAAAGTGCGGCTCCGAGGCACGCTCAGCACACGCTCCTAATCCTCTGAGCAGCATCTCGTAGTCAACCTTTGGGTCCTCCTCGATGTTCCAGTCACCTTGGGACAAGGAGTCCTCGAGTACGCAATCGACGTAGACGACTTCTTTCCTTCTTCGTTACCGATAGCGGATGTTCTCTTCCATCGTGTGGCTAAGTCGTATTTTCGCACGAAGAAAACGGTGATCAGAAATATTACAAAAGGATGGTACTACTGAGAAGTCAAGTAGACACCACCTCCGTTTGGTAAATATGTGGTCGATATCCGCAAGAGTCGCGCCATTGGACGATTCCCATGTCCACCGACGATGATCTATCTTCATGAAAAGAGAGTTCCCATGAAAGAGGCGAGCGGCGGACAACAGCACGACGAGACGATTGCCACATTCATTTCGGTGACCTAGTCCAAAGCTTCCAATCCTGTATTCCTATTCTGTGGCCTTTCCCAGTTTTGCGTTGAAGTCTCCGACAACGAATTTGTCGAAGGACTTCTCGTTACGGATTACTTCTCCAGCTCCTAGTAAAACGCCTCCAATTCGGATTTATCAGCTGCTGATGTTGGTGAGTAGCAGTTGATGATACTGATGGGTTTTTGGGGCAGAGGGCGGAGGCGAGGAATGACCAGACGAGGTGACAGGATCTCATGAGAATCGACAAGATGAACGACAGATGGGTGCACAACAAAACCGACACCGCCTACATTTCGCGACGGAACATTCTCACCACGAATGACGAGTGTGCCGTCATTCATGTGACATACGTTGCTCCTTCTGCACTTGGTCTCCTGCAGAGCAATCACGTGAAATTTGATACGCTTTGTAGCTCTGAGAATGGTATGCAGGTCATCGTCTGTGGGCGCTGTTCTCGCGTTGTAAGTAAACGGTCTAAGACAGTCTCCATGGCGAGTCGTGCCTGTCGCCTCGGCTCACAATCAGTGACGTCCTGAGCAACCTGAGATTTGATCGCCTCTCACCGGTCCCCATACCATCCGACGTCTGAGACAGCAGGGACCAGTGTGCAGGGTACTGAGGCAGTGAATATGCTGGAGTGGCAAAAACACTTTTCCCCAAACTAAGCAGCCATGCCACGGCAAACTTAGCTTTCACCACAGGTCGTCGCCCAACCTGTATAAATCAGGGATCCACCTTACGATATTTTGCCAAGACGGTGGTGAATCATAGCAGTGGTTTACTCTTGGCTTCGGATTCCGAGAAGTCGGAATGTCGGATGTGTCGGACTCCTTCTCAGCTTGGGAGACCCTGCCGGAGGACGAACCTCCGCTGTGCATCGCAGTTCGACTCCCAGAGTCACCTCCACGCCACTGAGGCGGTAAACCGTTGTGGAAGGATACTCCACCTGAAATCCGCACCACCTCAGATTCTCGGTATACTGCCTTTAACTTTTATTTCCTCTCTGTGGAAAAAAGAGAAACGTGTAGTACACGTATCTACCAGTTTAGAATATTGCACTCGTTCTCTACACTCCCAGAGATCTAATAAGAGCGATGACAATCGTTTGTGTAATTGTGAGATTTCTATCGTATTGATTGGTGCTCGATGTGTTGATCTGCGCGGAATCAGTAGCAAAACTTTCTAAAAATCACTGCCATTAGTGAAATCCTTATCATATATTTCCTTGACTTCTGGTTCCAAGAAATAATAACACGTTATGTTATCTTTGAAATCACCACCAGATTTCACTTGAAGCTGAACTTTTCCAAGGTGATAAGCAGTGAAGTGTTTAATGCTAAACATCTGAAATGAATCGAATTCAACTTCTTTTTTTAGCTTTTTTTTTTTTGTTTTGGCTGGTGTTTTTTTTTACAATTTGCATGATGTAAAAACGTTGGGGTTTCCAGGGCAGGGAAGTTTCCCGCTGCGAGTTTTATTAAAGCATTTTTTGCTGGGCTTTCCTGCCTAGTTTCTCAACGCCCCTTACCTAATTTCAAAGAAACTGTGAAAACAAACAATGAATAGTAATCAATAAACTCCGAAGTCAATTCCTCCTAGAGTATTTTGAGCAGCACTAAAAAGGTCGTTATTGATCTGCTTGCGCCGATTTCTTCACGTTGCAGTGGACCATGAATTTAAGCATCCCCTCGAATCGTTTTTTCTTTGCATCGCTGCGGCAGTTGGCTGAAAACACCAAACATCTGACGTTCAACTATCATGTTTGCAGAGAAATGTCCACATACAGAATTTTTCTGAGCTAACCATGGGCGTAATACATTTATGTGTAAGCAGAACGAATCGGTGGTCCTGCTGGTGTTAAAGGATAAAGGATAAAGTTTCTGGCGTTAATCAGTCCGCTTGGGATGCGTTCCCACCTTCACTTCAATTTTTTTTCAATCTCACTTCTTCATGTGTCAAGTCAGTGTGTTTATCCTCCCAGACAAGTCTGCTACCAATTTATCGACCTCGGAGGGATAAAAGGCTTGATGAGAAATAAGGCGGATTCGAGCCTTTGATCGATCGTGCAGAAAGTGGAACCTAACCGCTACACTACACCCGCCCGATCCTGCAGGTGTTTGCTTATGATTGACTCGGGCGTTGTGTGATTGTCAAAAAGTTTATAGAGGTATTGGTTCTATTGGTTCCGATCAATTTTAGCTACTCCAGTGAGATTGTATAAGAAGTAGATTGTGAATTTCTCAACATAAACAAGACTATTGTTTTCCACGTTTGTTTCACGGAAATCACTCTACACCATAACCTAAACCTAAGCCTGGAATCGTGTATCGATATTTGTATGGTGAACCTGGGAAGATTACCGAAACCTCTATTCTCACTCATTTTGTCAAGGAAATGGGCGGGTGTAGTGTAGCGGTTAGAGATTCCGCTTTCTGCACGATCGGAGGTTCGAATCCGCCCTCGGATGAAGTGCTCACCAAGTCATTGTGTAGGCTAGTTACACGTTCGTAAACCTCAAACGGTTCTGAATTGAAGTGAACGTGGTGACGCATAAGGCCAAACGAATTGATTAACGTCAGAAACTTTATTCGTTATCCTTTAACTTTGTCAAGGAACAGTTTCGTGTATTTAGTCTCCTGTTGGGCCCTGTACTACGGAAACGGAAATATTCCAAACTGTCTTCATGAACTGTCCTCTTCTCTCTATAAGATTTCAATTGAACTTTGTTTATTTCCTGACTTTTCGACAATTTCGTCTTTATGACCATTAAGCCTCTAGACGTACAGGATAAGCCGTTGTGTGAAGAATTCATTAATAGTATTCACGGTAGTTTAAGACGAAGGATATAAAGGATACTGTAATGCATAGTAATCAAGAAAGCAACGTCGACAAAAATATTAAATCAATGAAACAACAGTATAAGGAGCACTGTGCATGGTCGTATTCTAGGATCTCCTGACTCTTCTAACTTTTACACATGTCAAAGGAAAAAATTTTAAAATTTGCATTTTCCCATTTATTTGACCTGAAAGAGTAGGTGTAGATTTTTTTTGCAAGGGGTATGACGTAGTCTTTCGATTAAAAGTGATAATCAGATTTACACGATTGCCTTTCCACAACCATTCAAATTATCTCACGCAGAGGATCATCCACACATCCAAACATTTTATAAATGAGTCTCTGTTAATATCCAAAAGAAACTTGGTGAAACGAAGGGAAGGCGATTTTAATTTCCAATTTTTTTTTAGCTCTACGCCTACTTGGTTTTCAAACTATTCATCCTGTTCATTTTGTTTTTCCTATTCATTGTTTTCCCGAACATCCATCAAACACAGATTGATTGAAGCTTCCTGCTGTCCTTCGATGTTAACGTGGTATGTGTACTCATTTTTAGGGCGTTGAGAACGTGGATTGGTCTGTATGCTCATTTTTAGGGCGCTGAGAAAGTGGACTTCCATCGTCTGCGACGATGGAAGGTCATGACTGCACGGAAAGGAAGCTGTTTAGACTGCTGCTGGCCTAGGGTATGCCACAATGAGGAGCTTTACGCCAAGTCGATGTGGTGTACGACAGGATGACAGGTGGAAGAAATCAACGTCTTGCTCCGCTATCAAAAGTGTCTACAGAAAATCGTCTTCGTTTCTTTGTTCGTATACTGAGGAGACCAGCAGATCGCCTTGTTCAGTGAGTTTCAAGAAGTTAGTTTTAAGAAGTTGGCGTCCTCTTCAAGCTTGAAGAGGACGCCTGGCCGAAAGCGGAAGTTCTGCACTTAGGTGGTGAAAAAGGACCTGAGGATACTCGTCGTGGGTAAGAAGTTCAAGCGAGACGTAAGGTTTCGCGGGATATGGAATAGCGACGAGTGGCAGTTTCCGCGCAAGCGCAAAAGATCGAAAAGGTTGGACAGAACTATGTTAAAGAGAGACACACATCGGCGAAGATGCGGGTAATCGCGTCAGGCGATGAAATCAACCCGCCGATTAAGTTAAGTGAGTCAATATAATTACATACATTATGAAACAAACAATACTATAAACAATAGATAACAGCAATAATAACAGACAAAAAATAATATTAAATAATAATAATAATATTAATACTATTACGATTGCACGAATTGCCACATATTATATTTTGTTTCAGGCCTAAGACTGTATGGAAGCCCTAAGACTTTGTTTTGAAAATGTGTAAGGTGTTGACAATGCAACAATGAGATCTCTTTGGTTCGACGCCCGGCTGCAGTTCTTGCAAGAGAGTTAGAAACCTGAAAAAAACTTTAAAGTCGTTCCAAGTTTCTTGCGCAAAAATTTGATTCAGCGGGGTGTCGAACCCGAGTCTTCCCACTGTCATACTGTAGCAATAAAATGTTGATTTTCACGTGCTTATTTTCGACGTTTCTCTCTAATTCAACTTATGCACCTGAAATCTTCTTTTTTCGTCGTATTATGGAATCTAATTGTTTGGAGATATTTTATAGATTTCAGAACAAAAACAGGATAGAATAAAAATTAAATTACTCAAATAGCAATATTTCAAAAGCATTTCGGCTGGTGTTTCTTCTCTTCTGTCGGCTGTCAACTACCGATTTTATCACTTGCCATTCGTAATTTGTTTCTTGGATAATTTTCAATTTTTCTTTTTCGAAACAGAATTCCAGAAGTTAGTGTCCCACCATCACACCTGACCTTGAACACAATTTCTTTTCCCTTCTCATGCGGCTGTATTCGAAACGGAGCGGTGTAGCTAGCGGCCACGATCTAGGTGGGACCGAAGCATGGTGGCTAACTGTAGTGCGAGTGTGGCTAGCAATGGTCCACTTCGAGCGCTGCACATATGTTTAGGTCCTTTTTACAAAGGCTTTGTCTGAAATAAAGGACGCTTGGGAATATTTTTTCAATGAATTTCCAAGGGATTTTTAAGGGTGGACGTAGACTGCACTAAAACCTTATCGATAGCAAGGGATTGCCGGCGATCTCATATAATATTCTGACACGTATTCGCAAAATGAAGGAAGGCAATCCTTCTTCCTTTCACTTCTAATTCAATCGATATCATTTGAAGCTTCATTCCTATTATAAAAGGTATTTGCCAGGGCACTCTCGAAAAATGGGTGGTAAGAAACCTTGGTAACAATTTTCTGATACCCTTCTCAAATTTTCTGATTTTTGTGAGGGCTACAACTTTTGCGAGGTTATAAAAGGCTGTTGCTTGTTGCTTTAGAACAAGCAAGAAATTTGTGAGGGTTCTGGTAAGGGTCTATTTGTTTCTATATTGCAGTTCAAAGGCTGTTTCACAAGGCTGATTCTTCAATTTGTTCACTCTCAGTAATTGTAAGCATCTAGCATAGATGACATGATTTCTTGCATACCCTCTCTTTCAAGAGTCTTGAATAATGAATGTCTGTGCAGAAGTTTCTCAGCCTCATCATCTGGGGACAGAAGCTGAAAAAAATGAAGATTATAGAATGCTAAGAATCTAGAAGTACTCGTATAGCAAGCAACTTACCGTTTATCGTCCTCGCAATCTGAGTTCGTATTTGGCTTTTTCGTAGAATATTCATATGGCTTTTTTGTAGTATATTCATATGGTTTTGGCTTTTTTGTGGTTGGATTTGATTGTCTCGTAATTCCCGGTTGACCATCATCTGCAGTAACTGAAAGTTGCAATCATGGCATAAATTAGCTTAATGATCAGTATCAATTTACTACTGGGATGACAGTTTAAACGGCAAACTTACTAGATTCGCTACGTTACATTTTCGCTCACGGGGTTACAACAAAATTTTACCGATTCGGTACTTCAGGACAGTAGTGGATGCATAGGCTCGATTGTATGTGATCACAGGGGCAATGTGATAGTTTGACACCAAAGTGACCCCCTTATCTTCTGGAGCACAGAACCTAAATTCTCAGCTGAGAAACCAATTAAGTAGCCCCCATATGCCTTAAAAACTAATATTATCTAACCTATAACCAGTGAGGCGAAGATCTTTATGAGTTTTAATTTCGACTCCAGCATAAGAGCACCCATCAACAGCAAGCCCTTTTGTAAAACTTTCGAGCATAACTTCAATACGAGAACCTTTTGGTGCCTTGAAAAGTGAGTTTGATTAAAATGTACATCAAGTGCCTCTTACTAAGGAGTGAACCTTGATCCAATAGTAGCACTTTGAGAAGTCTTCTCTCTCCCCAACGTTGATATCACCAACTGTATCTGTGAGAGTTTGGTACTCTTTAGTCGCATTCAGTACTTGACCGCATCCGGATGGCTAAATACTGTTTTTGAAAAACAGCTCTGAGTATGTAGGAGTATTTAAGATGAACAATTACATTTTCATCACAAAGATCACCGCCGAAACCACTTGGACAAACGCATTTTATGCAGTCACGAGGATTAGGGAAACCATTCATTTCACATTTTGTGGATGTCTCTGGTTTACATTTTTCTGAGATGCAAAATGAATGTTCATGGAGAAAAACTGTATAGATTCACAAACTCAGATCTTACCTAGACATTTGTAGTGTTTGTTCATCATAAGCAACTCGTAGAAGGAAATAAAAGGTGATCCTAAGGTCTGCGCATACAGTCTGTCCTTTGGAACCATCGAGGGCTTTCCGTTGTAGGATGCACTGCAACAGCAATGGATTTCTTTGAAATTACTACCCTGAACATCAACTCTCAATAGCTTACGATCTATATCCATAGTGCATTATGCTTCCGTAGTCGTAAGTAATATCATAGTTGTAATTGGTGGCCGTCGTTTCTTTATTGAACTGGCTAAGCCAGTCATGCTGTAATTTTGATTCCTCGAGCTTTAATATGTCTTCTTTATTTGAGAAGTAGCCAAAGCCGATTACCTTAATATTTCTGGTGTCTAATGTGATGAAGTCATCGCGATCGTGCCTTGATTGAGTATGCCAAAATCCAAGTGCATGACCTATTTCGTGTGCAGCAGTACCAACCTGAATACCGCTGTTAAATAAATGTAATCTAATAATTGGTATTACTCTCACAGGTAATGCGAGAATGCGAAAGTAATTGGAGAGCAATTTAGGTCTTAGACTTACAGATTCACATCCTTTTCCAAGAGATAGTTCTTGCTGCGGTTTTTGAATTTTACCGACGTATGACCAACAACCATTTTCAACGAATACTTGAATTTTGTGTTTCTCTGTAAAATCAGCATCAGATGGCAAATAAGAAGAGACATATTTTCATTTGTCACACCTTTTCGGTTTTTATCCTCGTGGAAGTTGATACATGTGTAATCTTGCCACGCCTGCGCGCCTTTTTTGAAAACGCTTTGAACTTTTGGAGCTGGAAATCACCATGAAGGAAATAGCATCGGTCTGGGTAATAGTTGTAAATTACGGACTTGCACTGTAATGGAAGAAATAGTAGACTCCATCTCGCCATGTTGTTTCGGGATACCTACGGTCGAGGAATGCTTGGCGTTTTCGTCGTTTTCTATACTCGGTGGCATTGCCATTCTTTTCTGCGAATACTTCTTCGATGTCCTCTTTAATGTCTTCTACTTGACTTCTTTAAAAGTATATATTAGCAAGAATAATGCAAAGCCGAAAGAATACTCAACTCCGTTAGCATTATGTCGCCTTGATACGCTCCCGATGTATGGTCCATCATGTTGATTTCCAGAATGTCATCGCCAGAAGAACTAACATGATCTTGTTTCACATCAATAATATTCTGAAGTGGATTGGAAAAAGGGAGCCAAGAACAGCATCAGCTCATGATATTTGAACTCTGCTACCTTTTCTTCTTCTTTTAATTTTTCCAATTTTTCTTTGGGCAACTCGAGTACTTCTTTTATTTCACTTTCATGTTTTCTTAGCATCTCGTCAATATTCTTAAAAACTAATCTGAAGTTCTTCCTATTTTGACATCACTAAATACATTTTCTTCTTTTCCTACCTCAGAGACGGCTCTGCTGATGCAGACCAAGAATAAGAGAAGAGTAATCCCCATCCTGAAAAATTTTTAATTCTTAGGAACTTTACACGTTGAGAAGAGATAGCAAGAATTGAAACATTGCTGAAAATGGTCTGAAATAGAACTGGAAGATAGTTGATTTCGCCTGCTTTTATAGTGGTCCTCTTTTATAGCGGTCCTGAGTAGTTGAAACAGCTTGGAAAATTACATTAGTCATGCTTATGAACAAACATGTACTGGTCTCTTTGAGCTAACCGAATTGACTTCAATGATAATTATGATATTGGAAATGAATCGCGAAAAAGCTTATCAGAAATGTTGACTTCCATTTTCTACTTAGCATGTAGATCTAAGACCAATTTTCAAATGATCTGTAAGCGCAAAGCCAGAAGTCACTGTATGTTTTTTACGATCCCGTCTATTGCAACGCGCTACCCTTGCTCGCGTAGCGTCCCTGTCTGAATTGATTTTCGACCAATCGCGGGGCGGAGGCGGCGTAAGAGGTGGAGCGTTGCAATAGATAGGGCCAGCATTCTGGAGGCGGCTGTTTGCAGTGATGCGGGGAGAGATGAGCAGAACTACTTGCATCTCCATAATCTATGACCCCGAATACGGATACTTAAGTACCTAGATACTTAGATGGCCCGTCTTCACAGGCTCCACCATCTCTTCCACTCGTTTCGTTCCCTTACGTATGTCATCCAAGATGTTCTCAAGCTTCGTGAGTGACGTTGACGAGGTCCTTGAGCTGTATCCAGCTGAGCTCTCAGCTTGTCCATCTGTGCAGCGAATACGTCACCCCATCTCGTTGGCTGTCCCCCTCGAGGGCGTTTAGCATCTCCTGGGATCCACTCTTGGGTTCTTCTAGTCCATCTATCGTCGATTCTTCTCATGATGTGACCGGCCCACCTATGCTTTGCTTTCGATATATATTCCGCTGGGTCGCGAAGACGGGACATTCCTCTTAATTCGGAGCTGCGAAGACCGGCTAGGTATTGTGCGCGCCGGTTAAACTTCAGAAGACATCTCTCAAGTTCTCTGTGGGTAGTAATTAGGTTCCTAGAAGTGGCAGCAGTGTCTGCCCACCTCTTCGCTGCGTAACAGAGCGCTGGGAGAACTGTCGAGTCGAACAGATAGGCACGAAGATCTTGGTCCGTTAGTTGGCCCGTGGCTTCCCTGACGGCTGCGAATGCTGCTCTCATTCTTCTATTCAGTTCTTCCTTCAAGTCGTTTTCCATGTTCATAGAGCGTCCGAGGTATACGTATGACAAAGGTTCCAGGATTGGGGAGTCTTCAAGTTGTACTCTTCCTTCCTCGCAGTAGGCGTTCTTCATGAACTGTGTCTTCTTTCTGTCTTATTCGCAGTCCCATTCTCCTCTCTGCTTGGTTCAATTCGTTGAGCATCCTTTCCGCTTCATTGGTACTGCTCGAAAAGAGAACGATGTTGTCCACAAAGCGTAGGTTCGAGAGAAATGTTCCATCAACACGTATGCCCCTTCCTTCCCAGGAAAGTGATCTCATTATCCATTGCAATGCAGCAGTGAACAGTTTCGGCGATACAGTATCGCCTTATCGTACCCCCTTCCAATGGGTATTTTGAGGGAGCGGTGGAAAAGCTGTATCTTCGTGGTCGATCGTAGCAATTGGCTAATGTCCTCACATACGAAGCTCCTACACTTTGATCGACCAGCGCTGACAGTATTGCGTTCGTTTCTACGCTGTCGAAGGCTTTCTCATAGTCGACGAAAGTTAGAACAAGGGACAGGAGGTATTCCCGGCAAACCTCCATGACCCTTGACACGGTTTGGATGTGGCCCAAGCAGCTGAGGATGATCTTGGTGAATACTTTGTATAACACGCTCAGCAAGCATATCGGACGGTAGTTCCGGAGGCGCTCACCTTTATTATGGACATGAACGGTTCGCGAGGTCTTCCACTGGTCTGGGTTCTTTTCTTTCTGAAAGTAGGATGTCATGTGCGCTGCTAAGATTACACGAAGTGGGTGGTCACCGGCCCGAAGAAAGTCCGCTGATATAAAATCAGGTCCGGGGCTGTGCCAAGTTGCATGCTTTTGATAGAGACTCGCACTTCCGAAGGGAGAATCCGTGGTGGAGCTTCACCAATGGTGATGATCGGGCTTGACACAGGAGTTGATGAACGGAAAAGGTTCGAGTGGTTCCTCCCGGTAGTGATTTCCATCTCACGACGAGAAGACGTACGAGTCCCGTCTTCGCTTAGTAAGGCTGTTAGCGAATTATTACAATTGCGGAGATCCCTGCGACACTTCTTTAGACTCGTTCTTTGTGCTGCTTGCAGAAGCTTCTTTTGCCTATTTCAAAAGATCCTCATCCCGTCCTAAAATTGTTTTGGACATGTACAAGTAAGTGCTGTGATGCACTATGCAAATAAGAATCGTAAGACGGCCAACTAGGCTATATCGAACAGATTCAAATCCCACCTTATTTTACTTTCCTTGGCAAACGCGGCGGCGTCTCTAATCTTCGATCGCCGACGTAGGGGAGAACTTCGAATCCCGTCCCTCATTTGCGTGAAACGGGATACCGGGATACTCCTAGCATCACTCTCTCAATTCTTCTCTCACCGCGTTTTCTTCCTGCTTGCGAAATGCCCAGGTCTCCGAAGTATAGGTCAAATATATCTATAGGGGAGAAAAAACAAGGCAGTTTCCCGCTGCGACTTTTATTAAAGCATTTTCTGCTGGACTTTGCTGGCCAGTTTCTCAACGTCCCTTATCTCATTTCAAAGAAACTGTGAAAACAAACAATGAATAGTAATCAATAAACTCCGAACTCAATTCCTCCTAGAGTATTTTGAGCAGCACTAAAAAGGTCGTTATTGATCCAGTTGCCCCGATTTCTTCACATTTCAGCGGATCATGAATTCAAACATCTCCTCGATTCAAACATCTCTCGCTGTCGAGGGTGGCTGCAAACACGAAACATCTGATGTTCAACTCTCTTGGTTTGCAGAAAAATGTCAACATACAAAATTTTTCTGAGCTAACCATGCGCGTAATACATTTATTTACTGAGCAGAACGAACCGGTGATCCTGCAGGTGTTTGCGGAAAAATGATTGACTCGGGCACTTTGTGATTGTCAAAAAGTTTGGAGAGGTATTTGTTCCAGTCAATTTCAACCACTGCAGTGCGATTTTATAATAATTCGATTACGAAGCTCTCAACATAAACAGATCTATTGTTTCATTTGTTTGTTTCACGGAAATCACTTCACGCCTTAACCTAAACCTAAGTCTACAATCGTAAATCGATATTTGTATGGTCAACCAGGGAAGATCACCGAGACCCCGATTCTCATTGCAGTTTGAAATCATCCTTTTTATTTCTAACATCCAAGATTTGCTGCTTTTATGCTCATTTTGTCAAAGAAATGTTCGGGTG
This sequence comes from Necator americanus, assembly GCF_031761385.1. Taxonomy (NCBI): domain Eukaryota; kingdom Metazoa; phylum Nematoda; class Chromadorea; order Rhabditida; family Ancylostomatidae; genus Necator; species Necator americanus. Next base: position 3,222,237 of record NC_087371.1, read on the forward strand.
TAGTGTAGCGGTTAGAGGTTCCGCTTCATGCACGATCGATCAGAGGCTCAAATCCGCCCTCGTATGAAGTGCTCACTAAGCCTTTCATCCCTCTGGGGTCGATAAATTGGTATCAGACTTGTCTAGAAGGATAAACACTGACTTGACACATCGGCTCGCAACCGCAAGTCATTGTGTAGACCAGTTACACGTTCGTAAACCTCAAGCGATTTTGAATTGAAGTGAACGTGTTGGCGCATAAGGCCTAGCGAATTGATTAACGTCAGAAACTTTATCCGTTATCCTTTAACTTTGTCAAGGAACAGTTCTGTGTATTTAGTTTCCTGTTCGGCCCTGTACTACGGAAATGGAAATATTCCGAAATATTCCGATAATTTGAATGGTTGTGGAAAGGCAATCGTGTAAATCTGATTATCACTTTTAATCGAAAGACTACGTCATACCCCTTGCAAAAAAAATCTACACCTACTCTTTCAGGTCAAATAAATGGGAAAATGCAAATTTTAAAGTTTTTTCCTTTGACATGTGTAAAAGTTAGAAGAGTCAGGAGACCCTAAAATACGATCATGCACAGTGCTCCTTATACTGTTGTTTCATTGATTTAATATTTTTGTCGACGTTGCTTTCTTGATTACTGTGAATTACAGTAAACTTTACATCCTTCGTCTTAAACTACCGTGAATACTATTAATGAATTCTTCACACAACGGCTTATCCTGTGCGTCTAGATGCTTAATGGTCATAAAGACGAAATTGTCGAAAAGTCAGGAAATAAACAAAGTTCAATTGAAATCTTATAGAGAGAAGAGGACAGTTCATGAAGACAGTTTGGAATATTTCCGTTTCCGTAGTACAGGGTCGAACAGGAGACTAAATACACGAAACTGTTCCTTGACAAAGTTAAAGGATAACGAATAAAGTTTCTGACGTTAATCAATTCGCTTGGCCTTATGCGTCACCACGTTCACTTCAATTCAGAATCATTTGAGGTTTACGAACGTGTAACTAGCCTACACAATGACTTGGTGAGCACTTCATCCGAGGGCGGATTCGAACCTCCGATCGTGCAGAAAGCGGAATCTCTAACCGCTACACTACACCCGCCCATTTCCTTGACAAAATGAGTGAGAATAGAGGTTTCGGTAATCTTCCCAGGTTGACCATACAAATATCGATATACGATCCCAGGCTTAGGTTTATGTTAAGGTGTAGAATGATTTCCGTGAAACAAACTTGCAAAACAATACTCCTGTTTGTGTTGAGAAATTCACAATCAACTTCTTATACAATCTCACTGGAGTAGTTAAAATTGATTGGAACCAATAGAACCAATGCCTCTATAAACTTTTTGACAATCACACAACGCCCGAGTCAATCATAAGCAAACACCTGCAGGATCGGGCGGGTGTAGTGTAGCGGTTAGAGGTTCCACTTTCTGCACGATCGATCGGAGGCTCGAATCCGCCTCATTTCTCATCAAGCCTTTCATCCCTCTGGGGTCGATAAATTGGTATCAGACTTGTCTAGAAGGATAAACACTGACTTGACACATCAGCTCGCAACCGCAAGTCATTGTGTAGACCAGTTACACGTTCGTAAACCTCAAGCGATTCTGAATTGAAGTGAACGTGTTGGCGCATAAGGCCTAGCGAATTGATTAACGTCAGAAACTTTATCCGTTATCCTTTAACCTTGTCAAGGAACAGTTCTGTGTATTTAGTTTCCTGTTCGGCCCTGTACTACGGAAACGGAAATATTCCGAACTGTCTTCATAAACTGTCCTCTTCTGTCTATAAGATTTCAATTGAACTTTTTTTATTTTCTGACGTTTCGACAATTTCGTCTTCATGACCATTAAGCATCTAGACGTACAGGATAAGTCATTGTACGAAGAATTCATTATCAGCATTTATGGTAATTTAAGACGAAGGATATAAAGGATACTGTAATGCATAGTAATCAAGAAAGCAACGTCGACAAAAATATTAAATCAATGAAACAACAGTATAAGGAGCACTGTGCATGGTCGTATTCTAGGATCTCCTGACTCTTCTAACTTTTACACATGTCAAAGGAAAAAATTTTAAAATTTGCATTTTCCCATTTATTTGACCTGAAAGAGTAGGTGTAGATTTTTTTTGCAAGGGGTATGACGTAGTCTTTCGATTAAAAGTGATAAACAGATAAACACGATTGCCTTTCCACAACCATTCAAATGATCCTACGCAGAGGATCATTCACACATCCCAACATTTTATAAATGAGTCTCTGTTAATATCCAAAAGAAACTTGGTGAAACGGAGGTAAGGCGATTTCTGATTCCCAAATTTTTTTTAGCTCTATGCCTACTTGTGTTTCAAACTATTCATCCTGTTCATTTTTTCCCTCTTCATTGTTTTCCCGACATCTATCAAACACAGATTGATTGAAGCTTCCAGCTGCCCTTCGATGTTAAGGTGGCCTGTGTTCTCATTTTTAGGGCGTTGAGAAGATGGACTGGAAAGGACTGGAAAAGCGACGTCAACAAAAATATTAATCCAATGATCCAACAGTATAAGGAGCACTGCGCATGACCGTATTCCAGAGTCTCCTGACTCTTCTAACTTTTACACATATCAATGGAAAAAGTTATAAATTTTACCTTTTCCCACTCCTAACCGACCTAAAAGTAGGTGGTGATGTTCTTGCAAGGGGGGATGACGTACTCTTTTGATTAAAAGTATCACAAACGGTGAATTCCGCTTTTACAGACCATTAAAAGAACTATCAGAGTTCCTTGATTTTCATGAACAGGAGTGTATTACAGATAAACACGATTGCCTTTCCACAACCATTCAAATGGTCTTACGCAGAGGATCATCCACACATCCAGACATTTTATAAATTAGCTTCTGTTAATATGCAAAAGAAACTTAGTGTAATAAGAGGATGGTGATTTCTTACTCCTAAATTGCTTTTTAGCTCTATGCCCACTTGCGTTTCAAACTATTCATCATGTTCATTTTGTTTTTCCTATTCATTGTTTTCTCGACACCTATCAAACACAGACTGACTAGAACTTCCCGTTGTCTTTTGATGTTTACGGAGACTGTGTACTCATTTTTAGAGCGTTGAGAAGATGGAGTTGAATAGCCAGCAAAAAAGTGCAGTAATGAATAATAATGTGTTTGTTTTACCTTGTTAGGACTCTTTACGAGGTTGGATGGTGGGCAGGAATGGCCAGAAGAAAAAATGAAATAGTAAACGTAGTGTAGTGTAGCTAGCGGCAACGATCGACGTGAGACCAAACGAACAAGGTGGCTAGCTGTGTTTAGTACGAGAGTGACTAGCAATGTTCTCAGTATCGAATGAAGGATGTTTGGGAATTTTCAATTTTTCATGAACGGTGGTGATAAGAATTCTATCTTGCCAAGAGATTAGCGATCCTTTTCACACAAAGTTTGCAAACAATTTGTAGAAGAAACCTGCTGCTTGTTGCTTCAGAACCAGACTGCCCAGCTAGATGAGCTTGGACTGCTGATACGTCAATTCAAGAACTGTTTTACAAAGTTGATGCTTGAAATCGTTCATTTGCTGTGATTGTGAGCATCTAGCATAAATCACATGATTTTTTGCATATCCTTTCTTTTATGAGTTCTGAATAATGGATGTCTTTGCAAAAGTTTTTCAGCTTCAACATTTCGAGAGACAGCTGAAAAAAAACGACAACTGTGAAATGCTAAGAATCTAGAAGTAGTAGTACAGGAAAGTACATGTCGTTCATCATCGTTACAATCAGAGCTTGCCTCTGGTTTTTTCGTTGTACTTCCAGTTGTCAGTTGTCATAGGATGTGATCACGGGAACGATGTGATCGTTTGATACTAAGGTGACGTTTTTATCTTCTGGAGCGCAGAACCTAAACTCTCAGCTAAGAAACCTATTTAGTAGCGTTCATATGCCTTGAAAACTAATAATGTCTGACCTGTAACCAGTAAGGCGAAGTTCTTTATGAGTTTTAACTTTGACTCCAGCTTAAGGACAGCCATCAATTGCATGCCCTGGTGTGAAGCTTTCGATCTTAACTTCAACCCGAGACTCGTTTGGTGCCTTAAGAATTGAATTTTAGTAGGATGCACTACATTTGACTTGGTAAAAGTGGTGAACCTGGATCCAATAGTAGCACTTTGAAAAGTCCTCCCCTATTTGAGTGTTGATGTTAGCCAACCGTATCTGTGAGAGTTTTTTACTCTTTAGTCGCATTTAGCACTTGACCGCGTCCGGTTGGCTAAATATTGTTCTTGAAAAACAGATCTGAGTATGTAGGAGTATCCAAGATGAACATTTTCTTTTTGGTCACAAAGATCACCGCCGAATCCACTTGGACAAACGCATTTTGTGCAGTCACGAGGACTAGGGAAACCATTCATTTCACATTTTGCGGATGTCTCTGGCTTCCATTTTTCTGTGTAAGATAAATGAGGTGTAAGATGAATATACATGGAAAAAAACTGTATAGGTTCACAAACTTAGACCTTACTCAGATATTCGTAGAGTTTGTCCATCATAAGTAACTCGTAGAAGGAAATGAAAGGTGACCTTAAGGTCCGTGCATACAGTTGGTCCTTTGGAACCATCGTGGGCTTGTTGTTGTGAGATTCACTGCAAAAGCGATGAATTTCTTTGAAGCTACCACCGTGGACATCAACTTTCAATAACTAACTATATATATATATATATCCATATATAAATATATATATATATCCATAATGCATTGTGCTTCCGTAGTCGTACGTAAGATCGAAGTCATAATTGGTGGTTTTCGTTTCTTTTGTGAACTGACTAAGCTAATCCTTCTGTAATTTTAATTCCTCGAGCTCTAATATATTCTCTTTATTTGAGAAGTAGCCAAACCCGATTACCGTAATATTTTCTGTGTCCAATCTGATGAAGCTATCGCGGTCCTGTCTTGATTGAGTATGCAAAAATCCAAGAGCATAACCTATTTCGTGAGCAGCTGTACCAACCTGCATTACCACTCTTAAGCAGTTGTGATCCTCTAACTGATCATTCTTTCACTGATGATACGTTGATGCAAAGTAGTTTGGCAGCAATTTTGATCTTACACTTATAGTATCACTACCTTTCCTGAGAGATAGTTCTTGTTGCGGTCTGTGAATTCTATCGACGTAGAACCAACAACCGGTTTGAACAAAAACTTGAATTTTGCGTTTTTCTGTAATGTCAGCATCAAATGGCGTCTAGGAAGAGACATACTTCCATTTGTCACACCTCTTCGGTTTTCATCTTCGCGGAAGTTGATACATGTGTAATTTTCCCACATTTGGTCACCTTTTTTGAAAACAGTTTGAACTTTTGGAGCTGAAAGTCGTCATAAAACGCTTAGCATTTATCTCCCTAAGATCTGTAAATTACTTACTCGCATTGCTGTGGAAGAAATAGTAGACTCCTTTCCTCCATGTTGTTTTGGGATATCCAAAGTCGAGGAGTGCTTGGCGTTTTTGTCGTCTTCTGTACTTGGTGACTTTGCCGTTTTTTTTCTGCTAATGCTTTTTGGATGTCCTCTTTGATGTCTTCTAAATGATTTCTTTAAAAGTATATATTAGCAAGAATAATGCAAACCCAGATGGGTATCCAACTCCGTTAGCATCATGTCGTCTTGATACGCTCCCGATGTATGGTCCATCATATTGATTTCCAGAATGTCATCGCCAGAAGAACTAACATGATCTTCTTTCACATCAATAATATTCTGAAGTTTAGTGTAAAGCGGATCGGAAAGAAAGCAGCCAAGAACAGCATTAGCTAATGATTTCTGAACTCTGTTACCTTTTCTTTTTCTTTTAATTTTTCCAATTTTTCATCGATCATTTTGAGTATTTCTTCTATATCAGCTCTATGTTCTTTTAGCATCTCGTCAATACTCTTGAAAACTAGTCTAAATTTCCTCCTATTTTGACATCACTAAATCTCCGAGACGGCTCTGCTGATGCAGACCAAGAATAAGAGAAGAGTAATCTCCATCCTGAAAAATTTTCAATTCTTCTGAACTTCTCACGTTGAGAAGAGGTAGCAAGAGTTGAAACATTACTGTCAATGGTATGAAATAGAAGTTGATTATTGTTCTTGATTTCGCCTTCTTTTATAGTTCTGCCCTTATGCCCATATCGGCTCCAGGTAGTTGATCTTTCGAACTTCCAATTTTCGAATGATCTGAAGACGCAAAAGGAGAAGTTATTGTATAGGCCAACACGCGTTTCAAAACATCAACAATCATCCTCCCAAGTGGGTTGGTACGACAGCAGTGAATTTGCCTCTCAAAGGCAGCATACCACGAATCTGAGGTGGTACGATTTCAGGTGGAGTATTCGTATACGGGGTCGTAGATTATGGAGACCGGGGTGGTTCCGCTCATCTCTCCCTGCATCGCTGCTAGCAGCCGCCCCGTGACCACTCTTTTGTACGACCCCATCTATTGCAGCGCGCCACCCTTGCACGCGTTGCGTCCCTTACTGCTTATCGGGGCAGTCTGAATTGATTTTCGACGAATAGCGGGGCGGAGGCGGCGCAAGTGGTGGAGCGTTGCAATAGGTGGCGCCAGCATTCTGGAGGCGGCTGTTTGCATTGATGCAGGGAGAGATGAGCGGAACCACTCCCGTCTTCATAATCTACGACCCCGTATACGGATAATCCACCTGAAATCTGTACCACCTCAGATTCGTGGTATGCTGCCTTTGACTTTTTCTTTTTTTCTGTGGAAAGAAAGAAAACGTGTAGTACACGTACCTACGAGAACGGAAAAGTGTAGAACACGTACCTGCCAGTTTAGAATATTGCACTCGTTCTCTACACTCTCAGCGATCTAAGAAGAGCGAGGATAATCGTTTGTGTAATTGTGAGATTTCTATCGTATTGATTGGTGTTCAATGTGTTGATCTGCGCGGAATCAGTAGCAGGACATTTTAAAAATCACTGCCATTACTGAAATCCTTATCTTATACTTCTTTGAATTTTGGTTCTAAGAAATACTAACACGTTATGTAGTCTTCGAAACTACAACCAAATTTCACTTAAAGCTTATCTTTTCGAAGGTAATAAACAATGAACTGTTATATGCTGAACATCTGAAAGGAATCGAATTCAACTACTCATTCAACTAGTTCTTTTTTTTAGCTTTTTTGTTTGGGCTGGTGTTTTTTTCAAAAGAATTTGCATGATGTAGAAACGTTGGGGTTTCCTAGGCAAGGCAGTTTCCCGCTGCGACTTTTATTAAAGCATTTTCTGCTGGGCTTTCCTGCTCAGTTTCTCAACGCTCCTTACCTTATTTCAAAGAATCTGTAAAAACAAACAATGAATAGTAGTGGATAAACTCCGAACTCAGTTTCTCCTAGAGTACTTTGAGCAGCATCAAAAAAGTCGTTATTGATCCGGTTGCCCCGATTTCTTCACGTTTCAGTGAACGACGAATTCAAATATCTCCTCGAATCGTTTTTTGCATCGCTGCGGCGGTTGGCTGAAAACACCAAACATCTGACGTTCAACTCTCATGTTTTGCAGAAAAATGTCAACATACAGAATTTTTCTGAGCTAACCATGCACAATACATTTATTTAGTAAGCAGAATAAACCGGTGATTCTGCAGGTGTTTGCGGAAAAATGATCGACTCGAGCACTGTGTGATTGTCAAAGAGTTTATACAGGTATTGATTCCAATCAGCTACAAGTACTCCAGTGAGATTGTATAAGAAGTTGATTGTAAATTTCTCAACATAAACAGGACTATTGTTTTGCACGTTTGTATCACGGAAATCACTCTACACATTAACCTAAACCTAAGCCTGGAATCGTATATCAATATTTGTCATGGTCGACTTGGGAAGATTACCGAGACCTCTTTTCTCATTGCAGTTTGAAATTATCCTTTTTTATTTATAACATTTAACATCTGCCTTTATGCTCATTTTGTCGAGGAAATGAGCGGGTGCAGTGTACACGTTCGTGAACCTCAAACGATTCTGAATTGAAGTGAACGTGGGCGCATCCTAAGCGGATTGATTCGCGTCAGAAACTTCATTCTTTATCCTTTAACTTTGTCAAGGAACAGTTTCGTGTATTTAGTTTTCTGTTCGGCCGAAACGGAAATATTCCGAACTGTCTTCATGCTTTGTTCTTCTGCCTAAGAGATTTCAATTAAACTTTGTTTATTTCCTGACGTTTCGACAATTTCGTCTTCATGGACCATTAAGCATCTAGACGTACAGGATAAGTCGTTTTACGGAGAATTAATTACTAATATTCATGGTAATCTAAGACGAACGATGTAAAGTTTACTGTAATGCATAGTAATCAAGAAAACAAAAAAAATAACAGTCAACAGTAAAAAATATTAAACCAATGAACCAACACTACAACTAGCACTGTGCACAACTGTATTTCAGAGTCTCCTGACTCTTTTAGTTTCTACTCATATCTAGGGAAAAAACTATAAAAATTGCCTTTTCCCATTTACTTGACCTGAAAGAGTAGGTGTAAATGTTCTTGCAAGGGGGGATGACGTAGTATTTTGATCAAAAGTGTCACAAGTGATGAATTCCGCTTTTCCGGTCTTTAATTAATTATTTTGTCAAAAACGTTTTCGTTGACTGTACCTCTCTATCAACGTTCCTTGATTGTCATGAAGAGAAGCGTATCATAGATAAGTACGATTGCTTTTCTACAACTATTTAAACAATCTTATGAAAAGGATCATCACCACATCTAGAAATTTTATAGGTGAGTTTCTGTTAATACCCAAAAGAAACTTGATGAAACGAGACGAAGGTGATTTCTAATTCCCAAATTTTTTCGAACTCTACGCCCACATGTTTTTCGAACTGTTCATCCTGTTCATTTTGCTTTTTCCTTTTCATTGTTTTCTCGACATCCATCAAACACAGATTGGCTGGAGCTTCCTGCTTGATGTTAACGTGGCCTGTGTACTCATTTTTAGGACGTTGAGAAGGTGGACTGGAATGGCCAGCAAAAAAGTGCAGTAACGAATAATAATGTGTCTATGCTACCTTTTTGGGACTTTTTAGAGGGTTGGAAGATGGAAAGGAATGACCAGCAGAAAAAATCCAATAATAAACGCCGCTGCATTCAAAGAGCAACGGTGTAGCTACCGACAACGATCGAAATGGAACCAAACGACCGAGGTGGCTAGATGTATGTAGTACGGGTTTGACTAGCAGTGTTCTCAGTTCGAGCGCAGCATACGCAACTGCACATGAGTTCAGGTCGTCATCACCCATTCTGTGTATGGAATAAAAGATATTTGGGAATTTTCAATACTCCATGAACTTTCAAGGAATCACTAAAGGTAGACGTAGACTGCACTGAAACCCCGATAATAGGGGATTGCCGGGAATCTTATTTGATATTCTCACACACATTTGTAAAATAAAGGGAGCGATCCTTCTCCCTCCCATTTCTAATCCAATCGGGATCATCTCAAGATAGATTCTTATTATAAAAAGGTATTTTCCTGGGTGCTCTAAGTGCTGAGAAAATGGGTGATAAGAATTCTACCTTGCCAAGAGATTAGTGATACTGCTCACAAAAACTGCGAACTTATAAAAGAAACTTGTTGCTTGTTGCTTTGGAATCAGACTGTCCAGCTAGAGATTTGTAACGACTGCATTAAGGATGTAGTCGTCAGGACCTATTTGTTCCTAATGTGTGTTGATAAATGAGCTTGGACTGCTGATACGTCAATTCAAGGACTGTTTTACAGAGCTCGTGCTTGAAACTGTTCATTTGCAGTGATTGTAAGCATCTAGCATAAACCACAAGATTTTTTGCATATTCTTTCTTTCAAGCGTCCTGAATAATGAGGGTCTGTGCAGAAGTTTCTCAGCCTCATCAGTTGGGGACAGAAGCTGAAAAAATGAAGATTATAGAATGCTAAAAATATGGAAGTAGTCGTACAGGAAATTACATACCGTTCATCATCCTTACAATCAGAGCTTGCCTTTGGTTTTTTCGTTGTTTTTGTTGTACTTTCAGTTGTCTTTGGTTGCTTCGTAGTATTTTCCGTTTGATCATCAGGAGCTGAAAGCAACCATCATATAATAAATAATCTTAATTTTCAGCGACGATCTTCTTCCGAGGCAGTTTTGTAAACTAACCAGTTCTACTACATTACATTTTCGCTAACGCAATTATAACAAAATTTTACCGATTCGGTACTTCAGGACAGTTGTGGATGCATAGGCTCGATTGTATGTGATCACAGGGACAATGTGATAGTTCGACACCAAAGTGACCCCCTTATCTTCTGGAGCACAGAACCTAAATTCTCAGCTGAGAAACTATTTTAGTAGCCCTCGTATGCCTTAAAAACTAATGTTTTCTAACCTGTAACCAGTAAGGCGAAGATCTTCATGAGTTTTAATTTCGACTCCAGCATAAGAGCAGCCATCAACAGCAAGCCCTCTTGTGAAACTTTCGATCTTAACATCAATACGAGAATCTTTTGGTGCCTTAAAAATTTAATTTTACTAGGATGCACTCCATTTGACTTGGTAAAATTGGTGAACCTGGATCCAATAGTAGCACTTTGAAAAGTCCTCCCTTATTTGAGTGTTGATGTCGCCAACCGTATCTGTGAGAGTTTGGTAGTCTTTAGTCGCATTTAGTACTTGACCGCATCCAGATGGCTAAATTCTGTTTTTGAAAAACAGCTCTGAGTATGTAGGAGTATTTAAGATGAACAATTACTTTTTGATCACAAAGATCACCGCCGAATCCACTTGGACAAATGCATTTTGTGCAGTCACGAGGATTAGGGAAGCCGTTCATTTGACATTTTGCGGATGTCTCTGGCTTACATTTTTCTGAGATGTAAGATGAATGTGCATGGAGAAAAACTGCATAGATTCACAAACTTGGACCTTACTTAGACATTCGTAGTGTTTGTTCATCATAAGCAACTCGTAGAAGGAAATAAAAGGTGATCCTAAGGTCTGCGAATACAGTTGGTCTTTCGGAACCATCGTTTGCTTTTTGTTGTGAGATGCACTGCAAAAGCAATGGATTTCTTTGAAATTACTACCCTGAACATCAACTTTCAATAACTTACGCTCTATATCCATAGTGCATTATGCTTCCGTAGTCGTACGTAATATCATAGTTGTTATTGGTAGCCGTCGTTTGTTTAGTGAACTGACTTAACCAATCGTTCTGTAATTTTGATTCCTCGAGCTCTGATATGTTTTCTTCATTTGAGAAGTAGCCAGACCCGATTACCTTAATATTTTCTGTGTCCAATCTGATGAAGCTATCGCGATCGTGCCTTGATTGAGTGTGCCAAAATCCAAGAGCATGACCTATTTCGTGAGCAGCTGTGCCAACCTACATTTCCACTCTTAAACTGTTGTGATCTTTTAACTGACTTTCACTGGTGATACGTTAATGCGAAAGTACTTCGGTATCAACCCCTTTTGATCTTATACTTACAGAATCACATCCTTGCCCAAGAGATAGTTCTTGCTGCGGTTTTTGAATTTTACCGACGTATGACCAACAACCGTTTTCAACGAAGACTTGAATTTTGTGTTCAGCTGTAATCTCAGCATCAGATGGCGTCTATTGAGAGATATATTTTTATTTGTCACACCTTTTTGGTTTTTATCTTCGTGGAAGTCAATGCATGTGTAATTTTCCCACTCTTGGGCACCTTTTTTGAAAACGCTTTGAACTTTTGGAGCTGAAAGTCGTCATAAAACGCTCAACATTTGTCCGCCTAAGATTTGTAAATTACTTACTCGCGCTGCTGTGGAAGAAATAGTAGACTCCATCTCGCCATGTTGTATCAGGATATCTAGAGTCGCGGAATGCTTGGCGTTTTCGTCGTTTTCTGTACTCCGTGGCATTACCATTTTTTTCTGCTACTTCTTCTTCGATGTCCTCTTTAATGTCCTCTACTTGACTTCTTTAAAAGTATATATTAGCAAGAATAATGCAAAGCCGAAAGAATACCCAACTCCGTTAGCATCATGTCGCCTTGATACGCTCCCGATGTATGGTCCATCATATTGACTTCCAGAATGTCATCGCCAGAAGAACTAACGTGATCTTGTTTCACATCAATAATATTCTGAAGTTTAGTACAAAGTCGATTGGAAAGAAGGAAGCCAAGAACAGCATTAGCTAATGACATTTTAACTCTGTTACCTTTTCTTGTTTTTTTAATTCTTCTTTTTCGTTTTTGGGCAACTCGAGTACATCTTTTATTTCACTGTCATGTTTTCTTAGCATCTCGTCAATATTCTTAAAAAATAGTCTGAATTTCTTCCTATTTTGACATCACTAAATGCATTTTCTTCTTTTCCTACCTCAGAGACGGTTCTGCTGATGCAGACTAAGAATAAGAGAAGAGTAATCCCCATCCTAAAAAGTATTTAATTCTTAGGAAATTTACACGTTGAGAAGAGATAGCAAGAATTGAAACATTGCAGACAAGTTATAAAATAGAACTGAATTATAGTTCTTGATTTCGCCTGCTTTTATAGTGGTCCTCTTTTATAGCGATCCTGAGTAGTTGAAACAGCTTGGAAAATTACATTAGCCATGCTTATGAACAAACATATACTGATCAATTTGAACTAGTCTGCCTACAACTTATTCCATCCGCAAAGCATTACGTTTCTCTCCACTGTGCAAAATATGTGGGAAACTTCTTTTTTTCTCTGCAGGGAAGGATAATTAGTAGTTCACATTTATACCGATTTAGAATTGTACTAATCCTCTACATACTAAGCACTCTAAGGAACGTGAGGACAACCGGTTGCACAGAAGTAATGCTTCGTAAAAGGAATCTTCATTTTGTATTTTTTTTTTGTTTTCGAGCCCTAAGAAAAACCAATTTTTTGTGCCGTTTCTAAATGTTCAACCTCATTAAAAAAATTTTAACCTTTTCAAAGTGATAAATAACGAGATCTTATGCATTTTATTATTACATGTTAAATATCTGAAGCGAAGCAGGCTGAATACTTCAACCTCTTGCTTACTTCTATTTCAGTGAATAATGTACGTCATTTGTTCTAACTAATTTGTATTCTTTTATCTCAGTGGTAAAAAAGTCGAATTCTCTTACATTTAATTTTATCTTCAGTCGTCGTTATCCACTACTTTTTCCAGCTTCCTGGTAGAGTTTTAGCTTCCCTGTTAAAGGCATCACCCCACGAATCTGAGGTGATACGGATTTCAGGTGGAGTATTCTTATACGGGATAGTAGATTATGGAGAGGGGGTGATTCCGTTCATTTTTTTTCCTAATTGCCGTAAAAAACGGCCCGGAAGTTGCGGCGCCGCGCTGCTGGCGCGCTCCAGTCGAACTCCCTGGTGAAAATAGTGCGCCAAAACGCCTGAAGCCGTATCTTCCGGGCCGTTTTTTTACGGCAATTAGGAAGAAATGGACCGAATCACCCCCTCTCCATAATCTACTATCCCGTATACGAATACTCCACCTGAAATTCGTACCACCTCAGATTTGTGGGGTGATGCCTTTCATAAAATTTCGTTTCCTTCTAGGTTTCATGGTTCTAGGTGAGCTCACAATTCATCGATATTTTTGAAATTTTGACTCCGAATACTATGTCTGGAGAATATAGGGGCTTTGACTGGAGCGGTCCGTTTTAACAGACTTCTTAATTCTTTGAACATAACTTCGAACTGTCGGCCAAGTAGCTTGAAAAGTGTTCGCTAGTTCCTGAACGCTCAGTTTTGTACCAGTTCAGTGATTTTCAAGCATCATTATCAAGCTGAACAAGGCGACCACTTCGATCGCTGCCAGACAAGTCAAAATCTCATCGCTGGGAAATTTTCTAATTTTTTCTAAATTTCCAAGCAAAGGGACTTTTTGACATTCAGACTTACGTCTCCATGCACATCATAAGTTTTATTTGTTTCACCCGTTGCATTAATCTGATCGAAAATGAAACAGCATCCGAGGCAGTAAATGTTCTTCAGCTGCTTGATTGACCAGCATTTTACATCGGTGTAATGAAAACGATTGAATTTACTTCTCACAAAAGTCAAGGAGTTACAATATTGCCATAGAAAACATGTCTTATCTTCACACTGTGAACTATGTACACTGAAGCAAATATTTCACACTAATAACAACTGATTGCCTATCACTCCACGACTGATCACTCCACGAATCTGAGGTGGTACGGATTTCGATTGAAGTATTCGTATACGGGATAGTAGATTATGGACAGGGGGTGGTTCAGTCCATTTCTTCCTAATTGCTGTAAGAAACGGCTCGGAAGATACAGCTTCGGGCGTTCTGGCCCACCATTTTCTACAAGGAGTTCGACTGGAGCGCGCCAGCCTTGTGCGGCGCCGCATCCTCTGGGCCATTTTTTTACGGCAATTAGAAAGAAATGGACGGAATCACCCTCCTCTCCATAATCTACGATCCTGTATACGAATTCTCCAATGAAATCCGTACCACCTCAGATTCGTGGGGTGATGCCTTTAAATGCAAACGCGCCTTTTGCAAATGCTACTCATGTCACGCAGCTCTGCATAGAAACCAACCTTTTTCTTCACTGCCCCGCATGGATCTTCACTGAAAAGTCCACCATAACGACTTTGGTGCTGACAAACACGCCAAAATTTCTGGAAATTTAGCCATATCCTTTTGAATATCAACTAGTTAAATAAGAATTGCTGTAACCTTCTCTCCTGCTCATGTTATCAATTCTTTCAGTACTTTTCGCCCGTCACACATCTCTACGAATCTTTCAACAACTTTCCTATTTCTCGAAATGTTGACAACTCTTAACAACAGTACTTGGACAAGCACTGGAGATCAACGTTTTCCGTCTCTTCACCGGACGAGGCGGCTCTGACAATTAGCGTTTGTACATTTATTACAGCACACATCATCAAGGCAAAAATCTTGAAAAGAACAAAAAACACTGAACGTTTGCTCGCCGTTGTACATCTATCATCTGTAGAAAAAAAAACGAAAGCAATTTATTCTCCAACTTTTATTTTTACACTATTTTTATTGCTGACCATTCCTACCCGTTTTCTCAGCGTGTTTCAATGGACCTTATTTTATTTTAATGATTCCAACAAACAAACGGTAACAAACAGTAACAATAAGAACAAGCAATCAATAATGATCAATTAATCCCGAGCTCAATCTCTTTAATTGTAAATTATTTAAAACTGTCCGTATCCATGATCGTTATTGATCCAGTTTCCTTGATTTCTTCATGTATCAATGGACCACAAATTAAAACCCTTTTCTCATTTTTTTAGGATTGGGGTGCTGATGAGGGGTTAAAGCATCAAAGACCTGACGTTCATGTCATATGCTCAGCAGAAAATGTAAACTGATAGTACATTCAACATCTGCGCTAACCATTTCTGTGTGAGCAGAACAAACGGATGATCCAGCCATATTGAATAGAGTCCACGCCATGTGATTGTCAAAAAGTTTCGAGAAGCATCTATCTAGTATAGCAATGGGATTCTATAAGAAGTCGCTTAAAAATTTGCACCGCAAAAAATAAAATTAGTATTTTGTTTTGCAGAAATCACTCTAAATCCACTAACGATATGTATGTGATCAATCTGAGAATAGATGTCGATATGTCGATTATCTATTCTCAGATTGATTACATGCATCTGCGATTGTTGCCGCTTTTACGATTGTTTTGTTTTCTCCTCGGCTGCGAATCGTTTTGAGAATTTTCGTCTACCAATTTTAAATCTATTGTTCGAGCAGGACAAATTTCCTGCTAGAACCGAATTTCCCGTAAAAGAGAAGCAGCAGAGGATTCGATCACTTCAGTGAATGCAGTTAATGAGGACTCCTGACTTTCAGGCAGTGTCGTGATGAAGAGACAGTGATCACTTGGTAGGAACTGAGTTTGATGTTCAGGGCAGTAAATTCCACAAGATCAATAAAAGATTCCTTTCCCTTTTTCTTTTTTTTTGCCTCCTTCGTTCATTATTTCATGTTCTTTCTTCAATTCCTTCTACTTCTCGAATCGTCCACAGCAGAATTTAACCACCGCTGTTCAGATCCTTCTTGTATCGCCGGCAGATGTCTGCAGACCGACGCATTGATATTTTGCAGCAGCTTTTTCATGATCGATACCTTATTACAAAGAAATCTAAGGTACACCATATTGAATTATATTATTTCACTCCCTAGTGAATTACGGCTTTGCGAAGGTATGGAACCCCAACATTACTAAATTTTGTCAGTACTTACAATACATTCCGTTGAGCAATCAGCAATTGCAGCCACCAACAAGAACCTAAGTGAGGCGCAAATGAGGTGTCTAACAGCCGCTAAAAATATTGTGGATCTCAACGATTCATTTACAAAAAAAAACTAGTAGAAAAACTATCAATACTTCTAATGTTTCTTAAGATAAACAAAAATTAAATCTTCCTTAAATTCACATATAGTTTTTTCAAGCCAACATCCATGTTAAAGAACAGAAAGCCCTGAGATAAACAAAAGATTCATTATGCGGAATAGTACACAATGAACAGAGAAGAAAGACGAAGAGAAAAGAGAACACAATGCGATATTCCAGATTCCTTCCAGATCTATTCCACCAGAACTCATTGATGGCTGTAGAAAAAGCGGTATCACTGATAGTGTTCAGTCTATTACACCAAAGTAACAAGAAGCGACTTCATAGTTAGAGAAAGAAAGTTAGATATGCACTTTCAAAACTGGTGGAAAATGAGCTAGGAGCAGGTGTCAACTCTAAAACTACGTTGTCTCCAGAAACTCAGCAAATACGCCACGGTGGAGCAGCATCGGCCGCCGACAACCAAAAACTCACTTCCGAGCTCGCAAGGCTTTGCAGAGAGACGATAAAGGAAGTCTTTAGAAAGAGAAAAGCAGAAGTGTGGGGTGAAGCTGCAGAGGCGAGAAAGACCACCCGCCATGTCCGTCGAGACTTCGCCAATCGTAGGACGAAAATGACTGCTCTCCGAAACCCGAATGGAGTAACGACTGCATCGAGAAGGGAGAAAGTCGTCCACGACTCCTACTCTGATCTCTTCGACAACCGAGTCCACTTGTCTCCTTACTATTTAAGAGAAGATAGGCATGTCATTCCAGAGTTTTTTGGAAGAAAGGATAAGGCATTGGTCCCGATAGAAGGAGATCCGAACATATAGATAATCTTCCGAATCCAGAACCGTGTTGCTGCTTGAGAACGAAGATGTCCACCTGATCTTGACAACTATCGGTCCAATCTGGTTCCGTAATCTACAAGCTTTCTAGAAGAGTGATTCCAAAAGGAGTGGCATATGTGGAATAGCTAAGCGATCGTGCAAGGTTTCGAAAAGGATTCAACACGACTGACCACATTCACACTGTTTCGGAACAAACACGAGAATATGACGATACCAAAACATGACGGCACACCAAGAAGGAGAGAAAGGAACTGGACTTCGAGTACTGGGAGACAGGTCTTATATGCTGTGGCTGGCGCGCGAAAGATATCGTAATAATTTGCCATTGGCAACTTTTCCCGCGCTCTGCGCGCTGGATGGGAATGTCGTCTTTGGCACGACAAGCATCTAGTATGGCAATGAGGTTCTGTAAGAAATAAATTATTAAGTGCTGTCAAGAAAAGTAAAGCTTATGTTTTGTTTGCTTACTTTTTCTGCAGAGATCACTCTCAACCTCAAAATCCATTGTCGATCTCTCTATGATCAACATGAAGAGATGATCGAGTCCTCAGTTCTCTCATCATTTTGAAACTGTCCCTTTCAGTTGTAACAGCTAAGATTCGCCGTTTCTATGCTGATTTCGCTTCGCCCTCGATCGTGAATATTGTTGGGCTTGGAAACTCATGTTCAGTTTTTTGCACACATAATAAGGAACAGTTTGACATGTTCCATTTTCTGTTCGGCCTACGGAAACTGAAATCCTCCGCACTGTATTTATGATACTATGGTTATGCGACCGATACCGAAAGATAAATCAACTACAAAATACCGACATTTCAAGAAGAGATGATGCTGTACAGCATACCTTCGATCTGTCACCACTGATAACACCACTGCACTGTAAGGAAATGACCATTACCTCAATTTCAAAATGTTTAAAATATTCACAATCATTGTCAGAAATATTTTGGTTTTCCATCTGGGAATAATAAAAAAATTGTAAAGATCTCGAGAATGGAATATATGGATTTCGTATTTTCGTGTAGAATATTTCTTATAAACAGGACTTTTCACACCTATAAGCCATTTCTGTCAGGGTAAGTGCTGGCAAAATTTCTATTAATGGAAATGCAGTAGATCATTTCTCAATAAATGTCCTCAATGGAGATCCGCTCCTCACTATTTCTCACTACAGTGGATTTGCACACAAGCCTGTTTTTCTGCAGTTTCTTCCCCACTGCTAAGACTATAAACCATAGATGAATGCAGCGCACCTTTTCTTCTCTTCGTCTCTCTTTTCTTTACTTCTCTTCACTTCCTGTTCTCTTCCCAGCTCTCCCCTTTCCTTATTTCTCTTTCGAGGAACAAAAAAAAACCGTTTGATACGGAACTCGTTAATCATGAGGAACAATGATTATTTGTTAAAAAGACATGGAGCTTACCGAACAAGTCCCGCGTGATAACGGAAGCAATTTAGCATAGAGATCAAATCCCTGAGTCAAAGGTATAAAGTGCATAATGCATAATTGTACCTCAAAGTCTGTTGTATCCTCTAAATTTTTGTGATATCAGAAGAAAAATTATAAAATCTATTTTTTTATTGATTTGCTTGAGCTGTAGCCAAGATTTGTATTGATATTTCTCAACAGCTAACGTTTCGGCGTTTCCGCCTGAAAAATCTATGCTTTCTTCTCTGAATAGGTGTTCTTACTAGTGGTGGCGGAGAGTCTTATGATCAAAAAAAGTGGCCCAAAAGGTTAACTTTGTTCTTTTTTGGTTCTCAGTGAATAATTTTTGTCAAAACCATCGCTGTTGCGTATAATTTGAAATACCAGATTGCGGACTACGGGTTTGTGGGAGAACGTTGCGCCCTTCCGGAATGAACACCCAGAGCGACGTACCGGGATAGAAAGATGTATGAGGCAGTCCTAGCACAACAGAAACAGGAATCCCGTCCCCGGGGTGACGTTGTCCCTACCTTGGACGTCCCAGGGTAGGGACAATGTCACTTTTGGGTCGTGGTTGGCTCGTACCCGTCCCCAGGGAAAGTGCTACGCATCCTCGCAAGAAACCTCTAACTCTCTAACTGAGGAAGATCCGTGGTTAATCCATATATCTGCAGGAAAAAACAAAATATTGAACAGACTTGCTTTCGTTTATCGTTGTTTTTATCGTATATCGTTTATCGTTTTATTCTTAGTAAATTCCTACACATTTTCTCAACGTACCATATTTTATTTCAATGAAGCAATGAAAACAAACAGTTAGTAATAATTAGTTAATTTTGCGCCCAATTTCTTCTGGAGCAGTTCGTATCCGTGATCATTATTGATCCAAGTGCCTCGATTTCTTCACGTTTCAAAGGACCACATATTCGAACTTTTCCTCGCATCGTTCTTTGCATCGCTGCGGCAGACGGCTGAAAACGAGAAACACCTGACGTTAAAGACGTCACTTTCACAGAAAAAGTTAATATTTGCCGAATTTTCCACATCTGAACTAGCAAAATACGTAGCATATTTATGTCTAAACGGAACTAACCGATGATCCAGTCAGTAGATGAAAAAAATTGATTGGAATTGACGCAGGGTGATTGTCCAGAGATTTCGAGAAGCATCGCTTGCAAACAGCATCAAATATCGCAGTGAGGTTCTACATGAGGTTGGTTAAAAAATCTTCTCCAAAAAAAACGAAATTAATATTTTTATTTTACAGAAATCACTATCCACTTCTACATCCACTAACAATATTTATGTGATTAACACGGGAAGATTGTTGAGAGCTCAGTTCCGAACAAAGTTTAAAACTTTTTATTCACATATTTGTAACTTTTACGATCCGAGTCTTTTTCCCTGTTTTCTTTACTTCTCTAACATTGCTGAAAGTTTATTTTCAGTTTATTTTATACCTACTCATGACAGCTTATGTAGATTTCAGTTTCTGTTTGATCCTAGCTGTAGTGAACGGAGACTTATTTTCTACCAAACTGTCACCACAATTAACACAACTATACATTGTTAAAGTACAGAAATGGTCATCCCCTCAACTTCAAACTGTTTGAAATGTTTCGAATCAATTGTGAACAGAGGTAAACGAGCGAATTCCCGTTAGAGAAGAATTTAAGAAAAATCCGATGGTAATACAATAGCTAGGCGGAATTCTGCTTGGTTTCATGCTCTTTTCATGTTCACCCTTATGAATTTTCCATCTTTATCCTCTAATGGCGGTGGTTAGCCGCTCAAGGATAGCAAAGTTAATGAGCCATTCCGCTTTGGGTCCCGCCACCTGTTCGCTTGGGGCTTCTGACCGATTCTTTCCTTGTGGGTTAAAGCCAGTGCGTCACGAAATTGTCACAGTACGAGCATGCCAGGAAAGTCGTAGAGTTAGGGTTGTAGATTACAGAACCCAGCGTGGCTCCATTTATCCTCTTCTAATCTTCGTTAAAAAAACGGTGAAGACAGCAGGGGGAAAAACGGTGTGGAGGACACCGCTTTTTCCTACGAGGTACGTTAGAGCGCTCCCTCCTCCCCTGCCTACGCGCCACCCTCACGAGCGAGTGGTCGGAGATTAATTATGCTTTCTTACCACCCTATTCAAGTAAAACCAATGAATAAGCTATTGAGAAGGCCGGAGCGCGAACAAGAAGGTGTGTTCTAAAGTAGCTCGTAGGAAAAAACTCCATTCACACGCTATTTTTTACGACGATGAGGGAAAGTTGAGCGTAGCCACGCTTGGTTCCGTAGCCTACAACCCGAACACCACGCGTTCCCCGGAGATTTCCGTACTGAGCCACTGTCCGCCTTCAAGTCGAACACCTAATAATACCCGTTGTTCTACCGTAGCGTTCTGGATTTGGGGAAAGGATCTCGCGTGAGGGTTTCTTACCTTCCATAGCAGGAGAATAACCTGTCATCCTACCACATGAGGCGCTCTGAAGGGCCAACCTTGCTGTATGAGAACTTAGCTGAAATTCTATTGAGCTTTGTTTCTTAAGATTTCTGGTTTATGGCGTATCTATTGGTGTTTTTAAACAAATAAATGAAGTGAATAGTATCAGTAATCTCTAGGCCCTCTCTTCTTGAAACCTCGGCATTTGATAGTGTATTAATGTTTTCTTGTTTTGCCAACGTGGTTTAGGTGAAACTTTTTTGTTGGCCTGACGTTTCGACAAACTCGTCTTTTTCAAAGGCCTGAAAATGATTCGAGGTCTTTGATACTATGCATATCAGATCAAACTCCTCCTCTCTCCTCGCCAATCCTCGATATTGTTCCAAGTACACCACGCAAGACCTTAAAGGAAAAACAACTGACCAGTTTCACCGACTAGCGGGGCTGGTAAACCACAGCATTCCTAACGATTGTCACCAAGGCGAATGAGATCTACGCATTGTGCAGTATCCTTAAGTACTGGTGTCTGGATAGCGTTAAGGAACTGCATGTGGGGCAATCTTATAGCTCACAGAGTGTTACGAACGGCAAGAGGTCATTGGTAATTGATAAGCACTCATTTTTGTTATTCGTGGACGGATTCTTGACGGAAATCCAGAATGCTTCCAATGCTTAAACCTCGTTGGCATAACAAGAAAACATAAATAGTATCAGTATTTTTATGCAGAACATTTGTGATAAGTAGGATTTTCCCCAATTCAGCTGCTCTCACCAAAAAAGATGTCGGCGAAATCTCCAATAAACTAGAATGAAGGAGATTTCAATGAATGCCCACAGTGGAAATTCGTCCATGATTTCCAGGTTTCACAATAAGAAACAGTGATCGGCTCTCCTTCAGTTAGAATTGAATTGGATCTCTGGGTGCGTGGAATTCTACATAAACCTTTTTTCCTAGGTGAGTAAAAAGTTAGGAGACTATAGACGTAGCGTATAAGGTAAAGAGACTACAAGATAAAAGCTCCGATGAATACAGAGAGCCTTTCTCTTTCATCCCCTCTATCGTCATTTCTCACTCTCTCTCTCCCTTTCTTTCCATCCTCTCTCCAGGTTCTCCTCACCCTTCCCCTCCGCCTCCCCTTACCGTCTCTTCTACGACTATCAACCACAGTGTTTGATCCACAAACCTTTTCAGATTTCATTCCTGTATCGTCCACGGATCTCTGCAAGTCGACGCTTTGATATTTTGCAGCAATTCTTCCATGATCGACACCTTCCTTATAAGCAAACCTAAGTCAAATCATATCAAATTTTAATCATTTTCCAGCGACTTTTGGATCCTCAAAAGCTTGAATATTTCTTTAAAGCAACAAAAAAGCGGTTGGATGTGGAAATCGCCAATTATTCGTAAAAAATAACTGTTCAATATAGACGATTTAAAGTGTACCGAACAAGTCCTGCGTGATAATGGAAGAAAACAGCGCCAGCATAAAGACCAAGCCCAAGAGCCAACAGTATAAAGAGCATGGTGCATAATCGTCTTCTAAATAACTTTAGGAAAAATAAATAATTTTTTCTAAGTTCCCTCCTTATTCCGCCCAATTTTAATGAGACTAGAAGAAAAATCCTCTGGAAAAAAAACCTAGTCTTCTTCTCTGCGTTCCCCTGATCCGGAAGAGTAGGCGTAGGTGTTCTCGCAAGTGGTGACGGAGATAGTCTTATAATTGAAAGTGGCCCAAACGATGAACTTCGTTCTTTTTTTGGTCTTTAATAAAAAAATTTTGTTTTTTTTTAAAGAAACATTCATACATGAACTGTTCTCACCTATCAAATCTTCCACCTTCCATCGGTACCCAACCACTATTACTAATATCTTGTTCTTTATTTGGAGGAGCTGTTGGAGTGGTCAGAGGGCTTGACACCACAACCTGTAGAATCCGAAAAATTATTCCATTTCTCAAGTGATTTATTCGACAGAGGAAAATTCGGCTCACCTTTGGGATCTCTTTTGCATCTTCGTTCGTTTTTGTGAAAACTGTCATCTATAGGTAACTGCTTTTCTGCTTGTCCGGATAGGTCAATGCCGTTAGATCTGGGAAAGTTTGCCTCCATAAGGGAAATCGTAAGGAATATTTTTTACGAGAATTTTATGCTTAGGTTTTTACTCCACTAAAAGAACGAGAAATTCATGGACGCAAAGACATGAACGCAAAGAAACCACAGTGGCCTTCCTACAATCATTTTAATTCTACGAGGAGGATCATTATGGTATCCAGACATTTTATAGATAAATTTCTGTTAATATCCAAAAAAACGTGATTTCCTCCAGAAGAAGGTCTTTTTTCGTTTTTTCTTCGCACTTTGTCCATTTCCTTTACATTTCCTCGGTCTGTTCATTCTGTCGTTTCTGTTCATTGGTTTCTGGAACTTTTAACGGGGGTTTTCACATTTTTGGCTTCATGCCTTAGCATATCGCGTTATCAGCAAGCAAGCGATTGAACCCTATTGCTGTCCTGTGGTGTTTGTTTGGCCTTTTTAGTCCTTATCAATGGTGAAAGTCAAATTTAGGCAATAAATTGCAGCATGGAACCCTATGAAGTTGTTTACCTACATACATCTTTCTTCACGCAGATTTTGTGAGCATATGCACTACCATTTGCTGGAAAAATCGTCACTTGGATCACGGGAAAAGGATAAATGGAATATAGAGAAGGAAAAATGCACGACTAAATTCTTTTAAAAATGAATGGTTAAAGAAGAATTTTCTTTAAAATGAATGGTTCTTCCTCTTTTGGCAATTTTAAGGGAAGTAATGATGTCAACCACAACAATCGCAATGTCCTCAGACATAATGAGGATTTTGAGGGCATGGATGAAAACATGTACGACTTTTTTTCCCAAAAAAACTCCCTCAAATTACTATGTCAGCTATGTTTCTGCTAAGGAAAACAAGGTTCATAAAATTTTCACGAGTTTATAAATTTTGCGAAAGCTTCTCCGGCACCACCCCAACAAAACGAAGCAAGTATTTAAAATCAATAAAAGTCGAAATTTGATAAAAATTGATAAAACTGATAAAACTAACTAGTAAAACGAAAATTGATAAAATGTCCACGGAGTCGCATGAATTTTTCTCTCAAAGATTTGCGGGGTCGAGTGGTCAGCGGACTTGGTAAAAATGTTTACAGAATAGATACCATGTAATGGTAATAAATCTTTCTTCCTTTCCTTATTTTTCCTTGATAATTAGGCTTATTGACGGTCCCATTCAAATGCTTAAATCCAGAGTTCCAGAATGGATAGACGAGTGTTCGTGAGCACCCTTTATCAAGAGTAGATTCAACGACAAATATGGGCAGTGATCTTAATTGTCCAACATTTTTTAAAAAACATATTTTTGCCCATTGGACTGGTGATAGAAGTAAATTTATTACAGCAATTAAACAAGCAATAAATCGAAATGTGATCTAGAGAAAAAAAAATCCCTTGAGAGGTGAAAAAAGCAGGTCCTTAATTATGGTCATATAATTATAATGGCTAGCTCCGTTCATTCCAAAAAAAAAACTATTCTGAAGAATTTTACAAATCTTACACCATATTTTCAAATCACATAGAATCACTTGAGATTTGAAGGTCAGGTGAAACGTTGACGCATTTTTGTAAACGGTCATATTTTGTGTGTGTGTTTGGGGCCCAAATACCGTATCCAGTGTCATTTGCTACAGAATCAAGGCGCTCAAACGAATAAGTGAGCGTAGATTAGATATATTGTAATCCTATGAAAAAATCTATCCGACGTTAAATGAGTCATAACCACAATGGAAATACTTATTCACCTGTTCCGGGAGTTGGAGACGTTTAGTCAATAAACGGATCGGTCGAAAAAAAGGAAAAGTGGCCTCGCGTGGAGTTTGCAGTCAGTAAATCAAATAAATGATACTAAGTATAGTATTGTTGGTACGAAAAGAAAAACAAATTGCGCCAATTGTTTCATTTCCATTTTATTTATCCTCCAAAGAACAAATATAATCAAATATAGGGGCTCAGATTGATTTCTATGTTTAGATTTTCGCTGACATCATAAACTGGAAGTAAAAATATACAGGGGAAATGATTTTGTGGACATAAAAATAGGGTAACAAGCAGCAGTGTAAATATGTAAAATTTTGCAACTTAATTGGACTGTGATATCTCCCTTTTGTGTATTCGTGTATGATAAGGGACTGTAAAATTTCTATACATGAATAGTAGCAGGATACTAGTAATTATACTAGTAATTAGTACTGCTGGTACTAACCTGGATCTCCGGTAACTTTGGCGGAAAAAACCAAAACAACTTGATTTTCCGAGTTCACAAGAAAAAAGGGTTCTAGAATTAAAAAAGAAAATTCTAGTTTTTAAACAGGAAGAAATTTGAAAAACTTGCTGAAGATGGTTTAGAAAGGTCGATGTGTGCAACAAAAAGAAAATTCTTCGGAAAAATTAAGAGCTTAACTTGAATAAGACATAAATAATATTAAAAACGGAACTAAAGTAATTGTGCAAAAAAAACGAATTATAAATTTTTAAATAAAAATTACTACAGGACACAAAGGACCACTACAAGGACATCTATCATATAATTTTTTAGAACTTGTACCTACCTAGTCTAATCCTGAATCCTTTTTTTTGCCCTAATCACCTGTACTGTGTCGGGTATAGCGCAGTCAGTAAGAGGTTCCGCTGTCTACAGAATCAGTCGGAAGTTCGAGTCCGCTCCGGTGCTCAACGGCCTTTCAGCCCTCCTCCGGAGTCAATAAATTGGTACATCCTGACGCTTTATTCTCTATACTTTCTAATCACCTGTGCTATGTTCATTTATGGTAATTAGTGATGAATCCTGTACTTTCTCTGAATGGAGGAATGGAGCGACAAAATCTGAGAAAACAGCTGTCTATTTATGCTACAATAATTTATTTACTTAATTTTTTTATTCTGTTATACAGGTAAGTTTTGTGCAACTACACAAAAAACGTCTAATTCACTACGAGCTCACCTCTGCGATGACCGAGATTACCGTAGCGACGGACGTCGAAGTCAATCTCGAACAATACAAATACCCGGAAGTTCGGCTTCGGTATTTGTCGATACGCTTTTCGCGTCCACACGTCGCTCCCGAAAAGCTCCTTTAATTTCCGCTTATTGGATCTTAAGAGTGATCGGCTGCTTTCCATAGAAAAACTAGTGGAAATATATGAAATGTGACATGAAATTTTTCCAGAGATGTAAAATTGGAGTGTAATCTAACAAAAGTGGTGTTCTCGGAAGATTCTCAATGGGAAAAATTTAAAATTTGCAAGGAAACAAAAAATGAACAGCAATGTGAGCGATTATTCCATATTAAAAATTGTGCTTGAAACTATTTACTTAATGCTCTAAATATATTGTTCCAATAGGAATTTTTCACTTACGACAAAGAAAAGAATGAAAAATTCCAAAACAATTCATTCAATAAAAAAACAAATATTTCATATTATATTAAAAATAAAAAACAATATTAATAATTTCGACTAAAAAAATGGATTCAGAAAAAGTTTACCAGGCTCGTATTTTTAATTCTACCTATTTTTTTGCTTGGAAAATATTGTGATTAAGTTCAGTTCTACCCCCTGGTTTGTGATTGGAGGATATAAAAACTAAATTACCTCAAGAAGATAAGACAAATTACCTCGAAATTAAAAAAAAAAACGAAATTTAAAAATAATTTCATTCGACAATAGAAGAATTTATTTGTTTCGTTAACAGCTAACAAAGAACAATGGATCGTGTAACTTTAAAAGTGAACAAATGCTTCCATGATTTTTGAGGAACTGTAATGAGAGTACAAAAGTTTTCCCTACAAGAAAAATTCAAATGATAATTAATTCATTTAAAATATGAAAGAAGTGCCTAAGTTTGACCTGATTAGAATTATTATGCGAAGAATAATTGTGAGAAAAAAGCATCAGGCTTGCAAAATAAATTATCCGTAAAAGAAAAAAATCACTTCAAAATTAGTACACTTTCGGAAAAATCATAATATAGGAGCGAAGCAGAGCTGAAAATGACTGCAGCAGCAAACCGTATGCGGGTAAACACCACACGAGGTGCTGTGAGGGTTTTGGTCAGCAATGCCGTACTAAACAAATAAAGAGTGGACACGAGTCCTAGTCGCGCAGTAAAAAAAAATTCGTCCGCAACCAAAAAAAAAGTGTTCACGCAGTGAACGTTTCAACGGAGCGGCAGGAAAATCATCGATTCATTGATTGTAGTCACCTTTTATTATTTATATGGATCAGCAGTTTATCGAATTTTTTTGTTTCCACGTCGGACACACGCTAAATCCCAACGATTCAACTATGATCTGCGATTTCGATATAGGAACAGGGGATCGGATATAGGCTGGATTAATTCCGTCATTAATAATAAATTTTATTTTATTAATTCAACAGGTCCCTGCTGGCTGAATATGGGTTTGAGAACATCTCCGAAAGTTTCTGGATGGTTTTTACCGGAAAATACGGATCAAAGCAAGTTTTTCCCATTTTTGTCCTACTCAACTGGTTTTTCTGGGCACCTCCAGTTTTGTCTTCTTCACCTTCATAAATTCCCGGAATAAGAAACTCCTTCTAGTGAATTATTCGTATTCCACAAATCAATAGAGTGCTAGAAATAATAGATAAAAGTAAAACTTTTATCTAAAGGACGAAAATAACAGTCGACGAAAATAAAAATAAATAGTAAGTAAAAATAAAAGTGAAAAATAAAAAATAAAAGTCTGAGGAAATTTCGAAAGGCCGTGAGAATTGAACGTCTACCAGAAAAAAATGGAAGAGGATCGTAGAAAATAAACAGAATAAATTTTAAACTTTAAAAAGTTTTACTTATCTCAATGTTAAGAAATAAAGTTATACGTATGGTCTAGAGTACATGTATATTAGGAAATTTGTGGATTGATCCAGTAAAACTCGAAAATTTCCTTGTTAACCACGGATAAGGCCATTCTGTCCCACAGCTGTGAACGACGACAATTTTTTTATAAAGAACACTACAATGAAAATAGAATAAAATTAACAGATTGGAACTCATGGATGAATTTCGAGGTGCTGGATACTTTTTGATGGATAAACTCAAAGTTTAATTCTAAATGTATGTTAGCAACTAAGGTGAAAAGTAATTTTTCCCTTATGTTAACTTTAGTCAAAAGAGACGTCTATCGAATTGGAATAGGATGCTCTCGAATTACCTGGATGAATTTAGAAAGAATTACCTCTGAAAACTCGGGATTTTTCAACGTAAACAGATAATATTTCATTATTTTATTTGATTTCATTGTAAGACCACATTAATGAAAGAATTGTGGATTTTTTCTGGATGCCGGATACTGCAGAAGAAGTGGATTCAGCCACATGTCGTTACTTCTTCAAACCCTTTTCTGGATAATAGTTCGTTTTGCCGAGAATGGCGGGCGAGCGAGCGAATGTAGCACAGTCGATAAGAGCGCAGCGCTGTGCTTGTACCGTCGATCGATGGTTCGAGACCGCGCTGGCGCCAACCAAGACTTTCATCTCTTGTCTGTTTGTCTAGGATGGTCATGAAAGATTTATTAATTAAGAACGAGATTCAACAGCAAATAAAAAACTTCTAATATTTCGATTAGGATTAAAATCTTGTCGTAGTGTATCAATTTATTTCCTACGATGAACTATGATTTTCATATTGACTTTCATATATTTTTGTATTATTATTTTATTATTATATTTATTGCGTGAAATACCCCCATCCTCAATACCCATCAGTACCGCATACCAAAATGGCTGACTATAGCTCATCCCATAATTTTTGTCCCATGATGTGAACGCAGAAAGCACGTACGTACGACAACGTTGATCGTGACGAGGCAAATAAGAGTGATAACAGTGGCTCAAATATAAAAGTAGCGATGCTATTGGAACAAATACGCAAAATGCTGCGGTTGCACCGCAGATGAATTTGTGAACACATCGCAGGGGAACTGTTGAGAACGCCGCGACGCGTGCGCGGGGATACGGTATGCCTCTGGGATGCGGACACCCGACACGGGATAGACGCGCACGCAACATGAACTGCGCTCTTTCTGCTTATTGTAAAATTTTGACTAAACTTTTGAATTCATTTATTCCAAATCCATCCAAAGCATAAAGCAAACGAAAAAAAGAACAAAAATTTTATTCAACATATCCTTCTCACTTCATATCAATGGTAGCAGACGATCCGCAGAACGCTTGCGATGAAAAATCAATAGAAAATTGTACACAAAAAAAAAACATAGGTTTCTGCAATTGCGGTCATTCATGATTTTCCACACTTAAATGACATACTCAAATATTTGTCAACGTGCCTGTGCGCTAAAACAAACAATGAGTAAAAATGGAAAAAAAAACTAGCAAAATAGCACACTTTCAGTTGTGGTACTAACCAGCATGTGATTTATATTTTTGAAGAAAATATCAGGACCAGAAAAAAAATTCTTACGAACACACGAAATTATACTGAAAAATTCATCTATATACATGAAAAGAATCAAACATGGCGTATATTCGTAGATTTACGATTAGAATCTTGCGCTTGTTCCATGAAAATTTTCTCTCGCTGACCTCCGCGCATGGATAGGAGAGAAATAGACAACGGATGGGGGATGATGAGAGGGAAAAAAAGAATAATGGGCATAATTTTATCAGAAACGAAAAGAATCACATAGTTTTAGTCACAATATGCAAGAGTATAGTAAGGTTGAGAGTCTTTCAGTGGCACTCTTTCGATTACAGGCTCATCATCACAGATTGGTGCATCCATTTCTGGCCAACTACCACCACCATCAACGTCGACGAATTGAAGACAATCCAAAGAGTTCAACAAATCTAAAGTAAATCAAAATCCAGAGTTAAATGAGCCATTCAAGGAAATTTTCGGTGCATTTTTCTTTCTGTAGATCACCAAGGAAAAGTGGGGCACTCTCTATGCCCTCAGAAATCGAATGAATCGCTGCGACCGGCGCGATCAATCTCCCGAACGAAGCAACTCTTTGCATCAGTATGAAAGGTGAAATGAGAGAACGAAGTAAACTCTCACTAATCGTATTCGTATAAGAAATGGCTCTGTTGAGTATTCTCCTTTCAAATCCGCTTTGAGCGCTTTCATTTTGTCACTGTTACGGTGTAAAGAGTTGCTTCGTCCGACAAATTGATCAGCCTGGCGTTGTTAAATTGCATGATTTCTGGATTTGTGATGATTGTTCCGCATTCTTGCTGTAAACCTTCCATACTGCGTCCTAAACCTTATCTACTGCATGGAGAAGACGAAAGTTAAAAATTCTCCCGAATTAAGGAATAAAAACATTATTTCACAGTTTGAAAGCCCCAAATTTTTTAAGGAAAAATTTTCCTACATGTAGGTACCCTACACGCGTTAGTAGCCGTATCATTAGTGAGAAGGGACTTGTTTTCGAAAAGGAATTCAGAAAATATTGAAGCAGTTTTTCACCTCTATAGAAATTAGTGTCATATTAGTATTTTTGAGACTTTTTAAACTACAATTTCGTTCATTTGAGAAGTTCGAATCCGCAAAGCTAACTAGTTTTTTGTTTTTTTTTTCATTTTACGTAGTGTAGCACAATGGTAAGAGGTCAGCATTAGGTTCTAACAGTCGGTGGTTCGGAACCGCTCAAAGCCACCACAAGTACATAATCGTATAGGACATATATTAAGTTACTACATTTTCGACCTTTCCTCGATTTTTTTTCTTCAAAAAAGAACGAGTTCGCGTATGGGACAAGGATTAATCTGCATTGAGCACCTTACTCTTTTTTATGTGCTACAAGATAGGATTGATTCCAATTTAAGATCACCATCTCAAGATCACTTCCCCTGATCGTAATGTTAAGTGCAGCTAGGTCTCACAAATGTAGTTCTTCTTCGGCAATGCCATAAACATCGTCCTTTTCTGCAAGAACTTCACAAACACCTACAAAGGTCATTTTACGTGTATATGGGACATTTAAACGCCAATAAACGTTAGCCGCACGAGTGAATTTCCTGAGCTGAGCGAGGTTTTCGAGAAGTGAAAACGATTTCTCGCCGCCTTCGCCGCCTCTCGCTTCGCGTAGGAACGTTTCTTCGGAACGAATCCAATTCGCATTCTTGCATCGTTCAACTGGTTACCACATACCAATGGGTAGAGGGAAACAGTGAAAAAAAAGTCCCATTAAATTAAACGAACGTGATCATTGATGATTGATTGTGTACCTCCTAAGAAGTCCTCCTCAATTCCGGATGATGAGAATGATTTCTTGAAAACTAGATGGTTTTGTTCGATCATCACTAGCAACGCTCGACACGCTCTCAGGAATACTTCCGTAGTGTTTGTGCACCTTGGGAAAAGCACCGGAGTGAAAAGCATTAGAAGATCTGGAAAAAATAACATTACCTCCCATTTCCAACCGTATTTCACTTATTTTATCGTATACACTACAGTATTCTAAAAAAAATCGAAAAAGATTGATGAGAAATTTTTTGGGTATGTGCACTGAATCAGGGATTCCTAGAAGAAAAACATGAATAGATTAAGGAATAAATGATGCATTTTCTGATCCCTACGCCTTTGACGACGGAATGTTCACTTTTTGGAGATATTGATTGTACTTGCCACATGGGGACAAATGGTAGAAATCGCCGCGATCGTCCCGCCCATAATCAATACTTATCGAAAGCACAGTAGCAATCGCCAATCTTCGTCGCCTACAGATGAAATAACGCTAATGACCGTTGAGCATTCTAGGAAGTTTACATATGTGTGGAAATCAGTTAATATTTATACAGTATCCTCATAAACATGATGGCGTCATAAAAATAAATGTATAAATACTCGTTGATGATATGTTGCGATGATTGGAAGTGTCGTTCGACGGGAAGAGAACGATTGATTAATTTTATTATTATTTAAATTTATTATTTCTTAGTTGACCGATTTCTTGTGAAATTTTGGGCAAATTTCTAGATTTGAATGAAACCAAGCTCTATGCAACTCATTCCTATATTCCTATTCCTACTCTTATTCATCTATATTTTCTATTTAGTTTATTTAACATATAGAAAAAACTCTTCGCACACTATTCACGGTCCCTTTTGGAGAAATAATTTTTCCCAGTCTACAAGCCTAGCTGAAACGTAATCGGATTGAAAATTTAAAAAAAACATGTTCAAGCATTGAACAGCAACGAAAAGTTTATATAAATAAGAATGAAGCACTATTGTCGGAGCAGTCAAGCAAGAACTGCGGTCCAAGTCGACAAAAGGAGATAAAATTCGGATTCGGACTTGAATGATGAATATTTAAAGAATATTTCAAGAGGAATAAAGAATCTTTAAAGGTAAATAAACAAAGAATATTTTTAGAAAAAAAGAAAAAAGACAACAACATGCTCTGATAATAAACGACATAACAGAGACGAAGATGCTCATGAAACGTTCGAATTATTCGAATAGTCGAACCCAACAATTAGGCAGTGGGTGTGACTTATCACAAGGAGATTAGACCATAAGTGAGATTCCTTATCCTTGCCAGTCTCCTCTTTTGTTTCCCCTTTTTCCTTCTATCCTCGGTAGCATCAGTTTTTTTTTTCCAAAATTTTCCTGGCTTTTTTTTCTTTTTATCCTTGACAGTCATTTTTTTTCACTAGCGCGAATTATGCATATTCTGCGTATGAATTAGGCATAATGGTACACAATTTCGTACTTTTCTCCAGATTTTCATGGAAATTTCTACGCCTCCGCACAGAAAAAATTAAGGAATTAAGTTAAATCATCGTGTCTTTTAGCTCTTAAAATTGTGGTGAACTACAACTAGCAAAAAAAAAAACGTCGCCTAGAAGGTGCTACAAGTTTTCTATGTTATTTTCTTGTTACCGAACGGTCACTGTGCAAACTCGTCCAACATCACGGCTCTCGAATTCTCAACGTTTAATCCCTAAAGCTATGATGAAAAAGTTAAAAACATCATTAAAATAAAAAGTGATTATAGCTTATTAATTAGGTTTATTATATTCAGGCTCAGAATACACTTTTAATGGCAGTGTCCCTATCCCTGTCCCCTTAAAGTCACCCATATGGATTACTATAGAAGTGGACGAGTTATCATGTGTAATAGAGAAGCATGAACTTATGTAGGAGAAAACTATCCGAGTTTCGTTAAATCCTATCCAGAAGTATACTTCGGGTTCGTTTATTGTATGAGTTTAGAGAATTAGAATTTCACGAGATATTCACGTGACATACCCACACACGTGCTTGTTCACGTACGTAAACGATGCACGGTTGTGTCGTAAACTCGTCCAGCTAAAGTTGAAACTTGTTCATTTAAGCCGATTTCGACCGTTATTCTCACACCCAACCAACATTTTTTAGAATTTCCTACCCGGTCTAACTTTCCTAACTTGGCACGAAATATCAGATCTCTTTAAAAAATCTCGCGTTATTTTTCTGAGCGCTATCTTCAAAGAAAATTCCAGTTAAATGTGAAAAAAAAACTGTAAAGTGTGGACGTGAGTTTATACGTAGCCGCTAAGAATCGTTACAAAATAATAATAGGGACGTAACTACGTACTACGACGTAGTACGTAGCGTAACGATTAATGTTAGCTCAACGAAGAATTCAAGGTAGGAATCATTTCACAGGAAAAAAGCAGCGAGGAACTATCGAAAGCCGGTTCGCACATTGTGAGAATGTCATAGAAGGAATAAAAAGTTCTTAAAAAAGAAGGAAAAGGATAGGAGACGTACCAGTTAGGGATTCTCCTCGATGTGACGTAAAATCGAGTAAATTTCGTAGCGAACAACATAGAAGATAAGCTCGCTGACGATTTGGCAATGGTAGAGCATCGATTGAACTAAAAAAAACCAAGTTTTTCAAATACAAACACATTTTCATGCGTTTTTTTTTCAATTTTTTAAAATATAAACAAGTTTATAACGGATTCCCAACGCGAAGGGGAATTTTTTCTGTTCCTGGGTTCCTGGATCGCAATATCGCTATCGCTCGTATTCGCAAGCGAACCATAAACAAGTGTATCACGCAACGTGTCATAAATCCGATACGACATGTGTCGATCAGGGAAGGGATCAGAGATCAGAGACGGGACCCTCGCGCTGTCAGAGATCGACGGGACCCTCGCGTTGTCCCCGAGCAAGAAAAAACAACGTTACTGACCTGCTTAAATAGCAAATCACTAGTTCCGGAGAAGCAGATTGTGAAAGACTCAAAAATTCTTCATTTTCAAACACTGGCGGTAGATTCATGAACACTTCCTGAAAATTTCAGGTTCAAAACAATTTTAACAACACTGAATTTTCATTGCGTTAAATTTTCAAAAAAAAAATTAAAAACTTTCTTTAAGAACTGAAAGAATAATATTTGGATGCGACTGCACCACATCACGCGTCGTAAATCGGCAGTGTTCGAGTTTTGAGAGGAGTTCGGTGACTTCTGAAAGATAAATTCTCAGAAAACCTAAAAATTTGCCAGCTAACTTCAAAAAAAAAGAGAAAAAGTACGAACAAAACACTATTTACTGAAACTGATACTGTACTGATATTATTTAGGTTAAATTACAGTTTTACAGCAAAAAAAAAAAGACAGAATTTCCCAATCGCAACAAGCTTAAATATTTAAATTGGATCTAATTAGCCATCTAAGCAATTCTAGAAAAAAAAAGTGTTTTTGATTCAGACACGCATTCTCTTACAAAGGAAATAACTTAAAAGAATCGCTGAGAAATCGTTTTAAAACCGGTTTCAGCTGTCGGATTATTCCGAAAAAAAGAACCCATTTTATAACATATATTTTATTTTATTATTTATAATTTAATTATTTTATAACAATAAATATTTCGGAAAATTATTCCATCTGCTTCACGTATCAACGTGACCATTTTAAAAACAAAAGTAGTTTTTAAAACCTAAATTTAAATTTTCAAAAAAATTACAAAGAATTAAGGTAAAGTTAAAGGATGGAGGATAAAGCGCACGGTGTAGATTAGTCCAAATCAGTAAATTGTTATGGTATACGCCGCCCACGCGTTTCAGTTTAGAAGTTTAAAATCGTTTGAAGTTTATGAACGCACGTACAGCCTTGATGACCTGGCGGGTGAGGGGAAGGGGAGTGGAGAAGACCGGTGTCCAGACCCAGAAGAGTCTAGTGTCAACTTATCGAACCCAAACGAATGAAAGGCTTGGTTGGCACCGGGTCGATCTCGAACCATCGATCGATTATGCAACTTTAGTCGAAGTTCTTACCGACTAGGCTACACTCGTCTTCAGAAGAGTATGTCACCCCACAGAAGATAGAAATTTGAACCGCACCGAGAGAACACTTTCAAAAATTGAATGTTTGAGCATATTCAAGCGATATTGTCCTTCTTTTCTTTCTGTGAACATCCGAAGTTCTCCTTTTCAGTGTTCTTCCTTAACTTCCGTACTTTTCCCCTCATATATGGAAATGGGTGAGACCCATCTGAACTCGAAACTGTCCGAGAGGACTTATTTTTAAGATTTCTTATTTCTTCTAAGCCCCAGTAGCTGATACTTGCCAAATGTCGAAGTTTTCTATAGCAACTTTTCTTTAACCTGACTCTATGGCTGTCATAAAATCCTTTACAAAAGGAGGAAATTCTAAGAATACAGAACCGGTCCACTTATTGTTCTTCTGACGTTTCGTTACAAAAGCTGTATGCGGAAATGTTTTACTTTCGATTGAAAT
This sequence comes from Necator americanus, assembly GCF_031761385.1. NCBI lineage: Eukaryota > Metazoa > Nematoda > Chromadorea > Rhabditida > Ancylostomatidae > Necator > Necator americanus. Next base: position 3,258,129 of record NC_087371.1, read on the forward strand.
GATGGAGAAGTACGAGAAGTTGATGAGAAATGAAGAGGTTCATTTCACTTCTCATTAGTTTTTCCATCAATACCCAATCAGAAAGGGAGTACTGTGATGGCGGACCGTTCTTTTTTTCTCTGCTCACGCAAAATTACGTACAACTAGTGGATCGTTGGATTTTCAGGGAATAAACTGTGCCAAAATGGACAAACCACCAGAACATCAAGATTTTCAATTTAATTCCTGATTCAGGTAGTGGATGAAAAGTGACCAAATGGTTTTCCGATGCTATCGGTTTCGTCGTCAAATCACATCCCTTCCACTCCAAATATTCCCATATTTCTTTCTCTCTGGAAATTTCCCATTAAAACTCTGGAAAATATATATCCTTCGCTGCTTCATCAAACAATAAAAAGAAGCAAACGAATTCTCCGACAACAACAAAAAAAAAACTCCAGTTCTGACTGACAGCAAGCAGGTCAACATTCCAAACAAACACACACAATGCGATCCGACAATTAATCAATCAGAAAATCTGGTTCCTAGATGTTTGTGATGTTCTAATCCTGGGTTAATCTCAAATAAAAATAAATATAACATAATGTGAAAAGAAAAAAAAAACAAAATAGGGACGGAATGAAGGACCCAAGCACTGGTGATCCTGTGACCCTTCACGTCAATAAACGCTTGGATTTGATCGGATTTTGTGGGGATTTGCAGGAGATCAGCAACAAAAACCCATAGAAAACGTGTTTCCGTAAGTTTAATTTTTATTTGATTATTTTTTTATTTTTCAGAAAAGCAAGGATACTCGAGGGAAATCCTGAAATTTCCAACATCGTAAGAATTCCATCTGTGTGGGACTCCTAAAACCTATTTTTAATTAAGAGATTAAAAATCCTGTCTCATTTGGAAACTTTCCAAACGAAAAACAACAACAGATCCAATTAATACAGTAATTATATAGTATTTTTTATAATTCGTGAGAAAAAAAAAACGCATTAATTTACTGTAGTACGCAGCAGAATTACAGTTTTTTTTTTCAAATAAAAATGAATTAAAGTGAAAAAGTCAAATAGTTCTCACAATGGCGGAAAAATATATTTTTAACGATGCAAGATAACCTAAATCCCGTATTTCGAATAATTAATTTTCTCCAGTGAAACATGGAAATTGAATTTATATTATTGAAAATTTTTATTTGATTAAAATTAAAATTTATTGAATTTATATTTCTACTCAGAAAACGTTAATGAACCGTAATCAGAAGAATTTTGATATTAGTGTTTTTTGCGCGCACAAAAAAAAAACCCGGATAAATCCAGAAAAACGAGCGTTTCTCCAGCTCCATCATCGTTCTATTGCAATCCGTGTGCCCCTTATATGAAAACTTGAAATTTCTTTGCTTTTTAGGAAAAAAACGTCAGGGATGTGTAACGCTTTAATAATCTTTCGGATGCACCTTTTTCTGGAGGAGAAAATCAATAATAACAAAAAATGCCTGGAAAAAAACGAGATGATTAGGTTAAAAAAAAACCTCCGAAACCCCGAATTGGCTCCATAGCTGATTCAACACTACCTGGATTTTGAAAAGGAACAATTTTTTTTTCTTCGAGATTATTACCACATACCAGGATTACTTGGACATTCTCTTCCCTTATAGCAGCACAGAAAAACGTAAAACCGAAATATTAGCCGTGTTTTTACAGCCATTTTTCCTCTTCCTGAAAGCCACACTAAAATTGTTCCACGACTAAAACACAGTACCATAGCCCCCCAACCAGAAAAAAAAACAGCAAACACCACAATCCGCGTTGTTTGCACGCTTTTTGATGGAATTTTCGACGATTCGAGCAAAATTCGATGTTTGAATAAATCGAATTTCAAGTGGACGGAGATGTTCGATATCCGAAACGAATAACGAATGAGTTACTCGAATGTTCGAACAATCAACGAGAAGAGACGAGATGATAAAGATTTATGAATGTATGAATAGAGAAAAAACAGGAATTTAACAAGAATAGGGAATAATACACGAAAATAACAAGAGCACAAGGATTATATAAATGATTCCCGTGAGGAAATAAACAACAACAATGGAAATAAACACAAATTGTAGCACACAGTAAATTTTCTCCAAGAAAAAACCAAGAATTTAGAAGGAAAATATAAAGTGGAAAATTTAAAATAATAAAATAATAAAATATAACATTTCTCTATCCAAAATTTATAGCAGTAGAGCAATCAATGCGGTTCAACCCACCTAACGATTTGGAATAACGTAAACCAAATCGATCCGCTGTCACCGCTCGTTGTAGATCACATAACGAAGCAAGGAAGTACTGTAAGAAAAAACTATACGTACTGAACGTCTATTTTTAAGGTTTCTTCTCCGTTTTCTTGCTGTTGCCAACGTTGCCAACGCACACACACACGGAGACGTAAGAATCTACGTTGTGGTTTGTTTAGTGAACGGTACATGCGTTTCCGCGTTGAAACAGTTGACTCAACACTTTTTTTCCCTCCCACATAAACGTCAACAACGAAGCCGTTAATCGCTGCTGGCTCAAGGAATTCCAAACAAACGTGCGGTTGTTTGGTACGTGAATGGAATTTTTCCAAAACGTATGGAATTTCAAACAAATGTGTGACGGTTGACGTGTGACGGTTTTGAAATTGAATGGAATTTTTTGAAATTTTCTTCTTCTATTTTCTGGAATTGAACTTGAATGAAATTTTTACGAGATGGTTGATGTTTGAGCTGAAATATGACATTTTCACCCTCAGCTTGACTATCATATGATAAATTGAAAATTTCATTAATTAAAGAATTTCTGGGGAATCCAGAAAAAAAAACCTGGGAAATATCCCAAGAAATCTCAAAAAAAAAATAAAAAGAAGAACTCAACAAAAAAAAATTCTTTCAATACATTTTTTTCTTTACATCACAAAATCGAGACAGTTGCGATACATCAATTGTAGCAACAAGAATTCTCGCATTTTTGCGTACATTTCTTCGATCGATGTAAATAAGCGAAATAGCGTAAATTTTAAAAATTAAGAGCATTAAGTTTTCCTTGAAATTTTAACGAGACAGGAGGTTCTTCCCACAAAGCAAATTGATTTTAAAGGAAAAAAATTATTAGCAACTGTGTAAGTAGAAATCTGTATTTACTTCAGGCAACTTAATCTATTTACTGTACATACAGTAGTTAGTACAGTACTCTTCAACTTAGTTAAACAAATTGGAATTTTTTTGCTATTTACATAGTTAATTTGAAATCATCACTATCGAATATTTAAAATCAGAGAAAAAAAGAAAAAAGTGGGTATAAAGCACAAAATATACAAGATTTCAATAAAATGTGAATTTAAATGGTTTTTTTTGTCAGACACTGTAATTGGTACATTAATCCCTGAATTTCAATGGATCAGTCTAAAGGTGTTTGTTAATTAAGAAATACAGTAATAATAATAGGATAGTATGCAGCGTCGTGTTTTAAGTAATCAACTTAAATTAATTAGAGCTTCTTAAGGATGTGACCCGCCCCCTCACCCACACTATTCCCTCTTCATTAATCTTTTCTCGGAGAGTTTCTGGTGACCGCGTGCGGAGAAGTCGAAAAAAAATTGAAAAGTTTTTTTCTGGTTTTTTTTTCGAGCTTTCTTTTTTCGATTTCGATTTTTTTAAAAATCAGTCTTGTAAAGAACATGGGATTTTTATTGAAAATAATTTTTAAATTAGATTATTTTGAACCAACTGAATTTTCGAGAATAATTTTCGAGCTGACCACGACCAGTAGTGGTTGGTAACTAACCTGGCGGTAGGATAGCAGCACTACGTCCACATTTGGTCACTTCAATGACGCCATTACAATTCTACGAATGTGTTCGCGTTCATACAGTGCCCAGGGTAGCATATAAAATTTATAAGCACCATTAAACATAAATTTGAGAAAGAAAAAACTGTCACAACTCGACGAATGAGCAAGTATTGGACGAGTTTTTTTTGTGTGAGTGCTGTTGGTACGAGTTGTACATTTGTATAGTCAAATAAATTTCAGAGAAACTGTTGGAAATCGTGGTCGTCACATTGAAACTACAATATTTAATAAGAAAAAAAGAGAAAATAACGTATTGAACGTAAGAAATCCGTGCAAATAAAAAAAACATGGAAAATTTTTTCAATAACAAAAATCCAGACGAAAAAAAAAATAATTCCAGCGGACTGCTTACTGCTTAGCTTCTCATCGAATATCAATCGTTGCTCTGATCACCTACGAGCGTCACATCGCCACCATCACGTTGAAGACGTTTTTTTTTTCCTTTTTCTTCGTAAAATTTATAGCGCAGCAACCTTCGTTTCGCAAACATTCACACGATTAATAGACGTTTAAGAGGTCATAAAATCGAGGAAAACTTAACTCGCTGCAAAAGTTTTGCACTAACCGCCTGAAAGGTAATCTGTGAAGGGAATTTTCCCGCAAAATGAAGCGAAATCACATTTTTTTTCACGAATCTGATACTAACGTGTGGCGCTAAGTTTTTGGCGAAATAACCCCATTTTGAGCAAATCACTTCCTTCCCGATGATCGATAATTTCACTGCAGTGGTCAAATTAGCTGACATTTAACGTTCAGGGTTTTGAATTCAGCGACATTGTGCGAAAATACTGGGAAAAAAAGATCGTCGAGAATTTCTCCGAGAAACTCCCGACGGAAAATCGCCTTATTCAATGTTTTTCCATGTACGAAAAACGCTAAAGACATCGAAAATCAATAGTACTCGGAAATTCTGCAATTGCAGAACTACTTACAGTAGTTAGTTCGATAATCTAAATTATGTTGAAAACTTCAGAAAAATTCTCAAAGAAAATTTGAAAAAAAAAATCCAAGCGGTTCTGTTCGTTATCGAGCAACGGCTCTATGCTTAGAAATGAATTTAAGATACAATATCCGAGAAAAACATTCCTGAAAGAACCAGAAAAGTTCCGTATTTATTTGTTGCCTGATGAATTGAAAGGAATTTCCAGAGGATTTGAGCTAAACTGCACAAATACCGTATAGCAAGGGTCAGAGACAACATTGACATGGTCCGCAATTGCGGAAATCCACAGCGCAATGGTAATGAACTGCTCAAGCTCTGCGGGTGCAGAAAAAAAGTGGATAGAAGACTAAAGTAGGCACCATGCTTGTCCATAAACTCGTTCTTAGCTCCTCATCACATTTTTCCAGAAAAGTGTGCAATTACAGACATCATACAATAAATCAATCGGAAGGTGCTGTTTACCTCCAACGTAGTTTGAAAAGTATTTTCGTCGACTACGCAATTCCCACCAATTATTCCTTGCTTCTTTTCTGCACGGGCGGTCGACGGTGATCCAGCATCATGGAGCACGTAATTTTTCTAAATTTTCTGTTCTAATTTTCAAGGATTCAAGGATTCGAACGGCAAATAATTCCCTATTTTTTCAAAGAGTGGTCGTCGAATGAAAATTCACCCATGAAAAAGTAAATTCCCATGGGAAAACCTCGCGTCCAGAGAACCTAACGTAAAAATTCGAGAGCGCCTACCTTAGGCCTCATGAGGACATTGACAGTGGGTGGAGTGAACAGCGACTAGGGACTACAGAACAGGCTGCACACCTTCACATTAGCCCCGCCCACTCAGGTACAGTGTGTCGAACCCATACACACACACGCCGAGCGGGCTGGGAAGAAGAAAAACGCGCTACACTAGCCGGATCGGGAAGTCTACGTGCTAATCCACGACGAGGCACCTCGACGACGACTGCTGAAGTGCTTGCCATCGGATTAGCGACACACTTCAGTTTCCGCTCACGGACGTCGAGAAATTCTCGAGAAATCCAGAAACGCGATGACGTGAGGTGTGACGTCAACGTCAATGGCTGGGCGGTTTCCTTTGATGTTGTGTGACGGGCTGAAGGCCATGGAGTGGGAAGGCGGTGTCGGAAGACGAGCGATATCAGACGTGAAAAACTTGCCGAATGAATGGTAATTAACGTTTTTCTCACATCCCGAAACCATTTACCGGTTATCCTGTGTGTGATAGCGCCGATACACGCACATCAACAGCGGTCATTCACCGGCGTACGCGGCAAATGATCGCCTAAAAACGAGATTTCAACCGTTTTTTTTTTCGTTACCAGATAGTTGTCGTATAAAGCTCATCTACCTCATCAATCTATCCGTAACCATATCTGAAGAGGAAATAAGAATTCGACCACAAAAACTTAACTAGAACTCATTCTGAACTTGACTAACTGGTGGTTTCGTTCGCCCACCGCCGGAGATTCATCACGGGGAATGATCCATGAATTGTCGGAAATGGGGATTGAAAATGCAGAAAACAGGCGATAAGCGACCTGAGAGACTGAGTTGATTTATGGCTTTTAATTAATTTAAATTTATTTTCGTAGCCAATGCATATTAAAAGTGGAAAATTACATGCGCATGCGAATCGCACGTGACTGAAGATCATATCCTCACATGCAATGTAAAATTTCCATAGTGTAACTCGATTTCTTTTTTTTTAGCTCCCTTTTCCTTTCTCCTTTTTTCTGGAAGAACAAGGAGAGAAGAGCAGAATTTTATTTAAAAGTTGCTCAATTCTCAGTATACACCTAGATTATAGATTGTACAAGATTCCAGGAAATTTCTGTAAAAATTCGTAAAGTATACTAAGTCTTGTTCTTTGTTGTGTTCATGCTTATGTGATTTGGTTTTTTTTTGTGTTTTTGACCTTGTGTCCTTCTGATTCTTTTTAGAAATTTCTGTTATCGAGGAAATTATTGCAAGTAGTAGTTCTGCAACTTCGTAAATCCTCCGTCTTTTCTGCTTTGTATCCACCTCTCACTGTTTTAAATGTGAAATTATTCTGTTTCGTATTATTTACAGGGTTTTGCGAAAAACTGAATTCAAAAAATGAAGTGTACTCAATTAACATGATTTAGTGTTAATAAATAAAGAAATTTACAATTTCTGGTTATTTACTGCGAAAACCTTTGACGTTAATTGGTGGGCGACTCTTCGTCTTGAAACATTTTGGAAACTTCGCAAATGTCAGAAAAAAAAATCCTACCAAAGCACAATCGGACCAGGAACCGTTGCGGTCTCCGCTTTCCATTGTCGCACGTCTGTGTTAGAGGAATCTACAGTACGCGCGCGCGGCTGGAATTCCGTTGGTCGTGCGCGGTCGCGTCACTGGCTTAAAGTGGAACATAAGTACCTGTATGCGTAAGTGTTTTGCAGAAGTTCTAGGAGGTTTCAAAATAAAATAAATAGAAAATAATAGGAATAAATAAAAGAACAGAAAAATAGAAGAATAGAAATAAAGAGAAAATACGCATGAAATAAATGAAAAGGAAAAGTAGACATAAAATAGAAATGAAGAGAAAACAGGAGAGAGTAGAATAAACTAGACGTTGGCAATATGGCATTGTTAAGAAGCTAAAACATAGTTAATAGCGCTCACTATTACAATAATACATTTCGCAGATCAATGCTACCGATCACAGAAGTGCAAAAAGTGGTCCTGCACAGAAAACCGAGGTCAGGGAGTGGGTACGGTGCGTTTTTTGAGGAGAGAAAATTCCCGGGATCCACTCTCTCCCCGATCACGAACCATGTAGTCCTCGATGACTCTGCACTCTGCATTTTATTAGGTACCTTAATTATTTATTCTTAAGTCTTAATAAACAAATGTATTCTATTCAGTATTTACATTTACCGTACACTAACCACGTTACGCAGGGATGCACTTTTTCAAGGACAGCTACAGAATTTCTATAGATCACATTATCCTCAAAGTTGTTCCAGGCGTCTGAGCTAACTGAAAATTCTAATGTAAGAGTAGTAGTGGAATTATTTCAAGATCTTTCATTATTACTTTTCCTTTGTTGATTTTTTAAATTAATTTCTTATTATTTGAAAATTAGAAAGAAGTTTCAAATTATTTCTGGAATTCTATAGAAGGCAGTTCAATCCGTCCAGTTTCGTCCGTTTGAATTATTTAACTACCATTCATTTTTAAATCCTCACCACATAATTACCAGGATATATTGAACATTTACCTTGTTGTTTTCGTTGTTGTTGTTTGTTCATAACTCTAGCTCTTTAAACGTACGATCAGAGTAGCCACTAAATAAAAATGAAATAAATAAAAATAGGAAAATATTGAGAAAAAATAAAATAGGAACTAAATACGCAATACACGACTTCAGCGTTCCCACAGATTTCCTTAATAGAACGGATTAGAGCGAAACCGGAGGATATCCGCGTCGATGTTAAATTCATTCCCATTCTCGAAATGAATTCTTTTAGGAAAAAAGCTATCGTATTCTCCTCTGATTGACATTGATTTAATTCGAATCGAATTATCTGAGAAAATATCCTTTTGAGAGGAATTCCCAGTTGTCCAGAGAAGAGTTCGATCTGCTTAACGTTCGTGGCCGTGTAAATCCTGATCCAAATATTGTTCTACTACAGCGTTCTAAATTCCGGCAAAAATGATCTAGCATGGGAATTTCTCACCTTCTGTAGCAGAATTTTTGTGACAACCCACCAGACAAAGTGCAAAAAAAAAAGTTAGGTTTACTCTTTTCTGAAGTTCTAAAATTTCTTTCTAGAATTCTTTTCTAAAGTTTTTCTTTTTTCACGCTTTTGTTTATCTGTGAGTATTTTCAAACAAATAAAAATAAATCTCAGAATTTAATATAATGAAAATAAATGCTAGGAAAGAGGAAAACTTATTTATTGAGAACAGATTACAACACTACTATTTCTGGAATTTTTTGTTTTTTTTTTGTGTTCATTTCGTGAAGAGGTTGATCATTGAGTGTCCTGAGTTTATATATGTCCTTAGGAGAAAAAATGCGAGGAAATCAAGTCACCTTCTTCTAACCAATATTATCCAAGGCTGTTTGGTTGATTTATTTTTCTTTCTTTCATTTTTATTTCTTAATATAAACACAGGACAACGGCACTTTGTCGCCGAATCTAACCACCAGCTGTGCGCTGTTATCCAGCTACAAACAGGACCGGGGGAAAAAAATAAGGAATTCGTTGCTTAGGAGTGCGGAAGAGTACTATTTCATCTCCGCGTTCAGATTCATACAGAACATTCGTCCGCCTTCAATAATTGTAAAAATGCTATTAAAATCTCCAACAAATACTTTTAAATGAACTCCCTGGAACTTCTCACTAAGCCACAAACTTCATTGAAGTGCAATCAACGACATCACATTCCACAAATATTTCGAAGTACAAAAGCACAGTAAAGAGTAAGCGCTACTGTTGAACGCATCAGATGATAGAATTGATCTCAACAGATAGGGATAGCCACAAATCCGAGGTCACAGGGTGAAAATCTACGCGGAAACGTGTGCAAGGAAAATAAGTATGGTTTGAATGATAAATCAGAGAAGATCAGAAACCGTGCACTTTGCAGTTTTCCTCCTTTACAATACCGACCTGAAATTTCCTTTTCTTTCTATATTCGAATCTAATCCCAGAGATAATTACAAAAATAAAATATAAAAAGTGAAAATAAAACGCACATTTACAAGGAAATCTTTAATCTGTTGCCTTTGGTCACCACTCAACTGCATAACCTCACCATATTCTGGATGTTCCACAATTGTACCGTTACAACTGTACTTCTGAAATGAAATAACAATTCGTTGAGAGGTCAACAACAGAAAAAGAACTGATCTCTAAAAGAGGATCATAATCAAAAGGGTTATAGGTCTCATCGTACCAATACTGGATAAGAAATTTCACTGTTACGGCATTCTTGAACACGTTTTAGGGCCATTATGTAAACAACAAAAACACTTAAAGAGATTCTATCAACCTTATAGACCAAAGAATAAACAGTACAAAAGTTCAAAATACTCAAGATTTTATCTTCTATTTTTCTGTCTCAAACGTGTATCCGAAGAAAGCGGATCGAAGAAATACTCACTTCAAAACATTAAAAATGGCAAAATTAGATGATTTTTCAACTAAAATTGACAATTCCAAACTATGGTCAGAGGCTGGTTGGAGAATTTACGTCTTTCAGATGAATCATACACGAAGAAAAAAACTGTCAAATGTCAAAACAAGTAGGTGGAGTGAACAAAAAATTAAAATCGATTGTGGGAAAGAGTCAGTTTCCTGAGAAATTCCTATTCCTCTCGAATATTGTTGTGTTCAGTCGGATTCTTTCCCATAGTAAACACTTTTTTTTTTTGAATCCTCCCGAGTAAATGGAGTATTTTCGGATATTTTCAAGCAAAGTGCTTAGTCTGAGAAACAAAAAAAAAAGTCGATTCAAATTCATGTACTCTTCTTGATCAATGTAACACCTTCAATAATCTTTGATCACAAGAAAACGGCCAATTAAAGGCCGAGTCAGTTTAATTCACTCTCTGAGAATCGTCTAATTCTGCAATCAAAACAACATTTTATTATGAGTCTAAAAGAAATCCACAGAATACAACTAAAACTGCATTCATAACGAGAACAAATGGGATTAAAGCACAATCATGATAAAAAAAAAAACCAAAACCAGGCTTATGTAGGCAAGGTTAACTCTTACACAGCACGACAATATGGTGATCCTGCCTGTCTGAGACAAGAAAATCCGCATGGAAAACGCGATCGCAGGCCGCATAATGGAAACGAGTCATCCAGTCCGATACTTGTAGATACATTTTCTCGTACATTAGGATGTAAGTGTACCAACGAACTTCGTTCCAGTGTTTGTCCAACCACATTAGCGGATCATTGTGGAACTGATCCGCTTCGTCGGTGCCTGACTTTCCTTCCAAATTAGGGGAACAATCCAACGTGCGAATCTTTCCGACGCTGTTGTGGAAGTAGCTATGGCCAGGAATTGAATAACATGGCATCAATGCCGCCACGGAAACATTTCCGGATCGTTTTGCAGCCATCGACAAAACCAAATCAGCCGCATTATAAGGTCCAACTTGATGACGAAGACCACAGTACAAAGCTATGGCGGTGTTTGCAAGCAACATGACGTAAAGAAGCGTGCGTCGCAGATACCACCGTTTCGTAACAAAAAATGGGCCCGAATAGAAGCAGAGCAATGGAATAATGGGCAACAAGAACCTCTGCTCCTTGTGTGGAAGGAAAGAATGGAAGGCTACGTAAAAAGTGGCCGCCATTAGGGGAAGTAGTGTTGGGCGCAAGGGGCTCACCAAACCGAGTACAATCGGGACTAGTTGGATTGTAAGTACAGAGGTGAGACCCTCCGTAAAATACCAATACCAAGGATGAACACCAAAATGCGCACTACCACCTTGTAGCACATTGAAAGAAAGGAAATTCCATAATGTTGATGTTGGCCGAGCATAACTCAAAGAATCAACCAAAGTGGAAACAAATAAAACAGGTAACGTTGATGGTAGTACAGTGAAAAAGAGTAAATTTACAGGTTTAGGATGTCTTATGAGATGAGACACACCAAAAATTATCCAAATAAGTGCTGCTGTAGGACGAATTACGATAGTAAGCGCACCTATCAAAATGTACGGCCAAACTCGGGAACTCATGTGCCGACGCACGAATGGATACCATACCAGAGCTATTAGAGTAAGCACTGTCTCCAGAGAATTGGACAAAGTTCGTGGAGCACAGTAGAAGATGAACCAAGATGAAAGATAGGTGATCATGGAGTAAAAGGCAGCATCGTTGGTAGGTAGTAGCCGACGACAAAGCATATAATAGGAGAAATCACCAAAAGTAAATAAAAAGGCGTGGAAAATTCGAGGTACATTAGCGATTACAACCTGAGAATCCAGCCCAAGCCACTGGATACATTTATAAACAACAGCAATAAGTGCTGGATGTAAAGGAGAACGAAGAGCATGGGTCCACTCCCAGGTAAGATGTCCTGTACCAAAAACAGCACGGTGAGCGACCTCGGATGACTGGTAGACTTCGTCTGGCACGAACCAACTCTGGATAACCAGGACCCCGAGTAGTCGAAAGGCGAAGAGTAGAAGCCAGAGTTGATAGCAGCGCATCTCGTTTTCACTGAAACAGACTCACAATAAGAGGGAGGAGGACGTACGAGACCAGTCCTCTCCTCTTCATCGTGGTCCGTTCCATAGCAACATAAACACGCATGACAAACCAAGACGAGAGGTTAGAACTGATCCTATTTCCACAAAAACGTTAGTAATCCCAAAATCGATCGAATTTCCACGGCAGCAATGACACCTAGTGAATTATTTTCAAGTTAGAATAGAGAATTGAACTATATGAAGTTCTTATCCAATTATTTCACAAGTGAGTGGAACTTACGTGAAACCCGTTACTCAAGAGGACGAAAACATGAATGGAAATCACTCCTTGAACAAAGGGACGCACAAATGTCACTTTGCTCACTCTCCGTTCTTAAAAAAAAAAGAAAAAGTGAGGATAGAGACTAACCTTCTTAAGGAATCTTACAATTCTTTTAAGATCGTATTCTGTTCCTACACCTTGGACAGTGGTAATAGTTTTTCGGCCGGTACGTTGCTGAATTCGGATATGACAGAAACCCTGACGCGCTCCGTGCTCGTCTTCGAGTTGTTCAAACGCGTCTGAAAATAATAGAATTGTGGTTCTATCTATGAAACTCCACAAAGAAAAACTAACCTTTTGGTTTGTTCAAATTAGTAATACTAGCCATAAACGACTATCACTCAGAGAGTTGAACCTAAAAATATACCGTTCTGACTGAGGCATGCGATTATCATACTACCAGGATGAAAAGAACAGCCACAACGAATGTCACGAACTCATTAGTAATGCTTTCAAAATATTTCAGAACTGTACAGGTTTTACTGGATCAAAAAAAAAGGTATAATTGCGTTCAAACTCGTCTAAGCTTAGTTTCTTTATCTTACAGTCAAAATCCTTCCAAGACCTATGTTTAAGTTCAATACGAGAACAAACTTTACTTCTGACGAGAAAACCTTCTTTAAATATGATGGCTATTACTCCACTAAGAATTAATTCCACAATTTAGCGGTTAAAACAGGTTCCGAGAGATTTCTGACGCAATCCGAAAACACGACCCCCAACAGAACAATTTCTGCACCGTCATCTTGAAATCGTTACTCAAACAACAGCTAGGAATAAGGAATTAAAGCACGTGAGCCCAGATCCAGAAGAAAACAAACCGAACCTCAAAATCAACCACCTTACGAAGAGAAAGCAAGAGATATGAGTGACGAAAGAATCGATTCTCTCCTCAGATGTTCGGACAATAGTGCAGACAACGATAAACGGTAGGCGTCGCCTTTATAATATTGCATCCGTGTACAGAAATTGAAGAATTTTGTTGGGATAATCTAGGAAGTGGTCCGAGTGCTTATGAATTTCGTCTACTTATGCCACAGTATTGTAGTAAGGAGTAATCAATATATTTATAGGAGAACAAGCATGGAAGAAGAGGAGTGATTAGTTGTACTACAAAAAAAGGATGACAAAGAGTTTAGGAAAAGAAAGGACTGAAACATCCTCTGAAATGAGGGGAAGAACACCACGAACTCCTAGACTGGTTCAATTTGGCTAAATCAGTGGCTATTTGTTAAAAATGTCTCGATTCCAATCTTTTTCCCGTCACGAACTACAACCACATTACTTCGAAATGAGTTATAAATTCAAGTAATTGATAAAACAACAAAACACATTTGAGGAAGGAATTGATCTAAACGAATCGACGATGGCGAGGATCCCAAATTTGACTCCGAGAATCTGGCCTAGGTAAAGGAATTGTCGCGACAGGTTCTCGTCGGTCCCGAGCAGAAAAGGCTCAGAGCGAGAAAAGGACAGTAATCTCTCCGCGATGAATTCCATCGGATTTATTTTCAGATTCCTAAGGATTTTCCTCTTCTGGTTCTCCTTGATACCATGAGAAAGCCGTCCATTTATTTCTATCGGTCTAGTGCTTTTGGAGCACGCTTCTTTTGGTCATTTTTCGTCTAAAGACCATTTGTAGCTGTGATAGCATTCCTGATTTACCATTTTCTGTACTTTTTAGCACATATGGGGTCGAGTTGTAGATTCCTATGTGTCTTTTTGAGCAAGACAAATAATAATTCCCAGGAAGAATCGTTTTGTCTAATGTTTGGTCCACTTCTACGCTTGTTTCGATTGCTATCGAGCAAAAAGAATGTCATATTTTAACATATATCAATGTTGAGTTACTTTTGCCTCTGTATATGCGCGCTTTTTCAGAGGAGGAACTTGTTTCCATTTCCTCAAAACTCAATTTTATCCTAAGCTTTGAGGATTTTTCTGGTTCCTCGACTATTTGTTTGTTGCTTCATTGATTCGATTTCAAACCTCTGATGCTTCTGATTTCGTTGTTGTTTCTGATTTAAACGTGTTTTCTCGCTGTTTGGTACTTTCTTTTCGATTTCGGGGTCTGAATACGTATATTCAAAAGATTTATTACATTTACTGATGTTGTTCTCATCTATTTCAGACTTGGCAAATTCAAAATGAGCCGCGTACGTACCAAGACCGTGAAGAAAGCCTCGCGAGTCATTATCGAGAAGTACTACACTAAGATCACTCATGATTTCCACACCAACAAACGCATCTGCGATGAGGTTGCCATCATTGGTAGCAAGCAGCTTAGGAACAAAATTGCTGGGTAAGTGGATTTGATTTATTGATTGACCAGGATATGTTTATGATTTTTTTAATGATTGTCCTTTGAATACTTCTAACATTCCCTTAGAAAAAAAAAAACAAATAAACAGAAGATAAATTCCTAATAAATCTCATTCCTTGGTAGTGGTTATTAACTCTAGCGATTCTGATGAATTTTTTATTCGTAAATGTTTTTATTTTCTATGATTTTTTTGAATAGTTCTAACCACTAGGTATCATCTACTGATATTGATTATTACTTCTAGTGATACAATTTGATGATTTACAGATACATCACTCATTTGATGAAACGAATTGAGAAGGGTCCCGTTCGTGGTATTTCCATTAAGCTACAAGAAGAGGAACGTGAGAGGAGGGATAACTACATGCCCGAAATCTCCGCCGTTGATGCTTCCGTGATTGGACAACTCAAAGTTGACCCCGTTACCAAGCACATGTTGGAATCCATGGTATGTCATTTTCGGTTTTAATTTTCTTTCTTCTTTCTTGCAAGAGACACTCGCGCATTGCTCACGGGTGGTTTTTATTTCATTTCCCTTTCCCATGCGAAAATTTGGGGGGCATCCCGGAGATAAACTTGTTGAGCTTTCTTTCTGTCAGCTATGAGTTCTGCAGAGTGCAAACATCAATAATCAATATAAGCGTTCTTATCCGCTGAACTCTTAGAAACATGACTCAAACTCAAAGCTAGAAATTCTTCCGCCCCCTATTTGTTACTACTAAGTGCTAAATTTCTAATCTTAGGCGTGGATTATATATTTAGTACTTGATAGTTTTTTCTTTGTTTTATCCGAAGCTGTCAATGGCATGTTTGGGTTTCTTTGAAATTTCTCTTTTCATCATCAGAACTTCAGAAGTGAAATTGGTGGACTGTTAGGACATGGATTCATGATCGTCTTAGCCATCTTAGCAAATTGCGTTATGCGGTAGGATTTCAGCCGTGGATTGCCATCCCTTCTTTGTGTTATTTTTCACCTGTGATATCCACATATGCGAGTTTTGTTGGGACAGTAATTTTCCGTAAAACTGCGTCCTACTCAGTCCTTTACGCTCCCACGCCATTTTTTCTCTCGCTATTTTATTGATTATCAGTTTGAATCGTCAGCAAATGCGAACAACAGAACAAGCGAGATCCGTGGGGGAAGTCGATACATTGGTTAGGAAAACGGTTTCAAAATGAACTTTCTTGTGATTGTCATTCAAAAACTTCTTTTTGTTTTCTCGTAAGCTTCTAATTCTACGTTGCCTTTGACTTAGGCCTAGGTGCTAGCGTGCAACCAAAAATAAAGCTGGATCTCAATATCCTCGTTTTATACCTAGCGCTTAGCAAATTGGTAAGAAAGGTGGACGTCGTTATGTTTAGAGGTCTTCTGGAAGGTAGAGTAGATATTTCGCGAGTTCGCCACGACAATGCAGAACATTTTAATTTTTTTTTTTTTTTTTTTTTTGGAATGCTGAAAACAAATAACAGTTGGTCAAGTCTTTAGTTGGATCAACCACGACCAACCTTTTTTCACTTGATTTTGTTGCATTTTTATTTTTGTCTCGGTGTAGTCGTATAATATTAGTGCAATCCCGCACAAGAACGCTCTATCAAGACATTCGAGGATAAACACTTTCTTGCGTGTTACCAAGGTTATAACTTATTTGCGAGAATCCTTCTTAAATACTGGTGTTTTCTATTCTCGTGAAGAGTTGATGGGATTCACTTGTTTGAGACAATCTGAAACATAGTTAGCTTTTATTATGTGCGTTCTACTACAAAGTTAGAGAAAATAGTTTGATATCTATGAAAGAGAAGTACTTTTTGCCGCCCACCTAGTCTTCTCCACTGAGGAAAGTGGATGAATCGCATACTTCCACCCTTTTGAAGAGCAGCTTTGGATTTTACTATCCTGTAGCATGTGTATAACAGAGAATGAATTCGCATTTTTGTGTGTCACAGAAACTAAATGGATTAACATCTGCTTTTCTTTGGATTAGCTTGATGCACAAGTTTATTGAATTTTCTGGAAAGAATTTTCAAAAAAAGTTGCGAAACACCTTTTTTCCCATTGAGACATTAGCGGTAATGAACGGTTGTATGGTTTTGCTTAAAATTTCTAACGTTTTCAAACTCAACACCTCTTTATCCTGACCGATGATACTTCATCGAACTCGTCTGTTGTTAGGAGCCTTCTTGTTGAATTTAAATAATTGTTTTTACTTTTTTTGCCAAGCCAAACATGTCGTGAAAGCAACACCTCAACGATTACATCTCATTTTTTTTTTTTTTGCATTTTCGATTGGAGCTTCGACCTGAGAAATTTGCAGCAAAGACGCTATCATTTATCATCTTTTTTTTTTCAAATTGCTGTTACAATTTCACCTAATAAACCATCGAGTTTACAAATATCCTCATTTTCTGTTTTAGTTCTCTTTATAAAAGATAGACTTAGAGTTGAGATTTCAATCGTGCATATCCCAATTTTTTGTGGTTATACCTGATGGAAGGTGTTTTCTGTAATTCCTAGCTGCGAATAGGTCTTTTTTCCTCCGTTTTAATCTATCTATCAACGTGAGGGTGGTAAAAAAGTGCTTTCACGAGCAGCTCAGTGGTGAGGCGAAATGCGACCTCAGGCTTTACATGGAGAATATAACCGAATCTGAAGGTGGAGAGAATGTGATGCGGAGGAATTATTTCTCTCTTATTTCGTTTTCTTTTTTCTCCAAACTGTGTTTTTCGTCTAACCAAATTTTATTCACGAGCTTAGGAGTTTAGGAGTTCGCGGCAAGCAAAACTGGAGAATTTTGTCTTTTCTCCTGCGTTGAGTCACTGCATTAACCGCACTTGTGTCACTTAAATCATCACTGAGTGCTGCTGAACTTTGCCGCTTTATTGTAACAGATATCCCTTCGTTTACTTTACATACTTTATCTTCTGCAGCGCTAATACATCATGTCTGTTCTCAGATTTTGCCAGAATGGAAATGTTTTATTTCCAGCGTATATATTTAGTTCCCCATGTGATAGTTCTCGGTAAGTTCTTGGTTCTTTTGTGAGGTTAATGTGCAGCACAACATGCGCTAGAACTCTTCTGAGATATCAGTGCAAGATTCAGCGCTCTTTTTGTGAACACGCTTTTGTTCTTTGTGGCGCAACAAAGGTGTAGAAAAATGCATTAACTGCTCATGCGATAAATCATGGTTCCACATGAAAAGCAGTTGTTGGTGTTTTCACATTCCTTTCAGTCAAAAATGTAGCGGTAATGCAGTTGCTCGAAGAAGAAGTGAATTTTTCCTAATGATTTCTTCTGGACGCACACTCAACATGTTATCGTTACGGTAAATAAAGTGCTACAAAGTTTCTGGTTTGGTTTTCTTGGTAGTTTGGTTGGTTAGTGCTGTAATGCAGGGAACCTTTTGATGCTAAGCGATAGTAGTTAATGTGCCATTAAAGTGAGAAACATTCGAAATAGTGTTCATGCTCTTAGTATTTGTGATCAGGTAGATTTTATGTACGAGTTAGCTTGTTTTACGGTAGTGTGACGTATGGAAATTTGGTAGTCAATTAATCCTACGAGTATGGCAGCGCTGTGAAATAACTGAGGTTTAGGATGTTCCGTTAATATTATGATGTGGGGACGTCCTTCCCCTGCAATTAAGCTAATATTTAGCTCCTCATTTGCAGGCACAAAGTTTTTTTTTTTTTTCCTTTCGAAGGGTGATCACACTTCGACTGATTACTGATCACCTGTGCAATTAGCATCATAGGACTGTCGATGAAAACTCGCATTCTCAAAATAAATTAAAATTTAAAAAAATGCCATCAATGTCTAGTTCGAAAATGGAACTAATCGCAATCGAGCTAATACATTAATATTTGCTCGTATGCGAATTTTCTGGAATTCTTCGCTGGTAATAAAATTAGAAATTTTCGAGCGCCCTATCGAATTGTTAATCCTATGTGAAAATCCCCGTTGAGCATAGTTCAGTGCTGGTATTCGACTCAGACATCCAACTTATCTCAAACAACTGCTGCAGAGGAAGAAAAAAAAACTTCAAGCAATCACCGCACATGTGCCGCCGCTTTGACTCGCATGGAACTAAGACCGGGTGCTCATGGGGTCTTCTGACGAGTAAAAAAAGCATGAATTGTGTCTCGTTGTCTGGACGCATCAGCTTTTTCCCCTTTGCTACTCAGACGTGATATTTAATTGGTATCCAGCTGTGGGATATAGTGGGATTCTATGTCAAGAAGATTATTCGTAGTTACAGTGGTTTTGTAGTGAACGACGTGAACAAAGTACAAATCCGTCTGAATCCTTGATTTTGAAATCGACGAAAGAGAGACAGAGGCTTCTGGACTGAAACAGTTCGTTCAGTCCATTTATTCAAAGGCTCAGGTCGAGTACATTCTCCTTTTTTCGTTCAAGATCCACTCTTGATGACGGTGGCGATGGTATCTTGATTTATTTCACCTATTGGCCACATACAATTGGTAAATAGGCTTCGAGAGGTTTTCCCGTCAGTTTTTTTTTGTCGGAATTTTTCGGGATGGTATGATTACTTTCTCTTAGACATTTATAATTTTCTACATACCAGCACCTTTTAATAAGTTTTATATACGTCATTGTGCATTTTTACTGATGTTATAGTTTGTTCTCTGCCATTCTTAGTGGGTTCCTTGTATTGTAATTCTGCTCTTTTTTAAATTTGGAGCAGTCGATCGAGCTGCTGCAAAGCTCCTTTTCCTAATTTCTTCATCCTGTTATGTAGACGGCGGTGTAATGAATGTTGCATTTCATCAGCCGACATCTCTTTTTCTCTCGTTTTTCTTTCGCTGTTTTTTTCTCGTGACTGCCAGCCAGTTGACACCTTCCGTTCTTTTTACATGCTGCAAAAAAACGAGCGTATTAGAGAACGTTCCGGAGAAGCATGTTTGGGAGTGTCGACTTCGCACATCTTAGTTTTGGGGCATTCAGCAGCTCTTTGAGTCAGTCTCTGGGATTCAGCAAGTGCAGTTCAGTTTCCAAGCAATCATCGTTCATTTCCGTTCGGAAAGGCTAAGCTGACAAGATTGGCAGATTGACGTTTTTCCAGGAGGTTTCTGAAATCCGCTTGATGATGAGTGATTGATGGAATTTCGTAGATGGTTTTTAGACGGGAATTTCTTTATGTTTGAAGTGACAGAAATGATGTTTCCATTTTCCAGGATTTCAACCTCCCCAACGTTGTTGTTGACGAGCAGAAGAGCCTAAAGAAGTACTGAACGTGATGACCACCACCTCATGTTATTTATGTGTTCATCGTCTAATGGCGATTTGCTTATAATTGTTACACGTGTGGCCCGTACTGCGGACCGTGACAGTTGTTGTTTCCCGTTAAGATGAATAAATGGATGAACAAATGCCGCTCGTGTGTGTATGTGTGTGTGTGCGTGTGTGTGTAGTCCGCAGCCGCATATTCGCGGCCGTGTTTTATGGCGGATGGCGGTGCTCCCACTGTCTCTGCCGCTGATCGTCTCCTCGATCACATTCGACCTAATATTCCATGAACTTAAAGGATCACCGATAGTTCTACTATCACCATCAAGAAACATCACCTTCTCAGTGGTTGGACATAGCCTCCTAGCGGATACGGTAGCCGTAGCGCATTTGGATGTCGGTGTGAAGGTGTCGCTGTCGGTGAAATGTATCTCCGACACTTCCGTGCATATTTCTACAGCTGGTCTAAACTCGTTACTGTATTCCCCGTCGCTGTGCTCATCCGCGAATGGTTCGTTTCGCTTCCGTTCAGCAATCGTTCTCCAAATGTTATGTTTGTGTGCGTCCATGCGTTAGCATCTCCCGCCAGCAACAATTGCCACTAATCCCTTGTTGAGAGCTATAACTTGGAAATAAACACACTTCCGGAACAAGGCGGCGACCTCGGCGCACTTTGGGAAGTGCATGGTGATTCTTGGGATTGGATTAATTTTCTTGACATTTATAGAGAAATTGCTTCGTAAAGCTAGTGGATAGCTGATTTTTTTTCCTAGTATGGCTAGGATTTTGCAGAGGTTTTGGAAGAAGAAAAATTTGAAAAAAAATTGCTTAGTAAAGCGAGTCGATAGCTGGTTTTTTTCCTGGTATGGGTAGGATTTTGGGATTTTGCTGACAACAAAGAAAAGAAAAATCAAGAAATTACTCGGTATAGGATAGCACGTCTGGAATCGCACTTCCTGGCTTCGAAATCATTAAAAGCCATTAGTCTAGCCTGAAGTGATGGACTATCTTTTATCCTTCTTTTTTTGCGAATTTCTCCTGAGATTTCACTAAATTTTCCTATTCTTCAAGTTGAAATTAATTTAAGTGGATTTGTGGATGGATTTATGGTGGATGTGGATTTATGGTCCAATTCAAAAAGCGAAAACAGCGATCCTAGGTGACTGAACAAAAATCTAAAATCGCAAAATTTAGTGAATCCAATTTTAAACTATTAGTAATATAACGTTCTTCAGTGCTACATTGGAAAATATCCAGCACATCCTGGAAACCACGTAAACACCAAAAAACCGTAGTTGAAAACCAGTAGAGATTGAATTTCTGACACTTTCTTACGGTTGACGGGTGATCATCTCGCTTATTTTTGAAAAGAGAAACTTCTAGAATTTTCGAGCGGTCCCAAACAGAAATAGTAAATCGAATTGGCCTTGTGATCCAGCGATTCAGGATTTTCCATGCAAATTTTAATAATTTAACTTTAAATATGGTTAAATCGGAAGTAAATTCACCGAACCGTAGCCAAAAGGTTGTCATAGACTTTTCTTTTGCGCTATTCCTATTCCTTTCCTTTTGTTTTCTTTTTCTTGTATTTTTCTTTTGCCAGAAATCAGTTTGAAATCGAGAATAATCTCTTCCATGAAATTCTTCAATACGGCTGAAATTTTGAGGTTTTCAAGTGCCTAAACCAGTCATATAGTAAACTTCTTCTTACAGCATGTTTTTTTTTTGAAACAAATGAAATTTCTCCACATAAAGCCTGATTTATTTTTGTTTCTCTTTTTTTTGCAATGTTTCTAGTTTTAAATATTCCTATCTACACATTTTTCTACTTTTCCCTTCAAGATTCCCCTTTCTTTGTTGTTTTCAATAACAAAAACCCTCCTAGAAGGTTCACAAGTATTTAAAGGAAAATTTTATTGTATTTTTCGCGGGATTCACTTTCATAAGCTGCAATTTTGAACCACGGAAGGGGAATTTTTAGTTAAATTTCTTTACTCGCTACGTTTTTTTTTTCTTTTTGCGATTGGAACACTCTTCGTGTCGTGCTTGTGAATTTATCGGAGTATTTTTTGGTTCCATTGAAATTATCTCCATTGAAATGTTTGCCGGTATTTATTTATTCTATTTTTTAAATGAATACCGAAAGCAGAAGCGATTCAGTCGCTTAGAACGCCTCCGAACCGCGCCAGAATGCACTCGGAAAACAGCTGATGTTGGCGTTTTTTCCCCTCCTTGAGCTTTTGAGGTGAAAAAAAGAAGGAACCGAACTTGAACTTATTTATTTTTCCAGGAGTGCTTGTGGATGAGTTGTCTTTGCACGGATGTGTTAGCGATTTCTATCAAGGTTCAAATTTATTGTTGACGAAGTTATGCGGGTGAGTTCTTGGATTGAGTCGACTTTGAGATTAATGTAATGTTTTCTCAACATTAAGCATGTTTTTGTGCACGGTGATTGATTTTGGTTCTCTGATTTCTGTGGATCCATCCGTTGTTTTTTCTTCTCTCTCTCTCTCTCTTCCCCGGGAAAATTCCCCATAAATTTCGTGCACTTTTCCCTCGCTTATTATTAGCGACCGGCGCTCATTTGTTGGTTGTAAATCAATTATTGTTTATTCGTTGACCGCCGCGGCCGCCGCCTCATCTCACGTCACACAGGAAGAAGAAGGTGTAACAACGGGCCCTCAGGGCTCAACTTGCTAGGAAAGCGCGACCGACGGTGTGCGGCGGACGTCTGACCGGCCACACATAGTTGAAATGTTGACACCATCGATGAGATTAGCTAGAGCTCGGAGAATCGATCCACGAACGATTCCTAAGGGATCATCGAGAATTCGTGGAATTTTCTAGGATTTTCTAGGATTTTCTAGGATTACTTTCGGGTTCAATATGACTTGATGGCCTGTGGAGGAGAGATTTCTAGAATAAATACACTTATCTTAAAAAAAAAACCTCGGTAAACCCTGAACTGCTGCGGTGATTTATGAGGGCATATTATGAGGGATGAGCGGGGTGGTGGCGGTCGGTGGCTCCCATAACCAGAGACAGCGAGATTCTCGTCCATCCGTAAATGGATGGATGCATTTTCATGAAAATTACCGGAAAAAAAGAGGATCCCGGTGGAGATCACACAGTCAGAGACGAGAGGATTTGTTGAATGAGGGAAAAGCTTTGTGGAAAAAAATTCTCCGGGAAATATTTAGCGATTCTCTACAGAAATTTCTTTACACTATGATTTTTTAAAATGAATTTCCTCACTTTGATTTATTCTTTTTATTCATTTCTTTTTCATTCATTTCTTTTTTATTTGTTTTTCTCTATTTTTTCCTCACTTTTCTTTGGTGGATTTTTTTTCCACGCCAGCCGTTAGATCTCAGATCTCAGACTCACTAATGAAAAATGAGATTCGGAGCTGATTTTAGCGAAATTTGGTGGAAATCCCTCGTCAGCATGAAGTAGAGGAGATTTAGAAAATTCCAACGAAAGCTGCTGCTCGAATTTGATGGAAATTTCTAAAAAGTCCAAATAACTTAACAGAAATGTGCTCAAATGAACGAGTCCATCCTGAAAAGTTCTTTGAGAAGCAACTAAACAACAAGAAAACACTATTGTTTTAGAACAAGAGGAAAAAGATTTTAAAAAAATCAGGAGATAAGGTGGGAGGCGATGATGACTCGGGATTCGTTTTTTTTTCTTTTTTTTTGAGAACAGTCCTTTAATTTTTTTCTATGAGGTTATAGATTATGGATTATATATTCAATTTAGCACTTTGATGAGCTTCCGTCGTCTCTTTTACTTCTTTCCGTAAGAAAATCGCAAACATATGCTCGTATGTACGTTATCTATGCTTCCTTAGAACCTCTCCACCTCATTTTCTGCGATTCTCCGAGCTCCAGGTGGTAGTTCCATGCAGTTACACCTCGTTTCTTAAAGTTATGCAAAGAAAATTCGTTTTCTCTCCTTTTGCCGATGGTTTTTAAAGTGAGGTATTGGAGAAGAGGAAAAAAGAAGAGAAGTTGCTGAGAGTTTAAGGTTTCAGAGAAGAAAAAAAATTGGAAAGGAAAATCGAAGAAGTTACATTTTCCTTCGTTCCTATGAAATTTCTCTTCATTGGGTATGTATGTTTTCATTGATTCCTGGAATAATGTACGAGATTTGGTGATGAATGGCTGAAACATTGTTAGCCCCCCTTAGGAGATAATTTTTTTAAGATTATTTTTAAAATCTTTTATTATTTTTTTACTTTTGAGAATTTTTTTTCGATATTCAATGTCGTATTTAAACGAAATTTTTACTTTTTGCTTGAGTTTGTAAATGAAAATATCTTTCAAAAAGTCTATTTCCCGTTTTTTTATTTTTATCGAAACCGTGTTCCTTTCCTTCCCTTTTCTATGTAATATGACATAACTTATTTTTTATTTATTTTATTTTTAGAATTTCTTAATAAAATAATCTGTTTTCTGTATATGATGAGATATTAATCCGCGTTTTGGATCGTTGCCAAAATATTTGAGTGTCACTGAAGTGCCTCCAAGAGGACCATTTATTCAGTAGAAACGAAAAAAATCAATTACAACTGCGTTATAATTCAAAAAGTTTTTTTTCTTTCTTCATAACTTCCATTTTTTTCCTCGCATACATACAAAAATAGTGGATCATGGTTGGAAAATAAACTGCTCATCTTCACCGATCCAGATATTCGATCCGGTCGCTATTCTCCTCGTGGATTTACTGGTATCCGGTGGTTTTTATACAGCGCTTTTCTAGTTCCTTAAGATATTTCTTTCTATTTTTTGCTCATTCAGCAATAGTTATTGCCCGAAACCGGCTAATCCCATAATTTTTACTGGACACTCATTATTATTACCTCATTGTTGTCGAGTAGAGTGGTTTCAGCTTATGATGACAGTAAGACATGTTTTACTTCTTTTCTGTCCTCGTTTTTTCGTCTTTTCTTTCTTTTTAGCGACATGGTCACCGTACTGAACTAAGGATACGTAAAAAAAGGAGAAGAGGGGAAATTGAGGCACGAGCACGACTTAAGTTCCTAATTTTCGGAGTAATTTTCGGAGCAATCGCTAGTTTTCAGCGTGGAGGAGGACTTCGGTCCGTTTTTTGCCAGAAAAAAAAGAAAACTAATAAATAGAACTGAATAAATAACAAAATAAGAAACAAATAATAAATGATAAAGAGAAATAGTATAGGATGAAGCTAAATAAATAATAAAATAAGTGACAATGTGTATATGATATAAACGTAATTTAAACATATTGTGGAAAAAAATTCCGGGATGACTTCTGTGGTCACACACGGGGGAGATCCGGCAGCAAAATATTCTATGAAAATAGTCATAAACATGAATAGGTTTCAGCCGGAATTTAAATAAATACTCTTTCACAAAATATCCACATGACATGGATTATGTTTATAGTCAGTGGTACTTATGTTGACACGGGCTACCGTGACGCATCCATGTCCTCTTAACCACATTTCTTTTCTCTGGCGCTTATTCTCTCCGCCATTCATCCTGCTCCAATCGAACGCGCATTTTGTGCTTAAAAATAAGCAACTTTGAAAAATATACACAAAAATACAACTGAACCCACTTTAGCTATCCGTATTTCTATTCAGTATTTTACGTACGTTTGCTTTATTTTAATTTTTTAAAATTTTACGGAATTGTTTATTTGTACTCATTTTTACTATGTGTGTTTGAGAAAACAACAATTATAATTTTTTTCCCACCATCAGATACCTCGAGCGATTTTTTGCTCTCTGATAACTACAAGATTTTTCGGAAAGTCAGGCCATAAATAGGGTCCCATCAAATATATATCTTAATAATAATTTATTTGTATTCATCCTTGTCACATCCTTTTCGCACGTTATTGAACTAATAAATAAATAAATAAATAAATAAATAAATAAATAACAGTATAATATTCTTCAGTCCTAACTGCTTCTACATCTCCCTCGCTTTCTCTACAATTGTTAAGAGTCCCTGAAACTACCTGAACGTTTTTTCTTTTCTATATTTTGTTTTAGTTATTCTTTTTTAGTTATTTGCTGCATATTTTCGAAAGGGCAGATTCTCCGCTCTTGTCCCGCCGTTCCCATTGTGATCCGTCATTTCGTCCGTAAGTAAACGGGATATGCGATGGGGCACGCGCGGATTGCGACACGTTTTGATCGAGCACGGCCTGCGCAGCACAATGATACATCTTTTAGTTTAACGGAACCCGGAGCAGGTCCTTCTCTAACCGTTCCAGTTTATTATTACGAAGATTTATCCCCAGAAGAGCCCAGGGGTTGTTTAGCTACGGATCCTTGAGCATGGATCTACCGTCTTCGCATTGAACTTGAGTAGAAAGATTGATACCTCAAAAATAAATATTAATCCCAAATATAAAAATTACATAATATAAATAATATGATATAATAAATATAAATTCCAAATAAATATAAATCTCTAGTATAAATCCAGACCTATTTTCGTTGGTTAAGAATTTTATTCCTGCTTTGACACTGTCCCCATCCACGTTTTTCTAAATGGTCTGAAAATTTTTCAAATTTCCCCATCAATTCGGAAGCATTGGCTTAAAATTGTCATTGATAGCATTTAGAAGAGCATATTGCTGAACTGCTGGGAAATTTCCAAATTTGCCATAAAATCCTCAAATTTCAAGGGTCACACAGACCAGTTTGGAAGACGGAAATAGGAAAAAGAAAAAATAATGACCTTCCCGGTTATGACTTTTTTTTCCTCTCCGATTTTCGAATCCTTAAGTAGACAATTTGATTGATTTTTTTCGATTTGATTAAACATTCGGATGGTGATAGTTTTTCGAATTCTTCGAATAATTCTGGTGTTTCGAATAATTATTCGAACGATCAGTATAGAAGGAATACATCGAACCTCCCTGAAACGTTATCATTTTCCGTTGAAGGATCGAATGGACCAAAAGTTATTGCCTATGAAGCTATTGTTATTATTATTATTATTATTATTATTATTATTATTTATTCTATCAAATTATTAGATTTTTTACTGACGGGTCAACATTCTCACAGAAGAATTTGCGGCGTTTCTTATGTGGGCCCCTTTTATTTTCGGTAGCGTTACGTAGGCGGCTGTAATGCAGCGTTTATGCAGTGGCAAAGTTTTATGGGACAATTTCACAGTTTACGTCGGCAAACGTTTCACGACCGACCGAACGAACGACCCTTAAGAGCTCTGGAGGCATCGGCTGCACCTGTAACTCGTTATCGAGTCACACTGCTATTTTATTGACGATTTCGTCCGAGGACACGCCGTGGCCACGGCGAGAATTTGTGACAACATTATGTTTGGGTTTTAGACGATCGAGACGGGGATATGAGGGGGGAATTGAGGTTAGGAAGTGAGTAGCGAGCTTTGCAAGGATTCGATCTGGATTGTGGCACGTAATGCGAAATGTGATTGTGGGCACATCAACCGAACCGCGACTTCGTTCGGTAAGCTCTGACAAATTCCTCTGGAACGAGAGATGTCAGTCTTGTGGACAAACTGCCAGATTTCTAACAATAAAAAAATGACGGGGAACGGTGGAGCAAATTGTTTTTGACATTGATGAAGAAGTGGAAGAGAGTGAAGCAAAAGCTTGACGGGACAACACGATACGCTTCCTGAAAATCAGGGTTACAACCATCTTTCATCCTCCTACTGTTCCTGGTCACTCGAAAGATTTTTTCTGTTCTAATTCACTCTAGATAAATAAATTCGATAACGAACAAATTACAACAATTATAATAATAAATATAGAAAAAACCTGGTAATAAACAATATGCACTTTTTTAGAAAAAATATTTAAAAAATATAAAATGTAAATAAAACCAAGGTCACCCTAGCTCTGGTTGTTCCTCGAGTTGTTAAATTTGCCACTAATTTCTTTTTTTTTTAGTCTAACGCTAGGCACCGGACTAAATAATATATAAATATTTCCGAGATAGAATATTTCAAAAATATAAAACATAAATAAAAAAAAACATTTTTGTGATTGGTGAAATGGTGCAAAAGAAATGAGATGATTTTTAACTAATTCTGGAAAAAAGAGATATTTTCGAAAAAAAAATCATTTTCACTATAGAACTTGTTATTTTCTTGGACTTTCACATGAGTCTTTATTTGTACTTTTTTTCAAAAAAAAATTATGACAACCGTGCACTCCATGCAAATTTGTACCGTCCACATTTTAGTAAAATAGCCAGCGAATGCGATACAATTTGCAATTATCATGAATCCCTCCTCCGTCATCTCGTCTTCCCATCCTCTTTCCTGTCCTGTCATCCTATCATTATTCCCTACAATTTCATCTATGTTATAACAGGAAAATAAGAGGCAGCAGACAGTCAGAGAAACAGATAACGGATTACACAAAAGTGCCCGAGAACGAACACAATCACAGGGCAACGTGTTTTTCTTCGGTGATAAATGTTCCACGAATGAAGACGGATTGGTAACGCATGGAAGTGTGGTGGTACATGTGAGAAATCAGATGATATGTTGGTTGATCGGGGGGAAATTTCCCTCAACATTTTTGTCTGGAGTTTTCTGCGCTCCAGAACAACAATTTCTGAAGCTTTCTGAAAGAATTTGGTTGGGGAGATGAAAAGAAATATCGTGGAGAAATCCGTTTATTCCAGTTATTCTTGTTTTTCCATCAATCGAATGCAACGAATTTTGAAATTGTCAGCATCTGGACCAGTTCAATTTTTTAACTTTTTTCTCGTTTGACTTACATTTCGAGTATTTCTGGAATAATTCGATAATTTTTGGGAGTTCTACACACCATCACTCCCGACATACGGTCAAAAACTTTTTTCCCCCAGATTAAATTCAAATTTTTTGTTTTTTTAAAGGTGTGCACAACAGTGATTCTCTCATTGAATTTTTAGTGGTTTTTTTTTAGTTCTAATGGTTTTTTTCTTTTTTTTTCCGGAAAATGTCAGTTTTCCTACTACTACTTCGAATTATTTTCAGCAACACAAAATCAGAACCGGGGTCGACGAGAACAGTGTCACCGTCGACGTTACAGCCGATCTATGTAGCTGAACCGTTGGAGGTGATCATGATTTTTTTTTTCTGTTTTTTTTCAAAAACATCAAAAAGTCACTGACTTTCCTATCGATATTCGTTTTTCTGTGCCTGAAATTGAAATTTATGATCGCTCATCATTACGGGATTTTACAGTTTCTTTACGGCTTTTTTTTCTGATTCTGCACAATTTTTGCTGATAATCGTTCTACGTAAAAAAAATCCTTTTTGTCATTTTCTTCATATTTCCCTTAAGGCGGGGGAAGATGTTATTTTTCTTCCGGCTTCAAAATTCAAGAATTCTTCAAAAATTCCCGAGAAGTTGTGTCCAGGAACTTCTTCCGCAAACATACAGTACAGGGATAATAAGTTTCCTTCTTCCGAAACATAGTACTTTTTTTAAAGTAACCCTTAAAGGTACTGTAGGAACTGCGTAAAGAATCTTTTTTATACTTAAAAATAGATGGCTATTTAAAAGGGTTTTTTTCCTATCAATGCTGCCCAAACTTTGTAAAATGCCAATTTTGGCGGGAATTTCAAATAATTTTAAGTGGAAAAGTTTGTTGCGATTTTGACAAATACAATTTCTGTCTTCGCTGTACGAGTCCATGACTTCACATGGATACATGGATTCGGAATCTGCGTTGTGTTCTTCTGTGCTAAATATAAATAACCTATCCAGAAAGATTTGGATAAGGGGAAAAATATTTCTAAAAATTTCATTGGTTCGAAAAAGTGTGGAAAAATGCTACATAAGGAGGCGATGCATCCTGGAAATTTTACGGATAGTCCAATATCTGAGGAAAACCTGTCGATGTTACCTTTTTGGCCGTGCTTGTCTGTATAAGAGCCAGTTCTTCTGCTGTACGGTACCTCTACAATATTCTGAAAACCGATATTTGTACAGACCGCCTTGTTTGATGTTAGCAAATGGTTTATTTTCGCTTTTTCTTATTATTTAAAGAAGAAAATCAATTTATTTTCCTTTAAATTTGCTCGAAAGCTACGATTTACACTGGAAGTGCAATCTATTCTTCTGCGAAGTCATTGATATTTTTTCTTAAATTTTTATTTTTTTTTTGGTTGCTTGATTATAGCCGATAAGATGAAATTATAAGGAATTTTTAAGAGTCGGAGAAGAGCTCTGATTATTTTTTCGTTGTTTAACTCGCACACGATTACTTTACAATATTTTAGGTCAACGAAGGTGGATCGATGCCGCTACAATGGAAAAATATCTACATTTTGCCGGAACATTCCCGTTTCAACGTATCGAACAAGCAGATCACATTTTCCGTGAGTTCCCATGATTTCGCTAACTTTTTCTTTTGAATTTTATAATTTTTATAATTTTTAACTTTAATTAATGTTTAATATATTTTAATCTTTATGTATTTGTATACTATAATATTGTATTATATTATATTATTTTATATTATATTGTATTTTGATGAATTACCTGATTTTTTCAAGTGAAGTTAATTTGTGAAATGTTATTGATTTTGCAGATAGTCGAGGGTCCCCATCATGGGACGCTAATCCTTGACGGTCAACCATGTTCCGCATTTGACTATAGTCAACTTTTGTCCAGAAATGTCATATACCGCCATGACGGCAGCGAAACCACACAGGATCAGTTGGAATTTCAGGCAAGATCGTTCGTCGCTAATAGCCGAGTATAATGTTGTAGAATAAATAATACATTGAATTTTTTTTTTCATTTTTTTCATTCTTTCAATTAGACCACTTCCTTCTTCTTTAACAAATCCCTTCTTTTCTTTTTTTCTGGAGCGAATGATGCAGCCAACTACAATCCTTGCTATCCGTACTGCTCTTGCTATCAGAATTTTATATGTTATTTACTTGTTTACTACTTACCAAAATACGTAAATACGGGGGAAATGCAGCGAGGTTTCTTCCAGGATCATGTCTCTACAACTGCTATTTTAACCTTTTCGTAAATTTTCACTATTTTTCTCTTCATCACGCAAGGAGGATGCACTTTTACACTAAAAAGAACGAATCCTAGCGACCTCGTCCTACCGTAATCCATTCTTATTTAGACGTTAGTTATTTGTGTTGTGTCAGCTACTCAGTTTGACGAAAACAACCTAACTTCGCCAATTTTCTTTTTTCTTCCTTTCTTCTTAGAAATATTCCATATTTTCAAAAGTATAATTGGTCGATTTTCAATTTTTGTACCTTCTGGTTTATATTTAAGATAATCACAAGGGAAAGGAGCTATTTGCGGTTCCTTTAATGGATTACGGTACTAGGATGGCTAAATACTTCTGTGTACACTGTGATCATCTGTTTTACCAGTTGCTACATTGCAAATATATTGATTTTGTATCGCTGTTATGTTTATTTATTTTATCATATTAAATATTCATTATTTATTTTCTGTTACTGTACATACTGTACATAATACCTACTATAATATAACATTTGTGGTTTTTATTACTTTTATTTACTTTTTACACTTTTTTACTCTCTATTTTTATTAAATTATAATATTTGTGATTTGCAGGGGTGGAATAACCATATTTTGTGATTCCAGCTGGACATAAATTCTAAGAAGACCGATTTTCCTTGGCTCGACTCAGCAACGTATGTGCTTCGGATCCGTATCAACCCGGTGAATGACCCTCCGGAACTGACAGAGGCAAAACGAGGCCAAGTGATCAAAATCTCCGCCAAAGGAAGGTAGTGGGGTGTTTCTCGAAGTTGGACGAGAACTGGTCCTCGCAACTTCCATATGTGACTATGTAGGGCTTCTGTAATCTTTTATGAGTGTACATTCGTGTATTTTTCAGCATTAAGATTTTCTTATGTGCTCTAGTTACCTAGATCACAGAATCATCAGATATTCTCAGATGCTTTGCTGAGAAATGTGTTCGGTACCAGTTCTCGCATCAAAATGTTCAAGAAGAAAACAGTTAAAGATTGGTTGATAATCGGTCCTTTTCAGCCGGATTCTCGCTCCTGACCAAATCATACTATCGGATCCAGACGACGGACCGGATAAGGTATTTGGCAAACTGCAAATTTTTCCTTTCCTTATTTATATTTTTTATTAGATTATTGATTTTTATTAGATTTTTAGATTAGATTAGATCGTTCAGATTAATCCTTTTTGGAAAATTTCTGTTTCCTTTTTTTCGGAAGGAATTTTTGAAAAAAAAGAGAACCTTTTGGAAGAAGTCTCCAGTAAGTAATTAATTTTTACGTTCCCTGCAGCGGATCTGCTAATTTTTTGGTTTACGGTACGGTATCAGTGGATTAAATGAACTAGCAAATTTCTCACCGATGTGGCATTTTCGGGAACTCCTACGATACCAGCACTAATTTTTAGGTTCGAGTGCAAGTGGTTGAGGGGCGTGGTGTTCATTTACGGATTCGAAATGCTACAGTAACTGAATTTACACAAAGACAATTCATTAATAGAATGGTGAGTTTTTGGGAAGAATTGGACGCAGTAAAATTAGTGCACATTCCTGGATAACCTCAAAAGAAACACAAATTTCCCTTCACTTTTAAGGATTTTTAAATGTTTTTCGAAAAAAAAAACTTAATTTCTCTTCTATTTTAAAGGTATCCATTCATGATGAGGGTTTATTCGAGAAAGGTGTTCTACGATTGGTGGCCAGAGATGGAGATGCAAGATCACAGGTCGGTTTTTTTTGTTTTCTGTAGGACAGAAATTTTTTTGATTAAATTCTAAATGTTTGTATTTTTAGGTGCTAACGTTGCATACCGTTAGTACACCTGTAGAGGTTCGACTGAAAACAAACACTGGAGTTCGACTGTTGCATCACTCATCGGCTTTGATTACCTCAAAGTAGGTGAACTTTTGACTGATTGAATGATTATGTCCATGAATACGGATGAATGAATGAATGGACGAATGAACCGATGAATGAAAAAATGAATGAATGAGTGTGGAAATGGGCAGGTGAAGGAATGAGTGAGCAAATGAAGGAATGAATGAATGAATGAATGAATGAATGAACAGAGAAAGGATTGAGATAACAAACGGACGAATGAGTGAATGAATAAGCGGAATGTGGAATTGGGCAGCTGTACGAATGAACGAACGAATGAGTGAATAAATGAATGAATGAATTAGCGAGTAAATGAATGAATGAATGAAGGAACAAAGGAATGAATGACTGAACAAACGGACGAATGAGTGAATGAGTGAATGAATGAATGAATGAATGAATGAATGAATGAATGAATGAATGAGCGAATGAATATAGTTAGTTGCATTGCTCCGAGCCGTCCGGGATTGAGAAAACAACAAAGTTGAGTGAGTTACTGCGATCTCGCTACGACAGGTGACTAAAAAGTATGCTTCCATACTTTTTGCCGTGTTATCGCCGCTGCAAAAAAAAAACAAAAAATGTGCTTTATTATTATTATTATTATTATTATTATTATTATTATTATTATTATTATTATTATTATTATTATTATTATTATTATTATTACTATTTATGTGGACGAGTTGTAGCGTGGCGAAGCGTTAAAAGAGGGAAACTATAGAAACTTTTTAAAGAAGTACGTGAGTGAAACAGTGAATATCTGTGCTTCTAGTAATCTTTCCTTCACCGCAACCGTTCCGGACCTACCGATCACGTTCTCGATTGTTGGACTTCCAGACCACGGAGTGGTGGAATGCAGTCCAGAACATGGTCATTTTGCTGTATGTAGCACTTTCAGTCAAAATCAGGTAACTTTTCGAAAACAATTCTCAAAAGTCTTATTTTTGCGATGTTCTTGGAACAAGATGAGTCTCTGCGGACTTCTGTTGTTTAAATATATTTTTTTTTTGTTTTTTTTTTATTTTCCTATAATCGGTTAACGTCTTTATCTGTATTTAACTACAGTAGTTCCGGGAAGAATGTGGTGAAAATATTGTTATTTTGTCGGTTTGTACCCGATGCAAAAAATAGGAATCGAAAAAAAAAGAAAAAAAAAAGAGTACTTCTCAATAGCAGGAAAAATGTAGTGGTTGGGAAATAGAACTAAATCAGTACCGTCTCACCATGTAAATTTATTTTGCCATTTTTTTCTTTGCAACATAGAAATCTCCAACACCTCCCTTAAAGATTAACGAACCTAAGGGAAGTTTTAGAGATTCGAAATGATCCACGAACTTTATTACACTTCCTGAACATAATTTTCCAGATTGATCGAGGTCTTGTTCGATTTCGCCATACAAGCAGTCATCATCCTACTCATGATATGTTCAGTTTTCAGGTATGGAGAAATTTTTTTTTTGATCTAATAGAATTCATTTTCAAACAAAATCGTCTGTGTTTGTGTTCAGGCTAATAAGTTCTTCCGTAATTTTTTGTTTTTTATTGGGAATAAGGTAAATCAGGTGAAAATCCCACCAAAACTGGATTCTTTAGTGTGCTTAGTGTTTTTGTGGCTCATATTTCCGTAGTTTAAAAGTTTGCCAAATTTCAGATAGTGAGGTTTAGTAGGACTAGGGTTCCTGATATGCGTTATGGGTCCCGTTGATCAGAAATAATGGATCTAAAGTAATTACTTAGTTATTTTATTACCCACATTCTGAATAAGGCTTCAAAGTTACAAAAAAAACCTCAGAACGTACTTCCACCCTTAACACTTTTAGGAGAAATCACCGTTTTAAAAATATGACCTATTTGTGATCAAATGGGTCCTTAGTGGCCAAAAATCTGTTACTCACCCACCGGTGGCGCATGCGCTGTCGTCGACATCCGCATCAACCTATGCGGATTACCATGTGACTCTCCGGACCAACTGATATCCAAATCCAGCTTTTTTCTTCGCTAAAGTTATTGGAACGGCAAAAATTCCGCAAAATTTTTGAAAATCACGACTTTAAACACGAATTCTAGGTCGAATCTGGCGATTATGTGTCGATGATTCACAATTTCCGGCTAATGTTTATTCCAATGAACGTGAAGGTGAGGATTTTGAGGGATTTGCTAGAGGTATTTCACGTCAAAAATGTTCCATGGAAAATCTCCAAATTGTAAAAAAAAATTCGACCTGTGATTTTTCGGCCGTTGATAAGGGGTGAAGGTGAATTCAAAGGACGAAGTGATATTTGAAACGTTTAATAACGGTTACGGTGTATAAAAATGATCCACACTACACAGTAGGGAGGTTTTATGGGTGAGGCAAGTTGCCTGAGGGGCTTAGAAAGCTTCTCTGGCCTTATTTTACGCAGATCTTCTGCCGAATGAGTTTCCTACCGTATCCAGGCTATTCTGGTCGTTTCGATCTCACTAGATATGACGCATAATAAGTTATAAACACTATGATTTTAAAATTTTCGAACTTATAGGAGATCAGTATTTCCTCCTTTATATCTTTATTCTCTTCTTTATATCAATTTTGAATTATTTTAGTGCGACTGCTCTATAAGATCGCTAAGCTAATTCTTTTAAGTGTCATTTAATTCCTTAGCAAAATAATCAGCATGAAAATGAGTGCACTGATGAACTTATCTGCGCCTACTATTTTTTTTATTTTTTAAGTTTCTTATTTTATTATTTATTTATTTATCTATTCACTATTTATTCGATTCTTTTTAGTTTATTTACTTTTTTACGCTATTATTATTATTATTATTACTATTACTATTATTATTATTATTATTATTATTATTATTATTATTATTATTATTATTATTATTCTATTTTTTTTTCGGGACGGATGTAGCGCAGTTAGCAAGAGGTTCTGCCGTGCTCGCACGATCGGTCGGAGGTTCGAATCCCCCCCAGTGCCAACTAAGCCTTTCATTCCTCTGGCGTCGATAAATTGGTGCCAGATTGGCACTCTCTGCATAAGGAGTATATGTGGAAATACTGAAAAATTTACCAATCTTTAAAATTATTCAATAATCAGCTTAACATTTGACTTAAAATATTTAAAACGTAAAAAAAAACGAAAAAAGAAAGGTTTGGGTATCTTTTCAAATTATTTCTTTTCAAACTTCATTAGGGAATATTCAGGTTTTCAATCGAGAAGTTTTTATGCTGAACGGAACTGAATCGGGCACGTTGAGTCGAGCAAATCTTTTCGCGTGGACATTTCCAAAAAGTTATCCGCCTGACAAGCTGGTTTTCCATATCGAGGAACCACCCAAATATGGGATTCTTTCTCGAAAAATCAACGGAAAAAGTCGTAGAATTGGTGTTTCATCGAATTTCACACAAGCGGTAAGCGTTTTGCCGTTGAATTACGGGGAAAATTATGCGACACACCAGAAAATCGGATAATTTTAGGATCTTGATGATCGATTGATCTCTTACAAGTTGCATTTCATGCAATACTCTATTATTAATGATTTCTTTTTGTTTCGTGTGATCACGCCGGCGATTTTCTCGGAATCACTTCGGTTTGAGGTCAGTTTCTGGATCCCTTTTAGGATCACGATGTTGCTATCAACCAATTACATAGCTGGATCAGATCAGATCATTTTTAGATCATTTTTCTACCTACTCAAACCTCTATACAGTTGGTAAATCGTACGGTAGTTGTTCAAGAAGGAGAAATGGCTACGGTAAATGGCATTTTTCTCTATTTTGTATTGTTTTATAGCTTTTTATTTATTTTTTGTGGGTTCTATTCGTTCTGTATTTTGTGTGAGGCGAAAAAATTGGCTCAAAACTCGTTTCTTTTCAGATCACTTCGGATTCCCTATCGCTAGCCACTCCAGACGATTCATTCTTTGTTTTTAAACTTGCTCTAGCACCCATACAAGGAGTTCTAATGCTAAAATCAGGATCCAGTAACAAAACACTCGTGGTTGGCATGAATTTCACCACCAAGGATATTGCCGAGGAACGGTAGTCCTTACATTCCTTCTGTAGTTTCCTATTATTGATTTTCTAAGGATCCTGAGGGTAAAAGGAAACTTCCGGATGTAGTAGCATGAATTTTAATCCTGAAATAAAATAAGCTTCGGTTACAGTCTCATCTATTCCCATTCTGGATCCGAATCCCGTACGGATCGCCTTCACCTCATCGCTGAATCGGCGTTCCGCAAAGGACGACGTATACCGCTGTGGATGTCGTTCTCCATCATCCCAGTGAATGATAATAGGCCACGCCTACAAGGCAGTGATACGATTCAGGTTCGATTGGGCACCATTTTGCACCAAAATAAGTGTTATCCCGTAGCTTCTATAGTTGGTTTTCGATTTTTTATGGATTTTTTTAGCGCTTCGATTCCCGGTAGCATTTTTTTAGATAGTCGAAAGAGGCGAACGAGTGCTTCATCCGTACCTGCTTGATTGGGTGGACGACGATTCGGATGGAGCTCCACTGCAGTTCAACTTTTATCAACCTATCAAGGTAGGTAGATAAATAAATAAATGATCAGAATAAATCAGTAATAATCAATAACAATCAGTGGAACGGCTTTGATTAGCCTTATGCAAAGGGAAAAATGCGAGGATTGAGCGGTCATTGCACGGCCATGGGAAGAAAAGCGCCCTAGAAACCATTTAAAACCATTGTGATCTTGGATTTGATGAATCTTTAGATCCTGATATAAATAGATATGGCCCATTTAAGTATTCTGGCCCAATCCCGTTGCTGTACAGCGAAAATTCGAGGACGAATATTCGAAAAATTCGATGGTTATCGGTATAGCAAATTTTTTTCAGGATGCTGCCGTGCTTTCCACTGTTTCCCCGTATCATCCGATGACCGCATTCACTGAGAAGGATCTTCAACAGGGAAAAATAATGCTCCGACATCTTGGTCACAAAAGTAATTTTACGATCAGGTAATGCCATATTTTGTGATTTTCGTAGGTCCCAATCAATCTCGAATCTGAAGTATTTGAAGAAGTAAGGGTTTACTTAGAAAAGAAGCCTCTATTCATATCGGGTCCCACTAGAAAACATAAAAATATGGTGATCTTTGTGGGAATAGAATGTGGAGAAAGCAGGGTCCCATTCCACGTTCTAATCTCTGGAATTCCGGACAAGATAGCCACTAAAAATGCGTCGTACTCGTTCAAACCCATCTGAACATTGGGGTCCCATGCGTTTTTGTAACATCTCAGGCTTCAATTCGGATTCAGCGTATTTTTATCTAAGTGTTTCTGGATGTATTTTTTTTCAACAAAATTGCACCGCGAAATCACCATTTACTTAAGATGAACCAAATTTTTTGATTTTTATTGGTCTGCTGGACATGATTGGAATTAACAAGGCGTAAATCTTACATCGAGATTACAAAAATAAATAATAGATGAAACATAATTTGAAAAAAAATAAAATTCAGAAGTTCTGGACAAAATCGTGTTTTTATTTCAGCTATACCGTAAGCGATGGGAAGCATACAGTCGAAGGTCTCGTGCGGATATTGGCCTCAAATCCATTCATTCGATTAGGCGAAAGTCTTTTGGAATATTGTTGTCTTCCCGGTGACACTCCTAACCTTCGTACGTCATTTTTTTCCACTTCATATCCGTTTACTGTTGCTCCTGTTTACTCCTGCGGAACCGCTATTTTAAATCCGTGAAATTTCAGCTGTGGGACCCCTGAATCTGTCCATCATTACAAATTTGGATATTCGACTGGAAGACATCGTTTATCAGACACAATCCGATAATTTTCTCATCCAGCATCACAGATCAAGGCGACCAACACGGACATTTACTCAAAAAGTGAACGCTTCCCGGCTGGTTTCTATCAATAATCGTTTATTAATTTATTTATAGGATATAAACGGGGGAAAAATCTCTTACAATGTTGGAACCGTCGGTTCGGAGCCGTTCACAGTGCGAGTTGCGAATCAGAGTTTAAAAGCAGAAGTTGGTTTTTGAGGTCTTTGAGATTTTTTTCCGAGAATTTAAAGGATTCATCACGTTTAGCAACAATTGAATTTAAACTGGTGGATTTGAGAACAGCATGGTTGTTAACTGCTTAATAAAAATAAAATCTAAATCTAGTTTAATAATTATGTGAGAAGTGTTGGGGCGGTCGTTAAACTCTTTTACTCGTCTTCGCTCTCAAGGAATGCACACAAATGAGTTTCATGACTATTTTTCATTATTCTTTGGATTGATTCTTTCTGAAAAAGGAAGAAAAACGTGTCTTCCTTGACCTCTTTACTTTTCTTGGTTGTATCAAAAATTCCTACATATTTATCATAGAACTTTTGAGAAAAAGTTGAAAAAAATAGTAAAATGGAAAAGTTGTTTGCCTTCAGGTACAGATAGTGCGTCGATCTTTGGGTGCATCCTTAGAACTGAGACGATCCACCGCGCTATCGCTTCCGGTCGGAGGTGTTGTAGCGATTGACTCGAATCATTTGGAGATTGGAGATGCGACCAGTTCCGCGGATGATCTGATCTATCACGTGATCAAACAACCGCAAGAGGGGACACTTGTTCTGGAACGAGGTCGGATTATAATCAATAGCATTATTTCAGCGTATTTTAGCGTTTATAGTTGCTTCACGCACACGAAGGAAGAATTTTCTCTAGAAAATCCCTTTTACAGACAACACCACGTCAACCCCGCAGATGCCTGCGCAGCGTTTCTCACAGCGAGATATCGATTTGGGACGCGTACAGTATATTCATAGCGCTAGCGGTTCCGGTAGGGATACGATCCAATTCAATATCACCTCACCACATATCACTAAGGGACCGTATATGCTCTATATTGAAATTTATGAACATCATGTGAGTACCGTAATCGCCCCTCGTGGTCCCCAATTCACCGATTTACCATCTAAAAATTATATTTAAAGGTCTCATTGGCGGTCTCACCGCTACAAGTTGTTACGGGTGCATCGACGGTGATCTCCACTGGTGTCATCAATGTCTCATCATCGGATCGTGAAGATTATGTGATTAATGTGGTCGAGAAGCCAATGTACGGATGGATAGTGCTGGATTCATGGAGTGTTGGGAATATTAGCTCCATCGGTAATGTTATTTTGTGTTATTCATCAAAAAATGCGTACATGCGTGCAGAAATGATGCAAAAATGCCGCATTTCAGATTCATTTAGTGGTACGGAGTTGCGTGAACGACGTGTTGTGTACGTTTCGGATCGTGATTCCACGGCGAGTAGGGATTCATTCTCGATTGCTGCATGTATTTCGCATCATACATGCACACAACCACAAATTATCGACGTTACCATGTCCCAGCGTAATGTACAGAGTAAGGATATATTTATTTAAATTTTTCACATGTTTTAAATAAATTTATTTTTGAAAAATATCCAAAAAATACAATACTCTCAGAAAAATTAACATTAAAATCGATATCAGTTTGATAGTAAAACAACTGAATAATGAATTTGTGAATTATTTGTGTTTAAATACTTTTAATTTTAAATAATTAGATATTTAAAATGCAAAAAAAAAATAAAAATCAAAAGTATCGAATAATAATAAATTTACTTACGATACTGAGATGTCCCAACATCAGTGGCCTCTTTTGAGCTTTTTGTCTTACTGTAGCCAAAGGTCCTTCAGGTCCACAACTTCTGCGAAACGAAATCCTCCGAGTTAGCGTTGACAAAACGCTCATCACCAACACTCACCTCGACACTGAGGTACTTTTTTCAATTTTTTTTTCAAATTTTATATCTTTTATTTACTCATGGTTTATGAAACGGGGAGTGTTCAGGATCCGGACACTCCTCCCAGTGGAGTGTTCTTCCTTATCTCACGGCCATCGAACGGAATTGTGGTGAACGCGAACGATTTGTCGAAAGCGATCTACAATTTCTCACAGAAGGATGTTGACGAGTCTTCGGTGGTCTTTATGAGGCATCCTAGTGAGTTCCATGGTTACTGTAAAAAATCGAAACATTTTCGAGTTCCAGTTCATTCCAGAAATTCCTGTAAAAGTTGTTTTTTTTTCTCAGATGCATCCGGATCTGGAGGCTTCTCTTTCCTCTTGTCTGATGGAATTCATCAAATTGGACCGGAATGGTTTTCTATAGAGAGTTGGACCAGTAGTTCACCGGTTCTTCAGGCTAACGCTCGACTTTTGGCATCACCGAACGCGAATACGGTAATTGGAGTGGAAACGCTACGAGCGAACATCCCAAATGTGAGGGTTTTTGTGAAAGTTTTGGGTTTTTTTTTATTTTTCAATAATTTTCTCCGACAGACTCGTCCGGAAGAGATCCTCTATTCGGTTTCTAAGCTGCCTAAGCACGGAAAATTGATGGTGGATTCGTTGGAGTCGGAAAAATTCAGTCAGCTCGATGTCAGTTTTCTTTTTCTGTATCTCACTTTCGTTTTTTATATTAATAATATTTGTAGATCAATCGGAATCGTGTTACTTACAATAACGAAGGGATATCT
The DNA here is from genome assembly GCF_031761385.1 of Necator americanus. Classification (NCBI taxonomy): domain Eukaryota; kingdom Metazoa; phylum Nematoda; class Chromadorea; order Rhabditida; family Ancylostomatidae; genus Necator; species Necator americanus. The sequence continues at coordinate 3,299,476 of NC_087371.1, forward strand.
CAAAACGAATGGACCAGAAAGGATTCCTTCTATTTTGTGCTACAAAAGAATGGTTCCGATACTCCTATCGAGGAAGAATTCAGGTAATTTCCGTCGTAAAACTCTTGGGAATTTGAAAAAGCACGGGATTTCTCATAGGGAGCACTTTTCCCACAGTCTACCAACGCTATCCGATCCATTTCAGGTTCCGTATCTCTTCCACATACGCTGCACTTCAGGATCCTACAGAAAACTACGTGAAAATTTCCCCGTTAACCACATCAAAAGGTTTTATTTCCCTGAAAAAGTTGATTGAACTGTTTTTTTTTCGTAATTTGTTCTAAAAAAATGCTTGTAGGAGGATCTGTGGCGTTGACGTCAGCGCACCTTGATGCTACCGTGCTTGCCACATCTGCTATTGACGAGGTACTGTACTTGCTACTGTACTGTACTGCACTGTGTAATTCATGTAATTCGTGCAGTATATACAGTATATGTACGTAGTGCTAAGGAAAATCTGCCCATTTTAGAATCTTATTCTGGAAATATCCACCCCACCACGCCATGGTGTACTCGAGTTCCTTGACGGAACGGCTAACCAGCTGACTTGGCCTGATTTTCGAGCTGAAACCAAGTTAATCTATAAACATGGAGTGGGTTCGCGGGTTTTTTTCTTATTATTTTACTTCAAGAAATTATTGATGCAAAATTTTTCTATTTAGGGTGAAGATTCACGCGATGACTCGGTGACATTTTTCATTTTTCCTGCGAGTGAAAAAACGCGTAGATCTAGTAGACTTAGGGTCACTTTGCCTATCCATATCACAACGCTGCGGGACCCACTTGTTCAGGTAGGGTGCCGGAAAATTTTTCGTGCTTTGGGATTTACAAGTGAGAAATTAAAAATGATTTGTTGCAGGTTTCAAAGTTTCCAACCTCTCTTTCTATCAGAAACTCCGGTTCTATGCCAATTTCTTCACAACTCTTCTCCGCCTCACATCCACACGTTCCATCTCAGTCAATTGTCTACGAAATTACACATCCAGGAACGGCTGGTACAGAGATTCGAGTGAACGGGCAGAAAAGAAGCATGTTCAGTCAGGAACAGGTTGATAATTTTCTAATTGATCCATAAGTTCAATTCAGAAGAAAAAAAATTCACAGTTCTATTTCCATCTGTATAAGAAAATGCCGAAATCCCGAAGTGGAAGGGGAGAGTTAGCGCGATTTGCGGCCGATTTAGTCATGAGCATTTGTGAATTTTGAACTTTTCCTAGGACGTCGGCAGATACCTTTCAGCGACGTCCTAGGAAAATTGCATAAATTTTCAAATGTACTTGAAAGGGATTCAAGTCTGGGTCCATATAAATCTTTTAGAATAAATCGGTAACGTAGGAAAACATAGAATAATCCAAAAAAAAAATCTATTTCGCCCTCATCACAGATCAACGAAGGTGTCGTTTCAATTGGTCATGCTCCCTCTTCAACAACTCTTTCATCGCATGACGTGCTCGTCTTCTCCGTGGAAGGTCATACTCGTGCTCTCGTGGTTCGATTCAAACCGCTTGACTTAGCCTTGGAAAACCATACCACAATTGAATATCCACAAGGAAAAACATACGTGGTGCTGAATCGGTACGTAATTAATTTTGATTTTGGAATTCTTATACAAATCTTCAAAAATTCTTGCTCTCCGTTCAGGACCCATCTTGGTGCTTATTCGAATGGAAATAGATCAGCGATTACTTATAAGGTATAGATGGGTTGTTCGTAGAAGGTTTTAGCATACTTTTCTTTGGTTAAGATAGTTAGCGGACCTGAGAATGGGACCTTCTATTGGGTAGCCGGTGAAAAAGAAGCAAAACAATTCACACAGAAGGATATCGATGACGGGAAAATTCTTTACGCTCAGCTTAATATGCACTCTTATAAGGTAGTGATTTTTTTTACTTATCTTTCGGATTCCCTTGGACTAAAGTGTCTGAATTTTCAGGATAGTTTCGAGTTTGTCTTGGCAAACACTGAGAAAGGGATTGTTCGAAATCGTTCTGATATTGTCGTAAAACCATTGGTTGTTGTGCAACCGGTCATTGTGGAGACAAACAATGCGATTCCGTTAACTGCCAGCCAATTGAATGCTAGTGCTTTACAGGTAAAACTTTTTTTTTCAAAAAAAAAAAAAGAACAGATTTCATATGGCACCCACCATCAGTCGGCACCGAATGTCTACGGCCGGGTGGTCGCGACGCATCTACCGCGACGCACTCTCTTCCTCTGCCTAGCAGATACTCCCTCTTTCATCCCACAATCAAGGACGCGTATTTCCCCTAAATCCACAGCTTTTTTTCTGAGTGAGTCGCTATCAGTGCAAGCGAAACCAATCTATTCCGAAAACGAGACGAGTAGAAATGAATCGAACCTTTGCGAGATGGCACGAGACACTTTCTATAAACTAATTGCAACCTAAAATTTTTTAAGGTTTAAATTTTCATGCGTGCGCCATGGATTTTCTATCGGATATATACAATTTCCCTTGTTGGATCAAGTACAACATTGAACATTTTCCTTTCAGGGATCAACACCAAGGTTCTTAATCACTTCGACTCCTCAATATGGTCGAATATCACTTGATCCCGTCGCAAATCACTCTGCACTTTTCTTCACATTCCCCGACATACTCCGAGGAAGAGTCTACTATCAGGCCTTTAGCACCGATAGAGAGGTAGGTCCATTTTCTCCTTCTCAACCTGTACCTTTTCACAAAGACTATATCGAGCAGGTTACCGAAAATCTGGAGCTAGAAGTACGTGCGGACAGCGTTCAGCCAGCCCGTCTTGTGCTCCCTATCACTATCATCCCTACTGACAGCGAAACGTTGGAGCAAGCAGAGAAAGAGGATGAGCGAATGAACAAACAAAAAGAGGAGACGCAAACTGAAGCGCCTAGACTGTCGCCGATCAGCGAACAACTACCAGTATGTCCACGAAATTATGCACTTCAATTGTTCCTGATTTTGGTAATGAAGGAGTTGTTTCGTTACGCAATTATTTTTAACTACAAAGAATTTGTTCTCCAGGTTATTATTTTGGTAATTATCCTCTTTGTCACCGTGTGTGTGCTTATGTGCCGACGGCGACCGAAGAAAAAACGTACACCGCCGGAGTCAACGCCACAATTGGCTTCAACGCCTAGGACATCTTTGCCGGAGAAACCGGACCTATTAGGTTGGATCTTTCTCCCTTTCAACGATCCTCCTATTTCACTTATATTTATAAGGTGTCGACCAAAAATGACAAGAAATTGAGTACTGAAGAGACTCATTTAATCTACGACTAAGATCATTTTCTGGTATTTTCTGGTGGCAGAACTTCTTAGGAGAGTAGCAGAAGCGGTGCGAAGACAGAGGCTCAATACTGACAAATTCGTTTTTCTGAGATGATTCATAGAGGATTTTGAAAGTATTTCATGTAATTAGTTATAGGTAATCAAGTGACATACATAGATGGGCCAAAAATGCAGTCTGAAAGTGTAATTAGAATTGATATTACGATGGAGAAGCTGCAATTGTTCCTTTAGTCGTCTAGTAAAGTTCGAATAATTTTGGTTTTGACATCAAAGCCTTCTTTTCCTTCCTTTTTTCTGAAAACAAATGGAGCTGCAGCTTCCACTGCATAGTGCGAGAAGTGAATACAAGCTTAAGGCTTAAATTACAGATCTCACAATAGGAATCCATACACAGTTTTGAAAATTTCGGAAGTTTCGTGGCATATATGAAAATTGGAGTCAACTTGGTTGAGAAAACCTTCAAGGTTGAAAGTATACAGTGGTTGCACCTTCAGTTGAGTTGCAAACCCACGTGGGAGTTGCAACATCATCCATAGTTGCAAACCTACGTGGAAGTTGCAACTTCATTCGGAGTTGCAGACCTACGTGGAAGTTGCAACTTCATTCGGAGTTGTGCACCTACGTGGAAGTTTCAACTTCATTCGGAGTTGCAGACCTACGCGGGAGTCCCACCTTCATTCGGAGTTGCAAACCGAGTGGTGCTGCAACTTCATCCATAGTTGCAAACCTACGTGGAAGTTGCAACTTCATTCGGAGTTGCAGACTTACGCAGGAGTCCCACCTTCATTCGGAGTTGCAAACTGAGTGGTGTTGCAACTTCATTCGGGGTTGTGTGCCTACGTGAAAGTTGCAACTTCATTCGGAGTTGCAGACCTACGCAGGAGTCCCACCTTCATTCGGAGTTGCAAACCTACATGGGGGTTGCAACTTCATTCGGAGTTGCGGACCTACGCGGGAGTCCCACCTTCATTCGGAGTTGCAAACCGAGTGGTGCTGCAACTTCATTCGGAGTTGTGCACCTACGTGGAAGTTGCAACTTCATTCGGAGTTGCAAACCGAGTGGTGCTGCAACTTCATTCGGAGTTGTGCACCTACGTGGAAGTTGCAACTTCATTCGGAGTTGCAAACCGAGTGGTGCTGCAACTTCATCCATAGTTGCAAACCTACGTGGAAGTTGCAACTTCATTCGGAGTTGCAAACTGAGTGGTGTTGCAACTTCATTCGGGGTTGTGTGCCTACGTGAAAGTTGCAACTTCATTCGGAGTTGCAGACCTACGTGGAAGTTGCAACTTCATTCGGAGTTGCGGACCTACGCGGGAGTCCCACCTTCATTCGGAGTTGCAAACCGAGTGGTGCTGCAACTTCATTCGGAGTTGTGCGCCTACGTGGAAGTTGCAACTTCATTCGGAGTTGCAAACCGAGTGGTGCTGCAACTTCATCCATAGTTGCAAACCTACGCGGGAGTCCCACCTTCATTCGGAGTTGCAAACCGAGTGGTGCTGCAACTTCATTCGGAGTTGTGTGCCTACGTGGAAGTTGCAACTTCATTCGGAGTTGTGCACCTACGTGGAAGTTTCAACTTCATTCGGAGTTGCAGACCTACGCGGGAGTCCCATTCGGAGTTGCAAACTGAGTGGTGTTGCAACTTCATTCGGAGTTGCAAGTCTTTGTAAGGTCAAATTCGGTTTCTATAAGAAAAGGAGAAAACCAATTATCACCTAAGGCAGAGTACTTAGCGGTACGTCTTCTTTGTGAATGATAGTAGGTTATAGTAAATTATTAACAGCTGGTTATGTGCTAAATCATTTCGTGAACAGAACAGTTGAAGAGCTCGAAACCTGAGAGGAGAATTCATTTCAGGATCTACAGTTTTTGCACATGTAGGGAAATCGGAGGCACCACCGCCACGGCAACCTCTGAAGACGTTTGAACGAACGCAGATTACGCCGCTTAGCAAAAGGTAAGTTCTTCTTCTGCTAACGATCTCAGCATAGTTCAATTTTTTTTTACAATTCAGGCGATTGCAACCTTCATTAGACTATGCTGGGTTGGCCACTGACACACCACCGCCGATGCCATTGTTTAAACAATTGACGGCACAACGATCTGATGCTCATCACTGGGTCTAGTATTCACTGCCTTTTTGTACAGATTATAAAAAGTGAACAACCTTTTTTTACGGTCAAAAAACATATGGACCCCTAATAATGCCGCTTCTTTTTTGATACACCACGAAAGAATGAACGTCTTTGTGGTCTCGTCGATATCATTGCTATTGTGATATGTCCATCTATGGGGCAAAAATATAGTAATTAATACATCCGAACATCACACATTCCTCCGAATTCCTTACGTTTTCTACTTTTTCACGAATGTTCAACACTTCATTTTTATTACTGCAGGATTTTTCTTCTGCTGGAACGACTAGGATATTAATTCATTGTTGTATATTTGTTGTTGATAAAATGGAAATGAAGAGCTTCTCTGCTATCGTTTTTTACTCGCATCCAAAAAAAAATATAAGTTTTGTTTTATTTTTTAGTTTTAAAGTAATGAAAGTTATGAATGAATCATGCTTAGTGTCGCTGATATAAGATACAAAAGAATTAAGTTCTTGGTAATTCAGCATCGTTCGAGGTTTACGAATTCGTGTCCAGCCTATACAATGACGATGGAGCTAGTGGATGCATCAAGTTAGTGTTTTTATCCCCTCAAACAAAGTCTGCTACGAATTTACCGACTATGGTTGGCAGTAGGACGGTCTCGTACCATCGATCGTGTAGTCACATCCGAACCTCTTACAGACTTCGTTACACCCGCAATGGTTTCCTTCATTTTTAATCCTCTTTAAATTTCTCTTTGTCAACTTACTTTTATTTTTTAAGATTTGTTGTAGCTCTATATAAGGATCGAAATTTCAAGAACATTACTTTTTCAGCTGTCATTCTTTCGTTGAACACACTACTCCAAAGAGATCGACCTAAGCTGGAATGACAACAGAACTACAAGAACTACCAAATCATATTTCACATTTATTAATAATTATTTGATGATGACAATTAACACGAATGCACTACTGTGGTTTCTTCTTCAAAACCTGACGACGAAGATCATGAAACTGAAAAATGGGTGAATTGTAATGCATATCTCATTCCGCGTTTAGAGGACAAAGCAAAGGCGAGAAAAGAAAAAAAAAAAGAAAATCTGGATGTATTTTTTTCTAAGCAAGGAACTCCATCTGATTAGCATGTGACCCAGAATTTGGACCACAACATGGTTATATGTACAGCTAGTTGCCCAAATTACGGCCTAATATGGAAAAAAGGCGCTAAGAGTGAGTGCAAAACGAACTAATATAGCTAATTAAGTCTGCATTGAAATGTAAATATTGAAATACCAACAATGTTAGATTACTGGTGAAATTCCTTACGTGTATGCTGTTGGATTTCCAGAAGCGCGAGGAATTAAAGTTGTGATATGGATCTCGCGGATACTGTCGGCGACGTCACAAGGACCAAATCAAAAAGGATCCGCAAAGGGTCCCAAAAACTCAAAATACAATTCAGTGGGCCGCCCAATAGGTTTATATCTTATTTATTGAGTGTTTCATTAACCTAGTTACTTCGTTTGGCTCATTCCTAGCGTCTCTTCCTTATTTAGCCACCATTTGAGCTCCCATATTCTGGATGTACTCCAAACATAAGGTTTGACATGCTTATGGGCTCATCTCTGGATCAGATATTGAGCTGATGGAGTTTGTTCACTGGATTCGGAAATGCGATTTGAAAATATTCTATGAGAGTAGCATTCTATTTGGTTAATGTTCAACAAAAGTCGCAAAAACAGATCTAAGAAAAGCAGCATGTGCAGAAAAAGCGGACATAAGAACACTGATAAATCACTTACGAGACGTAGCCGTATGAAGCTTAAGTGGCCTAAAATGCCGTCGTGGATTTGTTGGGCTCGCAGGTGTTTGCTAAAAACTCGTCATTTATCCGGTCGTTTATGAATTTACAGCTTTCAAAGAAGAGCATTTCTAATTCCGAAATTTTATCCTCCAGGACTTTTATCCGTTGCCATAAAATTTTTGTCCTCTAGGGCACTTCGTTTGAAAGAAGAGATTTATTTTTAGTGATTTTTAAGAGAAAAACGCTGCACCTACCTGCGGACTCTCAGTGGTAATCAACTCTGGGCGATTTGCCTCTGTAGGCACCGGACATTGTCCGCCTGAACAACTTCGCGACTCGTACGAATTACCTGAAAATTTGATAAAATCAGAAATAGCCTATAGGGAAACTCACCCACTAACAAATCCAAACCCTTTCCCGAAGCAAACAAGGATTGAACCAATTCGAATGACTCGCTAGACAAACCTTTACACCCTGAACTCATTGGACCTGAGTATATACAACGTCGCGTTCGAACTTGCTTCCCACAGAAGCATTCCGCCCAGGATCCCCATTCTGACCAGTAAGATTCTAGAAAAAAATTTACTCCTGTGGAACAGCAAATGCATTCTAGGTGTACACTGGTATGGATTACTGTAAGCTCGCCCAATAGCGGAACTACAGTAGTGTGGATAACATTCAAATTGAACATATAAAACTATAACTCCGCCCATTCACGATTCTCATTGGTCTCCCTACGGTTTTCACGCATAAGCAAATTGTAAACAAACTACCTGCTACTGTAGCCGTTCCTTCTGTAATTACATGCATTGGTTGCTGGTGGAATTCTTCACTATATCCTGGCACGAATCCATGTTGTGAGGGGATCAATGAGAGATCCATTGCAGAACGCATAACCTATAATGAGGGCACAATTTCCTCGCGTACAAATTTTCTTTGTATTCTCTTTTTTTCTGCTGAAATGGGGAATTGATGGGTAAACCTTGGTGTAGTTCGACTGCGGTTCTGTATCATCGGTCTCATCGTAGCTCACCTTTTTACCAGCGGGAGAAGAAGCATTTTCTTCAATGTTATTCATTATGCCCTATAAATGGGAATTTAGTGAACGATCAATCAATTTTTTTTCCAGATGAGGAACTAATAATCAATAATGACATTACAATACAATAAATAAAATAATGTGGCGACAGCAATTGCAGGATCTAGTAAGCAGATGTGCAAAAAATTCCATGTATTTACGAAAGAACAAACGAAAAATAAGGAAATTAAATTTAAAAATAAGCAAAATCAAGGATAGCGAGAACGTAAACTTAAGTTGTTGCGTGGAAACGCAGATCAGAGGAAAACTCTTCCTAAATTTGCCCCGAAGGCATAAGCTCATCAGAAAACATGTTCCTCTTTTAGGAAAACCGTAGGATTTGCATTCAGTTATCGTTATCCCGTTACGAAAAGTAGGACCAAAAAAGATTGTTTAGACAAATTTTTGACTAACTGATCGAAACTATGCTCCAGAATGCACTATCATCGTATAAAGGAAGGGGGAAAAGGAGCAGTATTATTTTTCGCTTGCAGGCAGTGTGACCGGTCCTGATCAATAAAAATTCCACCTTCCGCCAAGTGATATTTAAAGGAAAGACAGTATGGAAATAAGACGTTCAGGAAAGCATCTGAATGGACCAATCATAGCAGCTCTGCCCCGCCCTATTTCCTCGTAACAACTAACTTTCAGGCTCTAGGAAGACTTTTACGCTCATTTACGTAAAAAAAAAACTGTACAGATAGAAACACCGGAAGCTTTAAAGTGAAAATTTCCTTCCATTACTTTGTCTTCATCAAAAATGGGTCCAAAACAAAAATGACAATTGCAGCTCAAACTTCAATCTCAAATTTTTGAGTAACAGATTGGAAAAAAATGAAAGCTGGTAATTACGAGATTTTGGTCGGCATTTTATTTACAAAAGCGAATTATTTAATCTTCGCGGAAAAAAGAGAAAAAAAAGAGAGAGAAGAAGAAGGGAAGCAAGAACGTAAAAAAGTACGTAATTAAATTATAAATGTTCCATTCAAAGGATTACCTGGAGTGCTTTTATTTCCTCAACGAGACGAGCTGGATCTTCGGTGGTGGTGGGACCTTTCTTTCCTAAGCCTTTTTGCGAGGCCGCCTAAAATTGAGGAAACTAACAAACTGTGAGCAAATCCTACATTTGAAAATCTCTGAAGATCTGCGAGATCATAAAGTGAAGCAAAAACTGAGTCGTTGTTAATTTTAAATGAAATCCGAGCGTCACCACCTCAATTGCCTCATCGATAACTGCCTGATCCCATTGCGTTTCATCCTTATCATCGGTAACCGTTCGTATACCGAATGATCGTGCACGATTTGCCATAGTGATGGTGCTTTTGAATTTGGGGAACTGAAACACAATGGTTCTTACAATAAAATAAAAAAAATCGAACCAAAATAAAAGAAACCAAGAAAAGCGCTTACTATTCTGGTTTTATCCACATGCGTGGGTTTATATTCTCCATAATGGGCCCTGCCTGCAAGATCTCTAACCTTTTTGGCTTTTCTTTTCTTCGATAATCCCTTTCGTTGTCCTTTCTTCGACTAAATAAGATAATTTCTATTAATAAAGGTGAATTTCTGAAGCGATGAGCAGCTGATACCCTCAAAAAAAGAGAAGTGTAAAAAAGTGCGAAAAGAAAGAAACGTTCCACAAAAATATTCCGTTTTTATTCAAAAAGCGGAACAAATTTGTCTGTTTATGACCTCTACTTGCACTAACGACTAAAAAAAACCTTTAAATCCTTTTTCCATTTATTTTCCTGCGTACTGAAATAATTTGAGGTTTATAAAAAAACAAAACTCTTCAAAAAAAAAGCACAGCTTCGGGAAATTCTCTTAAATATTCCCCATCGATTAGCAGCTATTCACAAAAAAAGAGAACAGTTCTTTTACCAGCAGCGTACCACAAAATGATGAGAATAAAAAGAAAAAGAGAACGAGAGAATCATAAGAGAAAATCCCAACCTTCTTTGTTTTCTTCAGCTTCTTCCCATGTTCTGGTCTCCTTATCGTTGCATACGGTACAACAAGTTCAGCTGATTCCGGAACGAAAACCTTAAAATAGAATTTGCCAGACGATTAAAATCTGCTCATCATTTTTCAACCGCGCCCAGTGTTAGTTTTTTTTTTCAAAGGAATTTTAAAATTTTTAAACTTATTAATATGTTGTGTGTGTTATAAATACGAAAAACTTTAAAATTCTTTCAAAACCAAAAAATGTAACTAACATTCCGATTTCGAACATCGATCACGTTCGGATGACCTTGAGCGTTGACTTCAAGAGCTCTAAATTTATCGAATGTCATCATTTTTATCTTTTTATTTATTTACTCATTTGTTTATTTGTTCAATTATTATTCTCTCATCCTATTACAATGTAGTTGAATCCATTTTAAAAGAAAATCTTTCAAGTCGCATATCTACACGTTGGTTTATTTATTATTATTATATTTATTATTATTTATTTTATTTTATTCATCCTTTTATTGTTTTATTTCCTCATTTAACAATTTTTTTCTACTTTTACAATTTCAGATCCATAGTTGACTTTCTCTTTGCCTCTTGCTTCTGATCCATTACCTAAATTGTTCATTAATCTATTCTTTCACCCATTCACCAATTTTCATTCGACTATTCATTTATCCATTCATTCGCCATAAATAAATAATAATAAATAAGGTGATAACTAATAAGATAATAATAATATGATAAATAAGTCAATATTTTCTTAAAGAACTTAATTTTATTTTTATTCGTGAATTTCTCCTAAGAACACATTTATTCACTGGTTACCTCCTTCATTCTCACATCTCTCATACTTTATTCATTCATCCGTTTCATGTCCTCCTTCTATTCGTCACTCCAAAAATTCGTTCAATTATTCATTTACTGCTTAACAAACTCATTTCATTCATTCATTCGTTCGATCATTCAATCAGTCAATCATTCGATCATTCATCGATCCATTCATCCCTAAATTAATTTGTCAAATCAAATTCACTTGTTCACTTATTTACTTCTTTACAGATTTTGCCATATTGACAAACAGAAGGCTCTAAAATACCTCATAAATGCCTCATCTCCTCTCTCAGCAATTTTTGTGATGTTCTGCAACATCCAATCAAGTGCATGTAATGTATCCGGTGAGAGTTCCTGGAAGATCCTGGCTTAATTCCTTATGAAATTGTGACCAGAAAGAAGAAAAGAATGAAATATTGTAGAAAAAAACACTATTTAAAATGATTCAAACACGGTAGGTAGGTACATCGACGACATTTACCTCTTCCAGTAATGGCGCTCTGGTGGTTGTGGTTGTTGGTCTGGTAACCCTACGTGTGGTTGTCCTCACTGGAGTGCTTACTTTCGGCGTACTTTCACCATCGTGCAAAACGTGTTTCTTAGCGGTAGGTCGATTTTTGCGGATGAAAAAGCCGGTGAAACCAAAACCTAAAGAGGAGAAAAATGCAAAAAAAAGGAGTGAAGAAACAAAAATATTAGGAAATAAGAGAAATTTTTGCTGTATATTAACAACACTAATCGGCGAAAAAAAAAACCATATTCACCAAACGATGAGTAGACGTACATACCTTTCATTTTCTTCGACTTCACAGCATTTTCTGGAATCTCCTTGCTAAGACCGTTGTAATTTTTGTTTACCTTATAAGTGAGTGGATTTCTTGGTTCCAAAAGTATTCGTTCATCACTGAAATCAGGGGAAGAAATTATTCTACGTCGATATACAAGTAATTTCCTCTCAAATTAGAAAATTAAAGGGAAAACAGATGTATGCTACGAGATCACCGATAACGTTACGTAAGAAATTGTGAACGTTCAACCTACGAACAATTTTTCTCCAAGAGAATTCATTTCCACAAAAATTTATTGCGACGGCCAAGATGCATAGTTTATATAGAAGAAAAGTTTTTCAATATAATAGCAGCACTAGCGGAGCAGAAAAAAACTATTCACCAGATTTATGACGTCCACAACCACATTTTCCAATGTTTTCATCATGTTTTCCATACGGTGACACCAACAAAAGGATAATAAGCATGGGGAAAAAATTAAGAGACATTGGAAAGAATGAATGACAGGATTCATTCATATGAACAATTGGTTGAATGAGCAAGTCATTGAATGAATGAATGAATGTGCGAATGAGTGAATGAATGAGTAAATGAATTAATGAACAAATTAAAGACTGAATGAAAAATCGAAGGAAAATACATTATAATGAGAGCCTCATGTAAAGATGGATGAATGATTTAGTGCAGATATGAGATCGAAAAATATGAAAATTACATGAATGGGTGACCGAGTGCAGCAAATAAATTTTAAAAAAATAGGAAAATGTGCAGAAAATGACCTGCAGGCAATAAATAGGGAATTGAGATCAGTAGATAATCAATAGTTCGTCATAATAGGAATGAATGACTGAACAAATGAAGACAGTGAGCAAGAGTGGGAAAAAAGAAGAAAAGAAAGAAAAATGCACGAAAATGCTGCATAATTTTAAAGAATACATGACCCATGGCAGAATTAAAAAATATTTTTCGTCCTCAATTGATAACAACGTGGAAATCATTATGCGAAGTTATGATTTAATATACAATGTAATATAAAGTGATATAATATGAGAAAAAATCATAATATAATGTAAAATTTTAATATTTTTCACCATAATTTTTTTAAAAATTATGTTTAAATTTTGAACAGCTCCGAGCGGGTTTTTTTTTTCGCAAAATTTCGTTAAAAACAGTTGAGTTGAGTTAAGTGACTGACTTGATATCCTTCTGACTTTCCGTGCGTTTATCCTGGAATGAAGTGGTAACTTCTTGTAAGGTTGTTGCTGAAGCAGTAGCAAATTCCTCTCTGGATATTTCTGTAGCGATTGTGGATGTCTGTGGCGCTGTTGTGATCGGCTCTGTTGGCTCTGAAAGGGTAGTCGGCAGAGTGCGAGGAGCTTGCACCCCGACAGGTACCACCAGTTCCGGAACAGCGTCATCACTGATGTCGTTTCTGTTCAGCTGAAAGAATATCATATCAGAACCGGAGAAAATTATCCCATAGAGCTCACAAGAAAAGAAAAATCTATGGGACCCAATTTCGAGAGCAGCTACGAAAAAATGAAGAGTAAACTACTGGGAAACAAAAAAAAAATTTAAACAGCTGAACAAAAATATTTTTGTGGTTGTAAGTTGCATCCTATTTGTCGCGTTGATTCGAGCTGAATCTTACATTTGCTGCAACAGCCAATAGTGACCGACCAAAGGCCACGCCCCTTCGAAAAAATACGCTCTAGTGATGAATTAGATGTAAGTACCTTTGGCTGCACAAGTTGTGGTCGAGTACCAAACTGTTCAAAATGTTCCTCATCATCGAGAACTGGCAGTGACGTTGTGGTGATTGGTTCTAAATAAAATTATTCTGGTGCGATACTCCCTAATTTTTTCCCTTAAGCTAAAAAATTGAGGAACACAGAAAGAATCGTAGAGGATAAACTGACGTGTTGTGGTAGGTGGCTCGGTCAGCTTCAGTTCCGGTAGCTCCTCAGCAACTACAGTGACATTTCTCACAGTTTTTTCACGTTCATGGACCACACCCACTGGATCTGTTCTTTCGTCCTTAAATGAGTCTGATAAGCATCCTTCCTATTTTCTTCATGTCACATAATTTCACTATCAAGGGGATACGGTATAAGGCGAGGTCTAAAAAAGCACTAACCTTCTTTTCTTCGTCTTCCGGCTCAGCTAAACTCTTTTTCGTAATATCCGCTTCTTTCCTCCATTTGGAAAAATCGTTTGAGCCTCGCTAAAATTGAGCGGAAAATTAAACTGGAAATTATTTCATTTAAAAAGAGGCGAGCACAAATACCACGCGGAGTAGATAATGAAAAAGATGCATAAAAAATAAAATCCAGAAATAAAAAATTGAGATTTTTCGGAAAAAAATCTACTGTCGGGGTGGGGACGAAACGCACCGTTTTATTCACCGGCTCCGTTAGTTCAGATACGTCCCAAACCCGTACGTCCGGTTGCCGCTTAGGGCTACCACTGGTTCGGCCTTCTTCACGGATTTGCAATGAGCTCAATCTGAACACGTCTCCTATACGTTTCATAAGGTTTACGTTACAAAGAATATGCGTAAGGACATACGCTGCGTCAATTTCTTCACGATGAAGTTGAAGTTGCCCTTGGTCCTAGAAAAACCAAAGAAAAATTGCATTATAACAAAAAAAAAGATAATCACACCATTTTCCTATTATATTATCTATATTATTATTTCATATTATTTATATTTTATATTTTATATTGTTTTGTATTATTATTTCAACATAAACATTTTATACTATATTTTTTGAAATTTATTTTATAAATATTTTTCACATTATTGGAAATGATCTTTTTTAGTCCTTTTTTATTATTGGAAATTATACAACAAGGCTATGTAGAAGGAAAGAAAAAGAAAGAAAGAAAAAAGCGATGAGGTTCAGTACATTTTCCTACGTAGGTAGGTAGTATACTGTATCGCAGCACGGAACTGAAAATTAGCAAATATTCAGTGGTTTTACAAAAAAAAAAAGGTTCAGCGATCAATTTTCCTGGTTTTAATTGGCGAATCGCTATAAGCGCAAGAAAAAACTGGTGGATAGACTAGTTAAGGTATAAACAAACACAAAACTTATGATAGCAAACATCAATCGATAATCAGCTGTGCTACAGTACACAGAAAAAAATCTTTTACAGTCAAGTCCTAATAGACTACCTCTAAATTCGATCGTTCGACGTCTTTGTCCACAGGTGTCGTTTTTACAGCGAATTGACGTGGACCTGGAGGTCCGTAGCCTCGTTCTAAAAAAAAATAAATATTATTCTAATTTGTAAAACAGGCAAAATTGTGTTTTTGCGGGAAAGAAGAGCGAAAAATTCTTCTGAAGCAAAATTTTAAACACTTTTCGAGCAAAAAGGACCTTTAAAAGATTGCACCTTTTAAAGGATAGTCTTCCGTTCAGTTAAACACAACAATATTGAGCGCATAAAGCATTTTTTTATATCCGCTAGAAAAAAATAACAGGAAATACAAAAAATCAAAAATAAAATATCTAGAACGTTGTCGACTACATATTGTCCTTACTTCGCCACTAAGGACAACATGCAGTCGACTACGTTCTATTTAAGATATGCATCCGAACAAAAAATCCCAAAAACAAGAAGGAAACACCTGGATTTCTATCCAGCTTCACCTTTAGCGGAATTTTGAACTATTATTTGATAGCTCTATGCAATTATAGAGTTTCCATTCCCAATTCCAGAAAATCAGAACAACCATTACCGAAATTTTCTTTATACTCTGGAAAACCCTATCAAATTCCAAATTTTTTCTGTTTTTTTTTTTCAAATTCCAAAATTTCCATAATAGAGAATTTGGAAAACATCAATTTCTGAAAATCTATAGAGCATAAAAATCCTGAATTATTTGTTTATAATTGCCACACGATCTCAGGGAAGCGTTTTTTTAGCGACCCAGTTAACAACATTAGGGGAAAAAATTCTGCTTGTTTCAGACAGCAAAAGAAAACCTTCGAACAAACCTTCTGAAGGATGCGCTGGTGGATGTACGGCAAGGTGTTGATTTTTCTGGAAGTCACTGTGCTCGACGGAAGCTCTGTCATCTGAAAATAAAATGAATTTAGTGATCAGAAAACGAATACAGAGGAAAATTAAGAAAGCCTCAGTTGTTAGTTCTAAATTAGTCAAAAAAAAAACACGCGCAAAAGTCCAACAAGTGTGGAAATTGTATAAAAATTCAATAGGGTTAAGAGTATTAAGGCTTTTTTCAAAAGAAAACATCGCATCCATTGTAAATATATGGTTAGGAAAAGTCACACAGAATAGTGAGCAACAAAATAATTCCCATAATTCTTCCAGAAACCACGATAACTACACTGCAAACCATTTCAACTCACCCTCATTTGAATTACTGTAAGTTACCGTAACGAAAATGAACAACCATAGATCAATCAGCTATGTATGTAATCTTCATTACTGTACGACATGCAAAAAAAAACATTAGTGGTACAAAAATATCGCGGTACACAGTGACGAAGGAAATTTCCCATCATATTACTGTACTATTCCATTTATTGTACGATGTTACAGTGCCTATTTCACCTAATTACGGAACAGTGACAGTAGCAGGAGGAAAGAGAACATAAATTCCCAGAAAAAAAAATTGAAAATGAGGGATTATTTGAGATGTTATTCTTGTGAGGAAATAAAAGCTCCGCAGTCAAAAATTCCCCTCAGCGATCCTCCAAAGTTTCCGGTTCCCAGCAAGTTATGTAGATATTAATATCCGGAAAAAATCTCTTCATCCGCTTTTAACCCTTTAATTAAACAACTTAAAATCACACGATCAAAATATATTACCGAGATATTATCAAAATTTATTATAGTTAATTCGTTAATGTTTATTATTGAAGGGTTTCTGTAGCCCATACATGGATCCGTAGACCCCCTTTGCCATGTTATCGTCGAAATGCGGATCTTCCAGCCATGGATACAAATATCTTGGTGTGGTAATAGGAATAAAAACCTGTTCAGCGTTCTCGTCATTTTTTGCGGTGGACAACAAACGATCAGGCAGCATAGGCATAGGGCTTGTACTAACAATTAATGCCATGCCCGGATCCGGTTCCGCTTGTACGTTCATCGTTTTGGAGGAATCAGCTGCTTTATGAGCGCTTTCCAGCCCACCCCAATCGTATTCAGGATTTTCTACCCATTTGAATGTTTCCCTAGATGAATCCACACTACTTAACGGTGACCATTTAGGATTTAACGATTCGACATCCGCCGTTGCTTCAGGTAGCTCAGACGCAGCTTTTGTGATGTCAATCATTGAAGACTCACGTATAGGTTCAGCCGCATGCGCACGGAATGATCCGGGAGCGGATCCGGACGGAGATTTAGCGGAAAGCACAACAAAGTTTGGATTCTTTTCTCGATCTTCTTTCTCAGGATGATCGTCCGGATAAAGTTGTCGCATCGCTTCACGACGATCCGCTTCGTAAGGATCGACGATATCGTAGTCGGTGTAGTCCGACGGTGATGCGGCGTGATTCCCATGAATGCGTCGATTGCTACCGTCGCATGGTGTGAACTCCTGAAATTTGTGACATTCACGGATATGCCTTGGTTAAGGCAATTAAGCTCAATTTCAAGTAAAAGACAAAGCAATATATTACCAACCAAATAATTAATAATCAATTATCGATTAACAAAAAACAAACCTTATTAGGTCCTAAACAATTGAATCCTTTCACAGTATTACATGCTCGCACACGCATTCGTACTCCATTACTACAGAACGACCACGACGACCATCCAGCCCATACGGAAGTATAAACTAAAGCATAAACAAGCGAATTCTTCTGTTCTGGAAACTTCTGGGATGGTTCCTTATTCAGAAAAAATTCCCTAATCATGCTTAACCCTTTCATGATAGCGAGGCTCAGCGGAGTCATTCAGCTGGGTTTTTTTTCCTCGCCTCGGACAATGCGCACACTTTTCATCGGTAATTTTCCTCGATTTCCTGACTTGAAAATTTTTTGCACTTGTATTGGGTTTATTGTTGTTTATTATAATTATTTCCTTATCCTAATATAGTAAAAATCGAATGGCGTCAATACGCAAAGAAAGCGCGTCACTGAGTTAAGAATGAAAATAATTCTGAATAATAAAAAAAGACGATTTACTTTTAATAAAACACTATTCCTAGCTACTATTGTTGTTTATTTCAGTTTATTTACTTATTTTTCCAAGTAGCGTTTCAAACGTTAAACTATCAACACAATAAGTCTTTTTTCCAATGGGATTTCAACTTTTTACAAGCAAACAAATCCTTCTATTAAGAAAGATGGAAAATTCCCTGCAAAGATCCTTTTTTCCTAACTGGATTTTTCCTAACTGGATGACATTCGCTCCGTACTGCTATAAAGAGGCCGTAGCACGAGGAAATTGCAGTCAAATCATTTCATTCTTTCCTTTTTCCCTAATTTTTTTCTCCTAATTCCTATCTACACAATCGAAAGAGACATCAATTGCTTCGGATAAGAGATAATTACATCAACATCGACTTATTCGAGAGATTTCCATCATTCATTCATCTCATCTCACTTTCACTAGGCGAAAAATATCCGAGCAAAGCGATTCGTTATCCTCGAAAGTGAGAAGTGATCCCCGGTGGATGTCGTCACGAGGTCATCACAATCGCTCTCTGATCGTATGCGCCGGGTGAATGTGGTGTGAGTTTTCGATTTCGGACATCATTTAGTGGGTCATCCGGGCCCCCCGTTCCTCTATCACCGTATGAAACTGCAACATTAATCGCTACGATTTCGCATAACCATAATGACTACATTCTTCTTCAGACCGAGATGAACGTCGTCAATGAAATTTCCGGAATCGACACCGTGCACGCAATGAAATGATCGTAATAATACGTACGTAATAATAATACGTACATATCCTGTACGCTTGAGGATCGTTTGGAGGGGAAATAAAAACCGACACGGGCGATATCGGCATTATATACGAATAATATGGGAAATTTACCATGAGAAAAGAAAAGAATCCAGACCGCAAAAGCCAGAATTGTGGCAAAAACTGTGCCGAATCTGGATAAATACAGGAAATTTTAGTTCAGGTAAACTCAAAAAAAAAACCAACCAAATTGAGCATTCGGTGGAAGCGGACGAGGAGTGGCGAAACCTTTGAACTGATTGAGTTTTCCGGTCGGGGCCCACTCGGGCTCGGATGTTTGTGCATCTATAAAAAACACTTGTTGTCACTAAACAAAATGGATGATAAGTAAACAAAAATGGGAGAATATTCAGGAGTTGAAAACTGTAAAACCGACAAATTTTTATCGAAAAGAAAACATATCCGCTCATTTTCCTTTTTCCAGTTTCTTGAAAAGTTCTCGTAAGTTTTCTTCCGATCCAAGTGCTTTTTTTTTCGCAGGAACTTCTCAGAATGTAGAAAATCTTTAGTTTATTTACTTAAAATTACTTTCAATAACAACAATATTTACTTTCGATAATGACAACTAATCATTTGCAGAAAACATGGACATAGATCATATCCGTATACTGTAAGTACTTCTGCGGATTACGGTAAATCTAATTTATTGAAGCTCAATATGAGAAGAGCAGAAGAAATTGGGCTGGAAGGAACATTACAATAAAAAGCGGAGCCAAACATTCCGCAAATATAAATATAGCCCCAAAACTAGCAAAGCAGAGCATAATTTCACTTTTGCAGTTATTCCAGGAGTTTTGGAGGAATTTGTCAAGGACATTCCGGTTCTTCCGAAATGTTTCTCGAATTCCTGTGAATGATTGATGAAGCTGAACCGATTTCATGCGAAACCGAGAACGTAACGGAGGCGCTGGAGCGAAACAAAAGGAGATCTATGGAGATCCGTGGATTGGTGGTTCCATCAAAACAGTTCTTAAAGATTTTGATTTGATTGTGGACTGAATTTTGTAGAAAAACATGAGATTTGTTTTTCCTAATCCATTACGGACGAAATCCACAAGAACCCGAATAAAATGTGTGAATAGCAAATACTTTGAACGACTTCATCTTAATTCTCGATTCCGAAACTGTTTTGAAGATTTCTAGCTTAACAGAAAAAGTTAACACCAATCTGAGATTTTTCCAGCACAAAATTTTTCCTTAAAACTTAAATTTAAAAAAAAAACATTTAAAAAATGAAGTCAATGGATGCAGTCATTCTGAGCCAAATTAACACCAAAGTGGGAGACATAAAGGATTATGATGAATATTTTTAAATAAGTGAATTTTTTTTTGAAATAGACATAAAATGGAAAGAGGATTTAAGTAAAGCGTTACATAGGTCCGAAATGAAATAAACGAAATCAATAAATGAATTTTTGGAAAAAAAACGTGGAATGGGGAATGGAATGGGAAAATTGAGAAAAAAAGAAAAAAGCTGAAAGCTATATGAAAAATGAGGAGATCGGTGGTAATCACTACGAAAAGAGGCGAGCAGGTCGAATCATCAAGAAATTGGTCTCGACTCCGCTCCTCTTCAGAATATCGCACACAGGGAGCACCAAAGTTCTGTGATGACACCTCTCATGCGCTTCCAACAACGAAATTCCTAAGTTTTTATGGAAAAAAGGAGTAAAATTCACAACTTTATAACATTTACGTACAGCGGAAAATAGGCTCAAGCTAAGATTGAGCAAAAGAGGCGGGGATGATTTTTATTTTTATTTTTGGGAGCATTTTTGAACGTTTCTTTAGACGTTTTTTTAAAAACAATGGAATAAATTTAATAATCACTTTTCTGCGCCCACATTTGTTGTAGTCTCAGAAAAAAAGCTGAAAAAAAACTGATAGTCAAGTTTATTTTGCTTTCAAATGTGTAATTTTCGGTTCCTTATCTACGTAACTATGGATTTTTTTTATTATAATTCTAATAA
The DNA here is from genome assembly GCF_031761385.1 of Necator americanus. NCBI lineage: Eukaryota > Metazoa > Nematoda > Chromadorea > Rhabditida > Ancylostomatidae > Necator > Necator americanus. Next base: position 3,320,288 of record NC_087371.1, read on the forward strand.
TTCTGCCTGGATTCAAGTATACAAACAATACTGAATTCTAATATAATTTCCAGTAGAGGCTCAAAAATCGTCGCCCTTTCCCCTTCTCTGGATCATCCTCCAGGCATCCTAAGGAAGACCCAGTTTTCATCAGCGGTCACTTGAACATAGAGGACATAAATCCGGCGATTTTCTCCGATATGCCAATTATTTACGGAACGTTGAGCACGTCTTAACGTAACGCGCAAGTATCCGTAAAGCGGAAGCGTCCAGAAAACGAAAAGGCGGTGATTATTATCGAAAACCTTTAAACAGTTCTTTTGTGAAGTCCTGTATCATTCACTGAGTTTTTTTTTTCCGAAAGTTTGCATAGTTTGAGGAAGAAAGAAATTTCTGGAACTACAAAAAAAAAGTGACATTAGTGGTAGTGGTTGATCAGTGATGCAGTTATAGACGCGTTGAACAATCCTAAACCCATTTTATGTTTTAAAAAAATAAGCCGGAAATATTCCAGAAAATTCGGAAGAATGACTAATTGAATGCGTAGAAAAGCTTTACTTGTACTACATTAGCGTAGCAAAAATGATCTTCTTCCTCATAAGAAATCAATTTGTTTAAAATCCAGCAAAAAAAAAGAAAAGAAACAAATTCAGCAACCTCGAAGATGTTATCGTACATTGCTCTTCTACGTTTCGAAAGAACACTTCCTCAGAAAACAAACGTCAAAAAAAAGGCTTTCCCCTCAAAAATCGGTCTAAATCGGATTCAGATTTCAGAGAATTTTAATTATCATTTTAAATGAAATTATTATTTATTTGCGTTATTCAATACCGTAATAAACACCGTTAACAATTAAATTCTAGTTAAATTGTTGTTTTGTTGAATTAAATTAAATTTCTAGCTATTCTTTGAAATTGCCAATCGAATACTCGCGGTCATGCCAGGATTATTATGCCAAGATTCGAGGTAGGTCGAAATTTTACGCTTATGAAAAGCAAATAATCGAGACGATCCATATCAATTGCTGGATGAAAACCGTTTCGTTGCAACGTAAAGTTGTAGGCACAGTTTTGTACAGCTCTCATAGTCCTGTTACGAGTTCGTAAGTTTTTCGTGCATTTGTGGAGGCATCTTTATCAATTTATATATTTACATATATGTTTACTTATAGAATTTATTTATTTTTATCCACATAAAAGTGCTTTCTATTGAAAACGAGGGTAAAAATGCCGCGTAGGCGGTGGGCGAAACCAAATTATGTACTTACCTGTCGCAATTAATTCCTCACTAATTATCACCGCTTTAATCACTTTTTTAAAAATATTTACTGACGAGAAAAATGACTTCTGGAGAATGGAAAATGAATGGTTTTTGTTTCAAAAAAAAAGGGAAAATACATGCAAAATAAGCAGTAATGTCATAATTTATGATAGGGAAAATTACTGAGCTGAGCTTTGAAATTGAATCCATCACTGAGAAATTTCACAGCTCAGGTCTGATATTATCGAAATCAATTCTTGGTAAAATTAAACCAAACCGAAAAAGGAAAAATTACAAAAATACAATGAAGAAGTGTAGGTTAAAGCGAATTTGGCATCATGAACATATCTAGCACCGAACACGAGTAGGACGAAATACATTATCGATTACGAGAAATTTCTGGTGTTTTTCCAGACCTTATATCAACTATTGTCCTCAAATCAGAGATCATAGATGCACAACGGGAAGTTTTCTTGTGTTAATTGTGAAAAGATCGCTTTTTTCAAAACTATATGATTATTTCATCCCTTGAATTCAAGAAAAAAAAACTAAAGTCACTAAAAAGTTTTCCTTTTTTCTTTTAGATTCTTTTTTTCCAAAATTGCAGAAATATTTCATAGTGTCACCACGAAAATAGTATACCCAGAATTGGTTTTTTTTAATCCTTCAATTTGTTGGCATTCTTTGAACATTTTATCGTAAACAAAAATGTAGATAAATTCTCAATTAATTACTAATTAAGTTGTAAATTCTCTGAAAAACCTGGTGCTCAAAAAAATTATGACTTTAACTACCAGAATCTCTTCGTCCTCTAATGTTACGCAGGCTTTTTCCGCTTCTTATCCACTGAACCACTATATATCTTGCTACGAAACGCTCTAATTAGCTCTATGGACCGGCTTATGCTAAACGCATTGCATTTACGCAAGCAACGACGCAACGCAAGAAAGTATCGCGTCAGTGAGTGTCAGGCAAAGCACTCAATTATTTTACACTTTCCACTTCGTCACTCATTTTTACAAACATCCAGCTTAATGTCAAAAAAAATTCCGTCGAATTTCCAAAGAAAAAATTGTTCTGGGATCAAATGACAAGTTTTGAGGCACATCGGTGGACGAGTTAGCACAGTCGCCCCGCCCACGCCAACATTTTCCACCAATAGAATTTTTGACACGGGAATATTCGAAAGAAATACTACTGGAACGTGCGGAAAAAGGGCGGGGTAACTCGTACACGGTGCCGATATGGATATTCGCCAAACGTAGCCTCTATTGGAGGTATATTCTCCTATACAATACGCTTTTATTTATTCACAATCCCTTAAAAACAGTTGTGGATGGTCTCAAATTGTCTGGGCCCCATTAATGGTTTACGTGGATCTATTCAACATCATCGTAGAGGAACCATAAATAGGGCGAAAAAGTTACATGGATTGTTCGAGAAAAAACTGCATAATTCCTTCCGTACAAGACGATATAAGAGCCAATTTTAGCCAAACTACCAAAAACACGTCTTTTCTAAACTTTTTTTATAATCTGAATGGTCTATGGCTCAATAGTCTAAGGGTTAAAATCTTGAATATGAGAAAATAAATAAATAAAATATTAAATTTTCGTGTATTTCAGCAGAAATGGCGAGATATTTCCCAAAAAATTGAACGGAATTCGATCCTGAGAGCTCTGACAGATTGGGAGTTTTTCTTTTGAAAAAAGTGTGTTAAATAAATAAAACTACCTATTTCAAGTAGCTAAACGAATTTCTTCCAGGATTTGACGGAAGACAGATCCGGAATAAAATGATTTCGATAGAAATTAGCGACTCTCATTGACATTTCAAATAGTAGGTCAGTGATAATTCACTCCGAAAGACAGATCGTCGCTATCCGGAATCGATTAGAGAAGTTACGAGGTTTTCGAATACACCAGGGAATTCTCCTCTTTTTCATCACATGTCGAGGCAATAAGATTTGACTCGTAAACGATGACGGTGATGACGGAAATATGAGAAGGAGAAGAAGAAGAAGAAGAAGAAAAGAGAATCGCTGGGAAAAGTCTAGTCGTTTTTTTTCTGTCTAGAACCATCACGTAAACGGATTTATTCGCTAGGAAATGTGTCGCTTCAATAAGAGCAAACGTTTAGGAGGCGAGAGGGATTCAGTTCGAGTCCACGAGGTTCGAGGAGATTTACTTGCACATTATAATAAACAAAAACGACTACAGGAATGTATGGAAAATCAGGTGATGATGAGGGAATCGCTGTGTACAGACAGAGAGAGAAGTATAAACGTAAACTTACCAGTTAGTGGAATAAATAAGCATAGTGCACCTACGGTGGCGGATAACTGATAAGCTAACCGTCCCATAGGAAGAATTCGAGGCGACAACGGCAAAGCGACAACGATGACTGCGACGACGACGACGACGACTACAACGACGATGGCGCGACGACGGGGTAACACAAGAGATCGACCGAACGAGAACGACGGGCACAGCGAATAGGGTCATTGCTGGTTTGCGACGATGCGGGGGGGGGGGGGGGACCGGGAGAACCGGGGGAACCACTACGCCTCTTCTGCACCCCACGTAGGCTTGTTTTCAACCTGATTCTAGCAGCCAGCATCTTTAGCTCCTCCATCATCTACAGAAATGGCAATAACTTAGGAGATGATGGATAATTTGGAAAACATATCCGGATTTTCAGAGTCAGGGGCAAGGGTTGGGGTTAGTTTTTCCAGGAAGATTTCAAAGACGTTTTCCAGTAATGTATGTATCCGGAAGGAGGAAACCAGTCTACAGATTCTAAGCTGCAGTTCCCTTTTCAATCACATTAATAAAAAAAACGATTCATGTAAAATTACTAACTACGAGTAAACTGATCCAGAAATGTTCAAAAACAATAGATCCTTAATTATCTTCAGCCAAACCATAGTCTTGGATCAGATCCCCATGAAGAAATTGAATGAAAATGAGCTGAAAATTCCATTCAAACCATCACAAAAACTGCAAAAAATTAGGTCCTCCACTAAAGTTTTTTTAGAATAACTTTCACCCTTATTTTCTAAATGTAAGTCTTAAAGTTTCTTTTAAAATGGAATTTATAAGGAAAAATTTGAAACTGTTAACAGAAACGGGAAACTTGATTAGGAAACCTACAACAATTGAATGCGGTTTGTTTTTTTTTTACTTGTTTTTTTTTGGTGCACCATTAGTGTATGCGAATAAATAAAAACAAAAAGGCACGTTTTTTTAAGCCAACCACGCTGAGGCCAGTATTTCTTGTCCGAAATGGACAGCGTAAAATTTCTATAAGACATGCAGGAGTGCCGAAAAGGTGGAAGAAATGAGTAATGAAAAAAATGAAGACAGGAAAAAATGAAACTAGAGACATGTAATTAACTACACTTTGCTAATTGCTGAATTACTGAAAATGATACAGTACAAGGAACAGGAAGAAAAGGAAAGAAATAAAGAAAGAAGAAAAACGACCAAATTTCATGGTTTACATGCTTCGCTAATTAACGCTGTCACGCATATAATTATCGTAGGACGCATTCTTCGCGTGAATTCATGCAATAATCTTAAAACAAAGATGAAAGACTTCAATAATAAAATGAAAAAATGAGTGATATAAAAGTTGTGGATCAGCTTTGTAATTCAAAAAATACAAGGAAAAATACAAAAAGAAAGTATAGACTCATTCAAACGACTGGAAAAATTCCCACTTCAGAAAGAGTGTTCTTCCGGAAAAATTCGACAAAAACCGGTCTCCAATACATTTGTCAATACTTTTCAACTGTAATAGTTCAAATCACTTGTAATACTCTTCAGATAAAATATGTTTAAAAAAAGGATATAAAAATGAATTTAAAAAATAAAACAATTAATTAACTAATCATCCATAAATATTCATATGTCTCAGAAAAGTCTTTCAAGCACAAAGAACACTCAGTTTCCAGGCCTACGTGATTTCCTTGCTCTTTTTCTTTTCTTTTTCCTGTAGCTCTTCCTAACCATGAAATCCTCTACAGATAGGTCCCAATCACTAATTTCATTCTGTGATCTCTGTTCAATGAAGAATGACTTCTCGAACTTCTAGGTTTCTATCAAAAATAATTCTAACCTTTTTCCCTTTCCCTTCAAGACATAACTAGTAGAAAATCAATTACTGTTTGTCGCAAAAAAAAAAACAATAACACCCAGCTCGCTCCTAGAAATGAACAATAAATTTTAGAGAAGAAAATTTTAGAAACTTTATTTGACCTTAGCTAAGTAGCGCTGCTATAAAGGAACAATGGGAAACGAACGTCCTTTTATTCTAAAAAAACTGTCGATAAAAGTTAATTAAAACATTCTCGTGTCTTGAAACCTCGGCACAGTTCTATCTATTTTTTTCTAATAGTGTGCCTACAACGTTTTTAGATAAAACCTTTATTTGCCTTTTTTAAATGTAGGTAAAAGTTCCTCCTAAACACGCAATTCAAAGAATCTCAATTGAACGGAATAGTTGAAAAGCCTTTTCCGGGAACTTTTGGAAGTATTTTTGAAAAGAAAAAGGTGAAAAAAATTGAAAACTGAACTAACAATTCCTACAACATAAAATAGAAAAGATTTGTAGTAGTTAAAATTTCAGCATTTAAACTCTTTAACTTCAATGAATAAGAGTTAATTTAAACGGTCATCGAATGCAACTTTAGTTATTCCGGCTGGGACCATCGGTAGACATTATGTGCTGCTCTGAACAGGCTCCTTGGACCATAAAACTGCGGATTTCATAGCCTTCTGATTTTCCTGAATCTCCTATTTCCAAAACAATGTTTTGTGGTCTGCTGAGAAATGCTAAGATTTGAAAGTGAACTTTCTTCACAGTCCATTCCCAACGCTATATTCCTAAATGGCTTCCAATTTATAAGAAGTTATGACCTTCTCGTAAAGAAGAGGAAGAAGAAGAAGAATGTGCTGTGCAACTAAATTAAGGCTAAGTGAAACTATCGCATCGCCTGGCGATGAAATGAAGCGGAAATCCAGCTCGGCGGTAAAATGTCCCGGTGTTGATGTTTTTTTGTTCCTGGGGTGAAGTGGACTGCATTTTTCTTCACTACACCCTCTTTCGAACAATTTCGACTTCACCCACCACAAAAAACGAGAACCTCATCTCCAGAGGTGCTAGGCGTTCAGCGGTTTTCTGCCGTCGTTTCTCATAGAAATCAAGAGGTGAATCTGCGAAAAAAAAATTCTAGCTACCAAATATCCACCTCAGAGCTTATCAACAAACTCGAATCCTGCAACGATTTTGTGGATTCTGGGGCGTTTCGCCGACCGTCAAGTCAAGTCCACACGAACTTCCCCTATCACTTATCCGTTTAATCGCGACCTATTTAGCATGTGTCGCAACTCTTCAATTCCTTTCATTCCTTCACATCTCCAGCAGACATCATTGTGATCAAATCCAGAAACAAAGAAAATGAAATGAGCGCATTCTAAAAATCGTTGTCAAAAAAAATCGAAAAAAAAAACAGCAGGAAGGAACGAGTGACTGGAAGGAGAGACGAAGGGGAAAATTCAGAAATATTTTATTTCAAATTAGGGCAATCTTTCGCGATAAAATTTACCTAAATATTATTCGAAACTTTTTTAGAGCACCAATCAATTTTAGTGAGACGAATATAGTCCGAGAGTATAATGTAAAAAGCTGTGAATTCTGAGAAAATACCAAAAAAAAACTTCAGAACTAAAAACAGAAGAAGTAATTTCCCAGAAAAATTTCTAAATTTTCCGCTGAATTTTTCAGTCATCATGTGAAATTCATGTGGAAAAACGTGTGCGCATCTGTGAATTTTTACTCCAAAAATTACAACGAAATAATTTTTTTCAACTCATGAACTTTTTTGCAATTCATAAAACAGAGGAGAAAAAAGAATAGAGAAAATAAAGTGCTGGTCAAATAATTATTTTCGCTAAAGAAAAGATTTTGGGACGAGTTACTGGAGAAAAAAGAAGAAATAATGGGTCTAGGAAAAAACTGAATTTTAAAAATATATGAGTAAGCCATATACTATATAAGGCTGATCAGACTCCGAAAAAATTATAAAGATAACCTCAAAAACCAAGACGAAATCTTCGTTCGGTGGAAGTTTGGCCAAAATTCAAAGTGTGCAAAACGAGAAAAACGGCGAATTTTGTGGACGATAGGAAACAAATCGGTATTGGGAAGATTACAAATAATATTGATTTGTTCAGGTCCAGATCACCAATACGCGTCCAGATCAACACATGTTCTCAATGTGATGGACTCCGAATCCCACACTGATTGAAATTCTTATGAAGCGTATAGAGGTATCAAGTCAGTGTTCTTGTCCTTCCAAGCAAGTTTGGTAACACTTTATCAACTCAAGACCGATAGAAAACCTCCGTCCCCTTAGCCGATGTAGAACCAGAAACCTCGCAGACATGGTTGGAACCTTTTAGCTACACCTTACTCCATGGATATTCTTATCCTTCATAAAAATTTATACCGAAAAATTTTAAAAATGCGCGTCCAAAGTTTCCTCTTTTTTTGAAAAAAAAAGAAACACTTCCAGATCCCATATAAAATTATTTATACGATAGGAAAGTTTAAGTGCAATAACATTGAAGTTTGATGGGCGAAAGTGCACATTTACATATGAAATGAATTGCATAGGCGTTAATGGGAAGACAAATTGTTCTGCCCCTCATAGATTCGTCAGGTTTAAAGCTCTCAAAAAACATAGAACTTCGGTCGGTGGACACTGTTCACTTTTAGGGCGCAGTACGATGAGGATTTTTGTATTTACCGTATTTTTTTTAATTTACGAAATGGCTGAGATTCATTGTTTGTTCGATAAAAATGCAGAAATGTGTTCCTAGAAAAAAAAAGAACATCAGCAGCAAATACTTTTCTATGTATATGTATATGTACAATCTCAATACCGTTCACCAAAATATTGAGACAAAGTGACTTTTTTTTCATGAAAACAGGAGTTGAGTGATCAGAGTATACAAGGTAAACTTTAAGAAAATAATGAGGTGAAGAGGAAATTCGGAGGAGCCGCTCAAAACTGCTCTAATCGAACTGCGTTTAGAGCGTAAAAATCATTTTTAGAGCGCGCCTCGACCTGTATTAAAGGCATCACCCCACGTATCTGAGGTGGTACGGGTTTCAGGTGGAGTATTCGTATAAGGGCTCGTAGATTATGCGGAGGAAGGTGATTCTGTCCATTTATTCCTAATTCCCGCAAAAAAAAAACGGCCCGAAAGACGCGGCTACGAGCGTTCCGGGGCGCTATCTTTCACAACGAGTTCGGTTGGAGCGCGCCAGCCCTGTGCACGTGCCGCATTTTCCGGGCCGTTTTTTGTAAGGCAATTAGGAACAAATGGATGGAATCAGCTTCCTCTCCATAATCTGCCGCCCTTTATAGGCATAACCCACCTAAAACCTGCAACACTCCACATTCGTGGGGTGATGCCTTTAACTATTTACTTCCAGTGATAAACTGTTGACCGATGAACTATCCCCAGTTTTGAAGGAGGAAACCAGTTCGACAGTTAGAGAACGATTTTCGCGCTCCAGATACAGTTCGATTAGAGCAATTCGGCAGGTGCTTTTCCTCAACTACCTTCCAACTGAGAAAACAATGAGATGTATTTAGATAGAGAAAAGCTCGCCAAAGAAGGCATAGAAGCACCATTTAGCACCGAGAAAATGTCCCTGAAACTAAGCAAAGAGGGGCAAAAACCGCACGCAATCACCTCGTGTCCAGATGAATGTTCAGATAATATTTCGGAGAAAGGGGATTTCTTCATTAATTGATGGATAATCGCGGGATCTTTCATCTATGCTTGGATATATTCGGGAAAGTGTTTAGACATATTCCTGTTTACGAACTTTTTGACATACGAACGAAGAGAACCGTAGGTGAGATCAGAACGCATTGTTTATTGAGCTGTATCACGGTTACTTATGGATATAAATCCGGAAAAAAGTAAAGGGTCACAAAAAACAATGATGACCGATTAACAAACGTTGCGAACCAGTAATGGTCATGCGGTTACATAACTTTCTCGTACGAAGAGGAGTGTGGATTGTTTCGTCACCGTTTTACAGATGACATACAGTCTATGTGGGAAACATTTGGGAAATTTTGAAAATTAACACTGTTTTCCTGCAAAACAACGCAACCATGCTATCATAGCCAATCAATGCCTGCATTGAGTGTATAGCGTCGAGTCAAAACGACATGAATCTCGGTGCGGCTGCGTAAGCGGCTGCGCTCGAAGCGGCGCGGTAAAGCGAAGCGGTTGCGATCAAGGTGACCCTTGTTAGCACCACACATCACTGGACATCGCGATAGTCCCACCTCAATCGTAACCGCTAGCACCACCGCCGCTTCTAGCGCAGCCATTTGGCAAATAGAGCGAGATTCATGTCGTTTTGTCCCGACTGCACATCGAATCTGGGCGTACTTCTTGGATTTTTTTTTCTACAGTAATACACAGTCGAGCCAAAATGAGCTCTAGCCTGGCGCAATTACGCAAACGGCTGCGTTTGAAATGAAATTGTCCGAATTGCTGATTTCCGGAGCCCGAATAGAGCGGTTGCAACCGAGGGTCCCATCTCGGCACATGTACGCAATTACACTAAGCTTCAGGTCTCGACTGCATAAATAAACTAACCTAGCTATTTCTTCTCATATTTGATAACAGTGACAGTTCATGAACCAATTCGTCAAAAGGAAAGAAAAATTTCCAAGACAATCATAGGACGTCTATGAAGACAATTTCCCTTACTTGTTTTATTCTAGAAGTGAAATCACAAACTGAGCAAGGAGGCAATTCAATTTTCAACGCCCTCACTAATGAACCTAGCCATCTATGACGGAATACCTGTAGCAAACAACCAGAACTCAACTTTTTTTCTTCAAAGAACGAGTTCCAGTTTTGTTAGCGCACCTCGCTTATCTCGCTCCATTGGTGGGCGCCACTTTTTCTTTGGCTTATGCTAGTTCCCTTAAAATCTTCAGGAAGAACTCATTAAAGATGGACACAAGTGCAGGCATAGTATTCAAGGGGAAAAGAAAATGGATAGAGAAAAAAACGAGAATTCTTACGATTCCAAAATTCTGAACCAAGGTAAGATTCTTTTCAATTTGGGCACGCGTTGTAGAACTCGTGTCCTCCCTTGATGAGATCCGTAGTTGTCGAATTATTTTCACCAGGTCATGTTGGGAGAAAAATTTGTGGACGAGATCTCGACCGATGGGACCGAGGATATCTGGTAAGGTTAAAACGACATTGAGCACGATGCAGTTGCGTAAGCGGGTGCGATTCAAACGTTGCGGTGAAGCTAGCAGTCGGGATCAGTGGTGGGACCATCGCGAACTGCAGCAACGAGCGGTCCCAGCAAGCGTCCCCACTCAATCTTTACCGCTACGCTTAACCGCATCGCTTCGAGCGCGGCCGCTTACGCTTGCGCGCGCAGCTGTACCGTGGTTCATGTCGTTTTGACCCGACTATATAAGTATATCCTGACTTGTGATGCAATTGCGTAAGCGATTTCCCTCGAAGTGTGGTGACACTTCCGCTCCTCTTCGCAGACCGCAGGAGCTACAGACAGTTCCGCCGGAAGCGCAACCGCAAAAACAACTTCCAGGTAGTTCTGATCCGACTGCGTTAGTTATTTCTTGCTTCGTTACTTTTTTCTGCACAGGGGCGGGTACAAAGCAGTTGATAAGAGGCCTGCTGTGGCCGCACTGTCGATGGTTCGAAATCGTGTTAGTACCAACCAATGCTTTCATCCCTCCGATGGTCGATTAACTGGTACCAGACTTCTAGAGCGGGAAAAGCAATGATATGATTATCGGCTGCCCTCCGCAAGTCCACCAGTAGGCCAACATGCGTTCCAAAACCTCAACGATCACGAATTACAGTAAAACGCATTAGCGCATCCCAAGTGGATTGATTGAAAGAACTCCAGAAACTTGAAACTTTAACTTCTTCTGCACCGAGGAGTCGAAGTCAGTGATTTTTGGCTAACTACAAGAATAAAAGTTACACCAATTCACTAGTATATTCGCCGCCAAATTCGTTCAACCAGGCGATCGCGACGCGTCTGCAGCAACATACTGTGTTTCATTGTAATTGTCATTGTCATACGCATGCTGAAATGGAAAAAGGTAGTTGTGAGGAACGAGGTGGAAATGACAAGCACAACTAATGACCGCGACTATATAAACGCATGCACGTGAACTGCAGCGAACAACCGCAGCGCCCCCGCTGCAATTACGCTGGGTGGTGTTTCTGAGCTTGAAGGCAGCATAGCACGAATCCGACATGGTGCGGATTCCCCATGGGAAAAATCCGACATGGTTCTGGTCACCTTTTCCTAATCGTAGTTAAAAAAAAACGGCGTGGGAACCGCTTTGTTCCCGACGAGGTACGTTAGAACGCCCCTCCGGGTACACGCTCCGGTACCTTCAGCAGCCTATTCAGTTCAGTTAGTTTGCTTAGTTTTACATGAATAGGATGTTGAAGAGATCTCAGCGATCCTCGACCGCTCACCTCGTCTTCCACGCCATGTTTTTTTTTTTTTACGAAATGAGTGGAACCATCCCGGATCCCGAAATCTATAATCCCGTTTCCAGCTTTCACCTGGGGAGCCAGCCGATACCACATCAGATTCATGGTATGCTGCCTTTAATTCAGTGAAACTGAGGTGGTCCCGCAGCGCACAGTAGCTGAAGGGGGTGTCGCTTCCGATGAAACACAACACAGACACTGATTACTGGTTTCTGTACCAGCAATTATAAAACTTTGTAATAATATGAAATTACGAGGAACAAACCTGATGAATGGGAAGATTTCTATTCGAAAAGAGTAATAAGTGGTCATTGGCGGCTTGTTATTCTTTAAACGCTGGTGTTTTTCTTGCCTTAACGACGACTACGTCGTCTCCACCACACATTCTTTGCTAATGCAACAATCTTGTAATTATAAATGATTGTGACCACTTTCTCGTAACAGATTATGTAATAGTTTTGCATCAACGAAACGCCACAGTACGTCAAGCGTTCCACCGAGAAAAATAGGGACCAGAAGTATGGACAGCGTCTGGTCGTTGGGATCGATTTGGGACTACCAGTAGCTTCACTCACACCGTAGTAATGTGTGCGTGGGTCCCCCACCGATCTCGACCGCTACGCTCCGTTGCGCCGCTTCGAGCCGCCGCCGCAACTATCGAGTTTTAAATTTTGAACCGCATCATAAACAAAGCAGCTATGATTTGAAATAAGATTAAATATTATCATAAAGTGTGATCATTTTCCTCCCTCATGAAGTAGAAACAACCTCCAATTGGGAAAATTTCCCTTCCTAGCTGGGTTTTTTTTTCTCGAAACAAAGACGAAAGAGACAACGAATACCACTTTACCGTCCACTACTGAATGTTGCCCGTACGGCGTAAAGAAGCCATTTCATACGGTTGGATTGTTTAGTGAAGCAAAACTGACTCAAGGATTCCATGATAACAAAAAAGCACACAAAAACTCAGATACAGAAGGGAATGGAAACCACATCCCTAGATAATGAAGATTTGATAACATGAAATGAAAAATTGAGCAATTTGCATGCTCCAACCACTCTAGTTACAGGGATTAAACTTTTAAAAGTCACACCAAATGTCAAAAATCGATTGTCAAAAACGTTCAAGCAAAAACATAACAGTGAAATACTTACATAAATAGAAAAACGTCACGAAAACAAACAAACCTCAAGTAATAATAGTAGTAATAGAATACAATATTATACTACAAAGCAACACAGGACTAGCGAAGTAGAGTTTAATACCATAAGATTACAGTTGTCCTACGCGCCACTAAATATGTTTAGCCGAGGAGCGCGACGCGCCTTCGATTAGAGCACGATAGAGGGAAAAGGGAAGAGATGCCAAGCAGAGGAAGACCATATGTGATGGTAAACGCTTTCCACTCACACGGTTGAATATAGTTGGGTCTCACACGACATGAAGTTCCGTGCAGCTGTGTGGGCGGCTGCGCTCGAAGCGGCGCTTTGGAGAAAGCGGTTGGAGTCGAGGTGGGTCCATCGTGAACTGTATCGAAGAATGATGCTAGCAAGGGTCCTCCCTCGATCGTGGCCGTTGCGCTCCACCGCACCGCTTCAAGCGCACCCACTTACGCAATTGCACCGTGCTTCCTGTCGTTTTGATCCTACGACTGGAAGGATGGACGGACGACTGTACATATATGACCGGCATGCACACATAATATCTCATTGAATCCGAAATCACTTCGGAAATCAACCGAAATGAAGAAATAAATCTCAGTAGCTTTTATTTGATCCTACGACAAATACTGAATCATACAGAAAAAGTTGAGCCCTAATATTTTCCTGTCTTCTTGAGAATCGACAAATTTCTGCAGTTCTATACTATAGCTTTCAAATAGCTCGAAACTAATCGAATCATAACTCAGTAATTGGAATCCTCCTAATACTGTCCTGCTTCCAATAAGGTAGCTTAGATAGCAAGAAGCAATGGTTCTGATGCGACTATATGTAATATTGGGGGAAATCTCTGTGAGAATTTTCGAATTCTTTGTTCTAAAGGCAAGGAAAAATCTTTATTAGATATTCTAAATTACAGTTTCTTCGCAAAGCGATTCTGAAACGGAATGATGGCCACATAAAGAAAAAGCGCACAACATCTAGTATCACACACAGAAATGACCAGACAGTATTTCTTAAATGATTAGTGTTACTAACATTATATACAGCGAAGCTCACATATACATATAGATATAGAATAGATTATCTACATTGTATTAAACTAGAAGATTAGCACAGAATAAAGACTGGTAATGAACCCTGGAAACGATCACTGGATCCTGTTAGCGTGCCCAGTGCGACGAAACTGAGAACTGTTCGATAAAACTAAAAACAGAAAATGGGATACTTTGTAGGAAATCAACTTGAAAATTTTCTTGGAAACCTCGTCTAACCTCGTCGTGTTGTGCATAAACGTTGTGGCTAGGGTCACAGCCGGTCCTCCACCACCTTGCATGCGTTTCTCATTTTGCGATCGAACAAATAACGCTTCTTCGAAAGTTGCACCACCAACGATAAAGATAATCAAATTATCCTGACGAACACTGCAACCCACACAATTGAAGAGGTACAAAACAGGTATTTAAGAATTTTTTTCAACAAATATTTAAGCCGAACACATTAAAGCGCAGCACAACCATATAACTTCATCTAACGGAGGATATCACAGAAAAACAGCAGTGCTCTGCTCCTCTGCACAACAATTCGTGGTCTACTTGAAGCCAGTAGACCACGAAATAGACTGTATTCACGTCCAGAAGCGCGAAGGTTCGACCATCCCTCATATTGACGCCCTTAGGGTAAAGGTAGGGTCAGAAGTGTAGGTCACAAGTATGAGCGCAACTACGTTCACTATCTTATACCATATCTTTTCGTGGAAAATCTTGACATAGTAAATTTCATGGAATGCTGTCTTTAATATGAATATTTATAATCGCCGAGAAAAAAAAAACACGAAATTCTAACTGTGGGATGTTAAATGAGATGTTAAATTGCATATCGAGGAGCAAATAGACTTTTTTATGACCCCATTTATAAAGGAGGGGAGTGAAACCGCTCGTTTGAACAAAGCTTGTATAGTGGAGGCGTCTGTTGGGGCAGTAACCTAGACATTCTACACATTTAGAAATTACTAACCATGCAGCATCTACGTTGGAGAACAGAGATGTTTCACTGTTACAGCGCGCTTAGAAAATGTTCATACAGTTGAGTCAAAACGACATGAAGCATGGACCGTTGCGCAAGCGGCCGCGCTCGGAAGCGGTGCGGTGGAGACAGCGGTTGGAATCGAGGTGGGACCTTGGCGAACTGCAGAGGTGTGTGGCGGTAGCGTGGATCCTTACACCGTCCCAACCGCTACGCTCCACCGCTCCGCTTTTAGTGCAGCCGCTTGCGCAAATGTCCGTGCTTAATGTCGTTTTGACTATACGTACATAGCACGAACACCTCCTGCATTTTCATCTTCTGCCTCATGCTCCTGTTTCTAGCTTCAAAATCTTTGATACTTCTCCAGAAAAAAGAGAAGTTCAGAGGTGCAAAATGAAGAAGAAATTCGGGCAAAAAAAAAACCGACGATACTACGAAATGCAGTAAGATTTTCAGTATGAGGGTCAGACAATGTGTTCAAAATCATGAATGGCAGCTTATTTGAAACATACTCAAGAAAATGAATCTTATTTCTACTTGTTCACTGATTTTCATTGCTGTTCTTAAAATTAGTTGCAATACATGGCTAAAAAAATGCTGTGTTTTCAAAAACCTGTAAAAAAAAACGTTTGACAGCTTTACCAGGTACTTGTAAAATACTCCCCCCTCCATCAAATATTAATTTATGAATTACATTCACTTTAAGTACTTCAAATAAACTGAATGACAGATAGACAACACTGAACAATAGTATAATGACCGAGCTCACTTCGTTACGTCTCCAGCTACATAAGGATATTGCTGCTCGGAAAGTTTTCCTCTAGTCACGTTCTCCATAATGCTTTTGATGTATGGCTCGTGTTGTGTATAAATATTCTCCACACCTTTCAGTCCTTTTATGAATCTGAACAGGTTCAAAATTAAAGATACATATATCCGAGTCTCAAAAATCCCTTAACTTAATCACGTTGCCCTAAGAATCTACGTACCTTTTCGTCATCTCCATAGTTGAACCTTCCCCAAAAAGATCACTTTTCCTTCGAGCAGAACCCGCATACCGTAACAGAGCCCGGACAACGTTTGCGGCATCGGTATGCTTAACAAGTCCAAAATAGGGTCATATGTTGAGAAAGGAAATACTTTAAGTAAAATGTCCAACCCTCTTCAGCAAGTTCACTAGTGCACTGAGATCATTGTTCGGATTTCCTTCGAATCGAAGGGCGTATAGGAGCACAAGTCGAAGAGCATTCTAGATATTGTAGTAATAAATCGGTCACATTTGTTGTAAATAAGGTTTAAGAAAAACTTAAAGCAAAAATACCAACTAAAGTTGTGGTTTTGGGATGGTTGATAAGGGCACGGACTCGTTCTAAACATCGCGAATGATCACCTTCAGCAACTATGCTCTGTTCGACCTAAAAGTGTAAGCGATAACAAGAATCGGAGGATAAAAAACCGGTTAATTAGGAGGATAAGAACAATGCCTAAAACAAACCTCAGAAATCTCCAATAAATTCTGATTTGCGACAATTTTGCTGAGTTCACCCATTAACGTGACATGCTTTGAAACAGTTCCTTGAAAATGAAGTAACTTGGAAGAAAATTTCAGGAAAGAAACTAACTATGAAAACAGAGAATGAACCAACCTGATATCTTTTTGAACTGAGGATATTCTTCTACAAAATTCTTCATGTCCGCTATAGATTCCAAATTTTTGTGAATTTGTGACTTTTGTTGGAACTCGTTCATAAGCAGCTTTATATTTTGTCCAATTTCGCCAAAATTTGAGGAAACATTCTAAACAATGGAAAATTCGAGATAAATTCGGTGCAAATGTGGTGAAATAAATTAGGGTTTTACGAGAAAGGTTAATTTTAGGAAACGGGCAGCAGATTAAAGCGCTTCAAAATAGGAGCAGGTGATGAAACGCTTGAATAACTACGATTTTGAAGTCCATAATATAAGCACATGAAAATTGAATAGAAAAAAAAAGAAAACTTGAAAGTTATTGAAAGAGCTGGTAGAATTCTTTCCAGAAAGAACTAAAAATACATAAAAAAGAAACGTCTGGAAAGGCTTATTTTGCATATGATCAGCACACCCCGCAGCTCACCTGCACAAATTCATCAAAATCGTCTTTGGAAGAGTTTGGGGTACTCACAGAAAGAAAAAAAAAGAATTTACACAAACCTTTGCGTAGAATTCGTCGTGCAATTCACTTAGCACCATGCTCTGATTATCAACAGCTACCCGATTATTGTTGATTGTAATAAGCTCATGAACCTTCAAAAAAAAGAGTAATGAAATAACGACACCTGTGAAAAAATTTAGGAAAAATTGAAGACTACCATAGCTTCGTACGTCCATTGGTTCAACAGTGGAGTGACAGGGTCCTCACTACGGTCAATTATCAACAGAACGGTATCCCGCTTCGCATTATCGAACAGGCCCTCCTCGCGGCGCATAACCTGAATCAAAAAGGGATAGGTGTTATCAAAACAAACCAACTTTGATACAAAAACCAAACATAAATGAACATCATAAGAAAAATGAAGAAACGACTGGAAAATAGTCAACAAGTAACCTGATTCAAGTCATCAGCAAGACGTTTGCAATCTTCCGATGAACGTTGATACCTTAAAAACATCAATTATCACGAAAATCTCAAGTTATAAAGATCATAAATCTAAAAAAGTGCAAAGATTGTCCTGATTGAACACAAACCGGTCAGAACTAACGCAACACTTGAGATTACCTTATCAAAGGCTTCTTCTTTTGATTCAGAAGCAACGCAACAAGAGCTTGTTTGATTCGGAGGAAGGCAGATGGAGTTAGATTGAAGGAACGGTCATAAACTTCCTTCAGATTCACACAGAACAACGGTGGACTCAATGCGATACCATCAACAAAGAACTCGTGGACTTCTCTGACCTGATAAAAATATAAACTTTGTCAATCAGCAATAAGAAAGACCATTATATAACGTTTACATGAGTATGTTTATCAGAAGCAACAAGTCACTTATTCAGTTGGGACATGTCAAATGTCCTCTTTGGAAGAAAAATATCACGATAAATCTAACTGTTAAAAACAATAAATAAGCGATGATAAAAGCGAGTAATGATAGAATAATAATGAGACCAAGGTACAGTCGTCATAAATTACACGTTAAAACTAGTCGAATTTAAACTTTTTAGAATTTTAGAACACTGCAGGCTACCCTGTAGTTTATTTACAATTCTTTGAAAGAAAAACAGAAGAATTTATGCATCGAACTAACATGTACGTCATCATGAAATGAGCGACGAGAAAAACTAATTTCTGTCATGGTATGTTTTGCTCTTAGTGTATATCATTCAAGTTTAGAACAATAAAAATAGCAGAGCACCTAGATCAGGGTGAACACAAACGTTTAACATTAGAAAATATGCAATTTTCGGCGAAAATCTGATCTCTATGAGTACATGCAAAACTAAACAAAATCCGATTAGAAAGGTAACGGGAAAGGACCGATAATCCGGTAATCGACCGATAGTCGATTCTTTTAATTATGCTACGACCAATTAAAACAGTTAAAAATACTTGACAATAAAGAAGAGAACAAAACGTTGAATGAAGTGAAATTAAAACTAACCGTCTCATGCTCATCAGCTTCAGCTAACATCTTCAGATCAGTTTTGCTAACGATATTTGAAAAATCTGCAATGAGAAATACATAATTCTTTTATTATGCACAGAGAAGAACTAGAAATAGACCTACAGATGTAGTACTGGGCATATCGTGGATTCCTCAACTCGGTTGATAAGAGCTGTACATTGTCAGGAGTTGGTCGAATAAAAACCAGGCATTTTAGGTGTTTAATCGGTTCACGAGGAACTGGAGAATCGAGACGCTCAAAGAGGTACACCTAAATAAATTTTGTAACTTTAGACAGGAGGATTAGTCCAAAATGACAAAAAGTGCATTCACCTCTTTTTGCATCATTTCCGACTGAGCGAAAGCGCAGGACACAATTGTAGTCTTAAAAAACACAAGTAAACATAAAAGGAATTAAAATAGAATAATACAATAAAGCTAAATAGGCAGAAAAACATTACCGTCTCCTTATCCATAAGAATTACTTTCATTTGAGGACCAGCTAGATTCACCATCTCTTTGATATAGGCCCGAGCGGTACCAAGAACATCCATATCGAAAGGAACTTTCAAGTTGTCTCACTGTAATGGTTATGGTACTAGAAATATTGTAGGATTGCATATTTATTTTTTTATTTATTAGATTAGATTCACTTAGATTTCTTAGCTCGATGAAAACCCTAGCTAAACAATAAAATAGTTGAAATATATATATATATATATATATATAATATATATTATATATAGTTTTTATACATATATATATATATATATATATATATATATATGGGTTTTCCTTGAAGTGTTTCACACCGATAAGTAATACTGAAAGAAAAATCCATAAGAAAAACTTAGCAATAATAAAAATATAGTAGTAATAAAATAATAATATATAGTAATAATAAAAATAAAATAGAAAATATAGATGGAATTAGAAAAGAAATAGAAAAAAAATACATGAATAAGAATGTGATATTTGTAGGTGAAACATAACCATTTATATTTATATATACATATATTTATATTTATACACATATTTATATATTTGGTATTTAGGACAATATCACGGGTCACCATGAAGACCAGCACTGAATCAGTTTCTACATGAATTGGTTGGTGCATGTAGAATACTTGAAAAAAAAGTTGAAGACAAAATGTAAAGAGCTAGATCTTTAACATCTTTAACAACATCTGTTGCGTAGTTATTCCAACCTTAAAAGTGGGAAGGAGGGCCCAAAATACCGAAAATTAATTATCATTAATCAGGGTTAATTAACGTTTTTCCTAAATTTAATAAATACGCACGTATTAAATCTAGGAAGAAGGATTTCTCTTCTCCTTTTCCGGAAATAGAAGTGGAATCTGGAGTGATCGAACACGATTCGAACTGTTTTACATAGTCATTGCAACACTAAACTGTCCCACCAACTACTTATACAAGAATTCTGGCAAAGCAGCAGATAATCGCTTAACAACAGCTAGGGTCCGCCCAATTCGTCCCGAACTTTCAATTTGTTCGTGGTCCTATTCGAATGAAAAATTTAAAAAAAAGCAAAATATAAAACACTGGACTCACCTGGCTTGTCTCAAGATTTCGTTATAAAATAGCACGGCATATGGCGGTCACACGCTCCGTAATAAT
Source organism: Necator americanus (assembly GCF_031761385.1). Classification (NCBI taxonomy): domain Eukaryota; kingdom Metazoa; phylum Nematoda; class Chromadorea; order Rhabditida; family Ancylostomatidae; genus Necator; species Necator americanus. Next base: position 3,340,583 of record NC_087371.1, read on the forward strand.
CCAGATCAAGGCCAAGAAAATCCAAAGGATACCGAGCACCAGCTCTCGGCCCGTGTCCGTGACGAAGTATGGTGCACAGGGGGTGGACGGAATTTTGCGTCCACTCTCAGTGACGTGGATCCAGGTGGCAACAGCTGAGTTTCCAGTGTTTTCCGTTCGAATTCACCGCCGTCAGCTTCACATGGAAGCTGAAACGGATGGAACGAAGGCGACGACACCACCACCACCGCAATCTGCTCCTTTGGACGTTTCCGCCTCAGTGACCAACCCGATCAAGAGGAAAATCGACAAACTTCTTGCCAGCAAGTTACACAATGATCCTGTAAGTATATCTTTCCTGTTTTATAGAAATGTTTGACACGAAAAATGAAAAGGAGAATATTTGAAGAACAACTTACTTCGTGAGGTTAGGACCGTAGCATCATATATAGTTTTGCCACTATATTCTGCTCCTTTTGTAGTGTTTCTCTTTTGTAGATCAAAAGATCTTTGTCGCCGGCAATGTCTATCTTTGCGTTATTCCATAAACGAGCAGGGTTAAATCCATGGCGTAGGCAGATCCTTCCGAGATTCGCGAAAACGTTTAACATTAATTCAAAATTATGCTTTTTTTAAAATGAATTCTTATGCAGCACACACCCGCGAGCGCTAACCGATTTATCAACCCGAATCCGAATCTCTTCCTATCGGACCAATCTAGTACTAATCACTTTCAAATTAGATGGAGGCTCTAGTTGGCTTTAAGCGAAGTTGATCCGTCTGATTGATCGAATTTGCAGATGCAAAGAAACCAAGTATTTGAAAACATTAAAGAGTAATTTTTCTTTAAATGCGCAACGTCCGCCACATGTTATGCCTTTGCTCTTAAAATATAGGTGCGGATAGATTAATTTTCGTAATGAGGAGCGTTTTTGAGGAAATGAAAGTGCAGATATTAAAATATATGTTTATATGGAAAATGTTTGTTCATAATTATAGTTTAAAGCCAAACATACTTGACCTGTAACTGTTGTTCCGTCATTTTGGAATCTAAATACCAAAGGAGTTTTTCTTCTTTGAGGTTTGATCTTGATTGAGTTAGCGCATACGTGGAATTGAACTCTGTTTTTGTACTATAAAAATAAACATGAAATGTCGACTTGGTTGCCTCATTTTTCTTTTTTTCTGTTTTTTTTTTGGAATGCATGGATAAACTTTGATTGTTATGGAGGGTATGGCACATCCTTCATACTCTTTATATTCCGAAATATCTGATTTTTTAGGAGTTCATAAAAGTTGTGGATTATGTTGCTCCGATGGTTGAAACCCTTGACATTCACACCGAAAGGAGACTTCTACGAAGTTTGGAAAAAAGACAGTTAGAACTCAACAAGGAATATTTGCAGGAGTTTGAAAAGGTTTGACTTTATCTGTTCCTGCAATTTTCCAATAGTTCCAGTCAAGTTTGCTTCCAGGTAAATGCACAAGTTCAAGATTTCGCTGAGAAGGTGCGCACTATGCATCGTATCTGTTCCGATTTAACCAATCGAATACAACAAAACAAGGAGAAAACTCAGGATCTTCTCAGCAAGACTAGTGCACTACAAAATCAAAAGTGAGTATCTTTTCTAGTTTTTGACATTGCTGCATTCTTTGTGACTTTTTTGAGGAAAAAGTCTATGCTACCTTATGTATTTCGGTTTTTTTTCCTCGGTTCTCTCTCTTCTTTTATACATTATTTGACTTTCTCCAAATACTATTTTAGAAAACATCTGGAGGCGAAACAGAAGGCTATAGACGATTTTTTGGGAAGATTTTCACTCACCGATGCGGAAAGAAGGGCTCTGGAAGGTAACAGCAAAGGTTCGTTGTTTTATGGCGAAAGGTATTCTCGTTTTGAGTGTGTTCATAGTCTATTATCGTTTGAATTTGGTGTTGGGAATTGTGTTGATATCTACTGTTCAGATGGCACGATCACATCCGACTTTTTCCCCGCTCTTTCTAGAGCTCGAGATATCTATAACGACAGTAAGGAGCTTCTTCGTAGCAGTGGCGAACACTCAGCAGCGTTAGTTGTTTTTTTTCTATAATCTCTATTTCGTCAAGAAATTTCGCGGCATTAATTACTTAGTACACTAAACTATGTGATTTTTAGTGTGGAAATAATGGAAGAGATGTCTCAAACGCTGGAAAAGGCGTACGAGGTGTTATACCGGAGTATTCAAAGTGAGTGTGATTTGCTTTATAAGCAAGGTTTTTCTTTATAAGCAAGGTTATTCTTCCACTAAATACTACTTTACAAACTCGATTATACAGTAATCGCTTCTTTTTGCATTCTTTATGTTGCGTATGTTCCATTTATATATGAATTCCTTAAACGCCATAATTATTTATCCATTATATCCTTCATTATTCATCGTATTTATTGTACTATCGAAATCCAGACAGGAAATAATAAACACATGTTAAGTCCAGCAGTACAGGATTTTCGCGTTGTCCAAGTTCCGTTTTTTTTCTATCTTCAGCTTCAGCAACAAGATAATCTCACGAGGGCAGAGTTTTGAAAAATTGCGAGTTCTAACCGTCAACATTTGGGTTCCTCTCCTTATTTTTCGCTTTCTACTTTTTTTCGTCATCGCTTTCATTTGTTAAAGTAGTAAATAAAGTGAAATGCAAAGCCTAAATCAATCCCTATGGGATTTTATTTATGGCGCCTACATTTTCGACTTCAATTTGGAATCGTTTGAAGATTTCGAACACGTGTGCAGCCTTGCATTGACTTGCGATGGGGATTGCATGTCCCAAGTCAGTATTTTTATCCTCGTAGAAGTTTGGTACCAATTTATTAAACATCAGAAAGATAAAAGGATTGATGGGCGCTAGTGTTGTTTCGCATCATCGATCAATCGTGCAGTCACCGGCGAAGCTCATATCGACTGCGCTACGCCTGCCATTTTTATTTATTTATTATTTACTTATAATCCTGTTTTTCAATGGCCATTGCACGTGTGACTGTACTTACTGAAAGCTACATTGTAAACCACAGGGCTTTAATGATCTAACAAAGAGCTCTAAACCCGGCTAATTTCAGGAGAATGTCGAATTCTAAGTGCTGATTACGTAGAAATGAAAGCAGTTCTATGTCAATCATTTGCTGCACTACAAGAAAGAGAGGTTTTATTGAAGTACGCTCTAGGTAAGGAGATAATAGCTTTTTCACTCACTCTCGCTTACTTTTCCCAGCTTTCTCATTGTAGATGAGGTTTGCACTGCACGTAAAAACCAACTTCTTCGACTATACATTGATGCTTTAACAAAAGGAACACAGAGCAGTGGAAAACCGATTGAATTAATGAGTCATGATCCTTTAAGGTATTTCGCATTATGATTTTATTTACGTACATAACGGAGAGTATTTTAGGTATATGGGGGATATGTTGGCATGGATTTATGAGGCGTTAGAGGGTGAACGAGAGCTATTGCAATTGCTTCTTAAGGATTGCAGTCCTCAGGGTATTCATCTACAATTTTTCCTTAAGTCATGTTCCTCGATTCTTTTATTTTTATTTAGTTATACGCGACAATTCAGTCAACCTTCTATCGCAAATCTCCAGTTCTCTTTGCCGTCCATTCAAGGTATCGATTTTTTTTTGTGCTTCTTCTTTTTACTTTTGGTCCGATTTCTTCTGCAAAACATTGATATTAACAGCTTCGTGTTGAACAAGCATTGGCTGGAGAGACGGACTCCGTTGTCCTTTATCGACTCTCAGCGCTCTTCATTTTTTACTCGGAAAAAATGACGTTCGTTTTCATAGGTTTGCTGTCTTTTTTCCTCACTTATTTCTCCTATTATGGCTCTTTTTAGCCCCGAAATTGGGAGTGATTCGGAGCTTTCTCGAACGATTGATGAACTCAACCAACTCACATTGAATATTTTCTACAGTGGTCTCAACGGTGCAGTACAGAAGATTCTGTCGAAAGTATGCCTCTAATTTATTTACACTGCTTCAAATATATTCACTTCTGCAAGTTATTTGCACTGCTTCAAATATATTCACTCCTGCAAGTCTTATATTGTTGTTTTATGTTAAAACTTCCTTTTCTTGGAGTTTTCGTTCTTTTTTCCTTTTCTAAGCTTGCTGAATACTTTGTGGGGGATTCAAGTTTTACTTTCCTAGATGGGTGCCCCAGACTACGACCTACTTCCTGTTCCTGCTGTTCACCAGATCTTAATGTTGTTGAGGTATGGTTGTTCTTTTTTTTCTATCATTGGACAGTGAACAAAGTTGCACTTTGGCTTCAAAGCTAATGTATCAAAATAATCTGCCGGATTTTTCGTTACGGATACCAAGAGGGAATTTTGAAAAACATCCATGAAATGAGTAATGGACGATCATTGCGAAACATCTATCGTTAAGAGATGTGCTGGAAACTCATGACGGAGCAATGGCTGGCCGATCAAACTCAGAAGAGGAATTCAACAAGGTTTGTGTTCCGGTAAAAACATCCTCATATTCTAAAGCCGTTAGGTTTTTTTTTTCAGATATTCAGCTGTGTATTAGACCCGCTCTATAGATCGGTCCAAGTTGCTGCTACACATCTGCACTCGCCACTAGGTTTGTGAAAAGTTCCCAATTCTTAAATTTTTTGGAGCTACCTAATGAAGCGCAATTTTGAGGAAGAAATTTCGTAATGAGGGCCGTATGAAAGGTTCTTTGATCATTTGATCTTTCTTTGATTGGTATTAATAGGAAACTACAAGTGTTTTATGTTTTGAAACATAACTGGTATGTAAGACAAGGATGGAATACCCATCTCGACTATAGATACAATTAGTTCACGTCCCGTCAGATTACGGTAGCAGCTTAATAATCTGCTACGTTTTCAGATGTTGCCGTCTACACGCTGAACTGTTTGTCTGCCATACATTCCCTGGTTGTCCTTTATCCCTTCACAGATTCACGACTGGAGATGATCAAAGCTTTGGTAAGATTACTCTCTTTCAAAGTATGAAGTTTAATTTCAATTTTTTTTTCTCGAGTTTTGTGCCATCTAATAAAGTCAGTGAAATACTGACGTTTTTCCAGAAGAATATCATTTTTACTGTGATTTTAGATGGAAGGGAATGAAGATGTGCTTGTTTCTGAAGAAGCATCCACGATCTTAGCTAATACGGGCTTAATCAGTTTGTATCAGAAAGCTGCTGCGCATGACAAAAACCAGGTATTTAACGGTTCTCTCTTGTTGGAGTATGTGAAATTGGGCCTAATTTAAGGGTCCGTTATCGGCTATCACCGGAATGGATGCGACCAGCGTAAACAATACCCTGGCACAATTTGATGTATTCTTGGCACAACCAGACAAATATCAGTTGGATCAAGTCGCGAAGATTAGCAGTGCTCGTACTAGGTGAGGTCTCACTAACCTATATACGATTATAATGTTAGCGGAACCTTTTCCGAAGTAGTTTTGTTTAGAGAAAGTGTCAAGCAAAGAACAGTTGACAATGTGGTTGCCGCCTATTCGATAGTCGTCAACAAATTGGAGGATCCTTTCAATGCATATGAAAATATTGCCTTTAAGTCCATTGATCAGGTTGGTAGCATGAACTGATCAACTTCATATTACGGTTGGCCGCATTCATGTTGTGGCAGGAACTAGAATTGTCCTAAACACTACAGCTCAGACAAAAATGTTCTTCTGACTACTGACTACAAAATATCCATCCTCATAATTCAATGAAATAAAAAGAAATAGAGTCAAAACTCAATATTTCTCTTTGAAGGAATGTCCCATCAGCTGAGCCCTCTCCCAGGGCCACTCGTGCAACTTTGAATCTTGATCCTATCAACTTTTAAAATTTGCGTTAAAAAAGTGCTTAATTTTGTGCAAAACTGAGTTTGAGGTATGGATTTAATGGTCCTTGCAAAAATCCTGTAAAGATGTCGAAAATATACTGTAACTTAATATAATCGCAGTTTGTAGGGACTTTTCTAACATGGGTTTATTACATTTGATCCTTTAAGTAATCAAATGTTTTGTTTTCAGGTCAAAGAGCTGCTGAAGTAATTTATTCTGCCCTGCATGAACATTTCCCTGATGAAACCACCTTTAATACTTCTGGTCTTCAACCGAATGTGATGATAATACATGTGAAGTTGTCCCATATCTGTACACCGAACTAATGCTGTTTAGAATTCTTTTGGAAATCGTGTTATATTAAAATCCTAAGTGCAATTCAATATTTCACTTAATAAATGGGCATGATTGGTCTCTTCTTGGATTTTGTTAGTGTCCACCTTTGGTTCGGATGATAAGCAGTGTATGTAAAAAGTAAAGTAATCGTAACATGTATTTCCAAACTTCTTTGGTGTACAAATGCATTAATCTCAACGTAAAAATCTATGCTATGTACAGACAATACCCAAATCTTAATTACAAATGAAAATGAGTGAGTATTTGAGATCTCTTCGAAAGTGAAGATAGGAAAAATAGCAAGTGTACTGTTAGCATATACCCGTATCTACATCTACACTTCTATTCCCGCACAAATCCATCGGCTCATTTCGATGCTGAGCGGTAAATCATACTTTTCTCCGATTTCTTCTGTTGCTTTCGCGTCTCTGAGCAGATCGGCAGCGTCGATAGTGTTCACGAAATTTCCAGAGCAATCGCAATACTTTGAGATGTTATCTCTTCGGATCTGAAATTAGCAGAATTTCCGAAAGAAAGGAGAAGTAATAAAAGGTTTGAAGTTAATTCTGAATAATAATAAAATGAACAGTCGAAGAGGTAAAGATAAAATTAAAGTGTACTCACCGATTTGCACTTGCTACATACATGATCTTGTAAAAGATAAGCTGTCATTAGTGTGTTTAATCTCTCTGCAATCGTTTCGTCGATAACGGACTTGTCTAGTGGCTAGAATTTAAAACAATTGCAGTAAAAGCACTCGGATTTAGGTTGCACATGAGTATATACGTACCTGTCCACATTCCTTACACGTCCACGACAGTTCATCTCCAACATCGATATTTGTTGCTATAGAACAGTTGCTGCAGAAAACATTAGACAGGTACACGGTATCTCGAGTGGGCGGTGATTCTTTTGAATCTAATATTCGATGTAAATTCTCTTGAAGTCCATCCACACTATCCTCCACCGCTGAGTCGCACGATAAAGCTGTACAGATCTGAAAAAAGTATAGAGCACTTTCTACTGTTTTTTTTTTTTTGATGAAACGGTCCTCATAACTGCGGCCATGAACTAATGTGGAGCGGTAACATATTCTTGGATTTGAAACCCCATGAAAATAAAATGTTAGGTCGTACTATAGGTTCGTAGTTCTCTTGGCATCAGATTTTGTCCATTTGAACTCATTTTCACCTACTCACCACTTTGACTAGGGAAGCTGCAGCATAGTAAGTTGACCTTTGGGACACCAGCTTCGATACAACACGGAACAGTCGATGCCCTATGTGCTGTTTGACTAGATTATGACGGAAGGTTAACGCTGCTTCCATGTCAAAATCCTGAAAATTATGATTTCAGCAATAGAAAATATTCTATCTAGAACAAATCTTCTAGAACAGATCTAGAATAAACTCGACACACTTCTTTTGTTTGCTGCTGCATATACAACATTACATATCCCGTTACGATCTTGCGAAACTCCTCTTGAACCGCTCCTTCATTTGGAAGATCGTCAGCAAGACGCCAATGATGCTGAAACAGAGAGAAAGTAACTAGAATTGCCTGGTTTATTTCCTAATACCACAGCTGAATAACTTACTCGAGTCTCCGTCTTTCTTTGAGATTCTCTGGATGTCTCGTTATCCCCACTATTGTGTTCAACCATCTTCTCACATACACCTGATAGAAATTTTGTAATAAATCATTATCATTGCTGGGAGGACAATGACGTTGATGTGAAGGACAAAAATACCTGTATTATTATAGCCATCATACCACAACAATGTGGTCCACGTATGCACTGGCGCCATATGCAAAGCAGCAAATAGCGGATTCTGACCCAGTGACTGTAGAAGGAGTTCTGTAAACGCGCTGCCTTGTTCCAGTTCGCGTTTACCCGTGTCCAGAACTAATTTGGTCGGGGTGGCATGGATAATCTGAAGTTGTTTTTTTTTTCTAATGATGGACGGCTCTTTTCGAATGAAGTGCAGTAAAGAGTACCTTAGCTCCTAGTCGTTCACATTCTGCTGCTAATAACAGAATCAGCTTCCTCTCTAGGATGCTCACGCTTCTTGTGATAGCAGGATCAAATAGGAGAGAGTTTGGAGAGCGAAGCCATCTGTCAAAAGAAGTACATCTTTAACTCCCAAAATAAGGTTAACTGAATTTCTTCGGAAAAAAAAGTAACAAACCTGCTTAGAGACATTACTACTTCATCAGCCCGTTTATTTCCTCCTTGCGCAATATCTCGTACACAATCCGTTAACATTTGCTTCAAAATTTTCAACGCGGCATCGATTGCAGCACCTTCATCAAAAGCGGAGATCGTATTTCTGCAAAGGACATTTGTATTTACACTGAACTCTTCAGATTTATCAGTCGACTGACCTTAGACCACTGTATGCATCTGACGGTAACGCTGCTGTAGAGTCGAAGGCGACGGTATCATCCGCACCTTCGGCTTCAAGAAGACGACCTCGTTGCACAAGTGCCGTTACCTAAGGAGTAGAATGCACTAATTCAATCCTACGATTCTGCTGAATCGCGTCCAGAACGAAAAGAACAACTCAGATGTCACTTAGATACGAAGAAAAAAGATTAGAATGTAGTAGAATTAACACTATCTACATGTTTGCAGCAGGGGGAAATTTTCGTCGTCACTTTAATTTTATAGGATCTTTATAGAATTTTATAGAATAAAATGTGAGTTCATTCATCCGAGAATACTTCATAGGTGCTTCACCAAAATAGACTGCAGACTTACCGCCACGGCTTCTACTTGAAACTCCACACAAATGCTTCCACAGAAGGATGGGTTGTTCAACAGTACTGTCTCATCCTGTGTAAGTGGTTTCCAATCGGAGGTCAGACGGAGATCGTCCAATTCCTGGAATTGAACAGTTCGTTAGTTCCAAACAAAGCGGTACGTTCGATATCTTTGTCACCTTGCCGCCGAGGTCTGGGCGGCTCGAGGGAGAAGCCCATAGCACATGTCCAGCTCTTTGAAGATTTCTTGCAAAGAACAGGTCCAGACCAAATATCCCTGCATCACTTGGCACACTGCCAATAGGAACATGTAGATATCGAGCCCAATCCGCATAATCCTTAAAAATTAAGTGAATTCACTCTTCCGCTATTTAGGTAGCGAAACAATGGAAAAATTACCTTTACATAGATGAAACTGTTAAAGTAGTGCTTGCAGATTCTCTTCGCTACTACTCGTTGCCATTCAATAACATTCAATAGTGAGTGTGGTTCTTGAACGTGGATGCGTACATGGGGGAATAAAGACAAATGTACTATCCGTTTCATCTGCAATGGTCATAAAAAGTAGTCTTTCCTTTTGGGTCCTAGATTTCTCGATTAAAAAATACGTATGTCCTTAAAAAATCTTCTCTTCTGTCTTCAGCCCTCTTTTCTAAGATCTCCATACCTAATTCTACTCTCCCATCATTTTGTCGTAAATAAGAGGACTTTTATAGAACAATTCGATCAGCTCAATTGTAAAGACATAGGGAAATAAATATGGAACATTAAGATGCTCCAAGTTTAGAAGAGAGAGAATATAGATACTCGAAAATGCTGCATTCATAAACAACAAATGAAGAAAATTGTTTTCTTAAAAAAGCGCAGTTTTAGCAACGCTGATGTTTTAAGAAACAAATGTTACTTGAACACATCAACTAAAATGTGAAAGTAAGTAAGACCAATTCAAAAAAAAAAAAAGATTGACCAAAGACACTCACCATTTCCTTGGGCTCCTCATCGACGAGCATACATAACAATGTCGTTTTCGTAGTTGCCTCTCGACTCATACGAATAGCCTTTAAAAAAAACGTACCAAACCTTTAGCAATACCACTGAAATCACTTCTGGATAGAAAAACCTTGTTAACTTCTTTTTCAGCTTCAGCAACCACACGAAAGTGACGTGTAGTAAACTTGATCTTGGCTTGTATGTCGCAGGTTGAAACAAATTGGTCCTTCCTGGAATTCGACGTATTTAAACTGTTCCAACTCACAAGTTCATCACGAAACGGACGACTCACTCATCCTCATAGGCTTGGGCGTATATCCTATCCATATTTGGCATAGTTACATCCCCTCTTTGAACAATGAAAAATGATCCGGTAGATGCAGTCGAATCGACTACTGCCCACACTTGCCTCGTATCCTATAAAAACAATAACTACACATAGTTAGCAATTCCCAGAATTAAAAGAACTCGCACCTGTGCAAATTTATACAAGAAAACAGTACGAAATGAATCATCGGAAAGATAGCAGGTTTGACTAGAAGAGAGAGGGATCGTTTTGAGAGCCTGAAATTAAAGGGTTCGTAGAAGAATTCACGAACACTCTCCGAGTCCGTACAATAATCAAAACAAAGACTAAATTAAATCAACAGAATACACACTTCTAACGAATAAACTCCACCAATGGGAGGTGCCATTGGTCGACAAAGGCATCCAATCTGAGTCATCGCTCGAAACACTAGCGGTGTTTGGGCTTCGTAGATCCCTTCCACTCGAGAGGAACACAGTTTCTCGTTTATTTCATCCATAAGCTTTTGTTCTGTGCTCTAAAGGCAGAAACATTTGAAAATGTGAAAATACATCCACAGAAAAAAATTTAGGTCAAATGACATACTCCAGTGATTATGTACTCGTACAAGTAATGAACGGGTTTATGATGCGGAAGCACTCGACGGATCACTTCTCTGCCTTTGATAGGCTCCTAAACGCAAAGGCTGGTGATTGCTAGAACGAGAGAGGGCAAAAAACGTAAAAGATGTAAATCTCACCTTTTCATTTATAATCACTGAACGAGGAATTCTCAACTGGAACCTGTCCATATGACCTTCGAGAGCAACCCAAATATTGTAAATACCGGGAGTCCTAGTTTCTTCCAACGATAAAATCTGCAGAAGATAGCTGATAGCCAAATTTAATTAGTCTAATCTATGATCTGAGAGCTATGAACATTCCTAGGATTCAAACTAGCACTTTCTTTGCAAAAATACAGTATATAAACAAAAGTTACACAATTCATGTTCGACTTTGATACCTCGAAAATTACAGTACACTCAGTGGAACTACAAACAACACACCTGCCATGTCCTATCACGCATGGCATCTCTTGTTTGAGAAATCATCCTTTCAACCAGTGTAGACGCTAAAATACATCGTCATGCATCAAGTCCTAGGCACAGATCGTTTGAGACGTACCTTTCTCCCTCCTGCTGTGCACTTTTGATAACTTGAGTATTCTCCATTTCTTCTTCAAATATTTCAACCACTCATCGAAACCATCATGCGCTAGTGATTTCTTCTCAAGAGTGGTAGAGTTTGCTACAGCAGCACTGGCTACCTAAAGAATTTCTCGTAGAAATGAATTGAGACTTAAATATAAAGCGTTCACATCACCGAACACACTTCATTGATTTGTTTCTGTTTTTTCGGCTCATTCTCCTTATCTTCGTCTCTTCTGGTCTCCTTTTCTTGATCTTCGTCAGTTTCGTGACAACGCTTTCCATGCCCGTTGATACCGAGGCTTGTCTCTTCCGGTGCTCGCTTTTCAAAAATATCGGTAATCCTAGGTTGTCGTAGAGCATCGAATCTGCAATTGGACCTCAAGTTGAAGACCACTACATACAACCGTAAAACGACTCAAATGCTAAGGAAAAATAAATATAAAAAATGAAGGACGAAAAGAAAGAAAGAAAAACTAAAATAAAAAGGAAAAAACAATGCTATTTCTCAGAACATGAATGGTTGTTGCCTTTTTTTTTAAATAATTCCTAGCAAGATTACTCTCTTGTGAATCTACTGGTAATCGTACGACTGTAAATCATAGTAGTTTCTTGCTCAAGTGCTTAATCTATTGACCGAGCGGATACAAAGGTGTAAAGATTGGTCGTAATTTGATGACCCAGAGGTCAAAAAATATACTATAGATTATGGATATAAGCATTAACATACACCAAGAAAATACCTATTTTTGATCTTGTTGTCCAACCAATCAGGATGTGCTATTCTGGGTACCGGATTATGCAGTCCTTGTAAAGTGGCAGGAATTGTAATGATTTTCTGTATACAACTTCCAAGACGTTCGATATAATAATCCCAGTCCAACAGCTGAAGTCAGTTGAATTTAAAAAAAAAACTCGCAGAACGAAAGAGAAAGAAAAGGAGGCATACCTCTCTTATATTGGTTTTCTCCATTGTTAGGGTGGGCTGTTTCGTCCATTGTTTTAAATAGTGGAGTCTTACCTTTTCATCAGCCTATAAAAGACCGATCAACTAAAAAAACCGAATAAAACAGATTAACAGTAAGAAAAGCTCACATAAAAGATGGCAATGGGCACCGCTCGCTCAGTCACAGGAGAACCAAGAGGGTGACGTGATATAACGAACTTACAGGCAAGACCAGCATCCTGAGATGAAATATATGAACTTTCTTTCGAAACTTACTTTCGAAAGTACCACAATCTACCTACTTTAACCATATCAGCACCAAGGAACTCTGCCAATCGTTTTGCCGTGCTAATACTCGTGCTCTTCTGCGCTCCGTAGTCTTCCAACTTTCTTGACATACTTCTGTTTTCAGAGATAAGATCAAATAGTTCAGTGTCCGTCAAAGCTCCACCTTTGGAGAATAGAACGTCAAGCCAATAATCCGCTTCTCTAGATGCGCTTTCGTATACCTTAAAAATAGGAATTGTGGAGCAGTCTAAGAAGAAAGCTACAACTATGAAGCATGAAAATAATGGAGGACTTTTCAAATAGACAGAGAGATTAAAACCAACACAGTCCTCACTACGATAGTGATACATAAATATAAGAGGAAACTCATAAAAAATATAAATAAGCTAACTTCAGCCAGTGTGGTTCCACGAAGAAATGCCTTAAATACAGCTGATTGGAAATGTTTGATTATATTCAGCTCTCCACGCCGTTTCACTTCGAATCCTTTAAGTTCAGCCAAGGAACCATCCAAATTGAAAACCGCATACCTGAGAACAGGTAAAGGTATGGAAAAGATAGCATATTTGTGAAAATCCCTTTGAAATCTTACCTTTTCTTAAGTTTCTTTCCCTCTTCCTTTGAGGCAGGCAATACCATACACTGATACGGGCCATCCACCTATGGTAACAAACAAAATTTAAAGATGTGAATTTGAGGATGGTAGAGCTAAAATTACCTCGAAAAAGATTGAGTTCTCCTTGGAAATGGTATATGAGCCGTCAGGCTGAAGGTTATGGTACTGATCATTTGTAAATCCTGCATTTACAACAGCGTTAAGCATAGCACCGGGATAGGATACTGTGACCTACAAGCAAAAACGTAAAATGGTCTCAAAAAGAAAAACAACAACTTTAGATTTGGTTAGGAACAACTCACCGATTTTCTTTTGTGATTCTGGAGTTTAAAAGTAATATTCTCTGGGAAAGAAGCCGGAAGCAAGCACCATATTCCTACAAACAGCATAATCATGGAAAAAAGAACAATCTCTGAAAAAAAAAACACGAAGCGAGTCAAAAATGCAGTGCAGCGAGCACAGTGTGAAAAAAAAAACTCAACTTATACTATAAGGTAAACAATCTCTCAAACGCACCATCAGTATCAAGCTCCAAAGGCTTTCCAATCTGTTCTACAAGCTTTCTCGCTTCGGTAATGATATTTGCACCTGTATGACATACTATTCCAGCCATTTCCATGGAAAACCTTAAAGACACAAATGACAACATCAATTGTCACGAAATTCCACTTCAAATGACACTTTTGCAAGTTATTACCATCTGCTTCCTTTCCTCATAACGTATCCGTAGAAAGAGTTCAGAATACATTTGTGCGCTAGTTGTAGGGACTCGTAGAGAACCACACGACCTGCAGTCGTCATACTATTTTGCGGAGAGGAAAAACAAATAAAAGGAGAAGAAAACTCGAACCTTGTGCAGCCTTGATCCCTGCTATGTCATCTTTCGAAATCTCATCGAGTGAACCCTTAGCTTTCTTCAGCAACTCCTTATAGTCGTAGCTAAACAAATCCTATCTGTTGGAAACAATGACTGTCTGGTGACGTAAACATCTCAACTCACCGGCGATCACGGAAGGCTTTCACTGTGTTCACGTAAAAGGCGTTCTCGCGCTGACAGATAGTTGTTTGTCGCATTTCGAGACGAGTCAAATGAGCTCGTCCATACACTCGTCGACTGTAGTCTGTAAACTGACAGATGTTATGCTCAGTTAGAGCAAAATGTTGGGAAAAACCTATAGTATATGCAAGCTGAATGTGAAACTTTAGCGCTTTACACATAATAAATAAATAAATCGAAAAAGTGTGTTTGTAGAGAGGTAGTACCACACGTTAGAAACGCTCACCTTGAACTCTCTTCTTCTCTATGGATTGTCTTTCAGCCCTTTCCAACTGATGGAAAGCTTTTGCCGGCTTTCCGAAGGTTTCTCCTTCAAGCTGTTGGATGATTTGTTGTAATTCTCCACGTGTTGCCGGGGCTAGAATATGAATTGAGGATAGTACGCAAGCAAATCGAATCAAATATTACGTTTCCCTCAAACCTTGTTTTTTTTAACTTCAAAACCTCAATTAAAATGGCCACTTAAACGCCTTGAGCAAGTTGGGCTAATATTACAAGTAAAGTCTATAAATAACGTTATAATGATGATTAAGGTGCGTTGTAATGCCATTTTAACGTAGTAAAACCACTCGTACCATAACCATTGGACCTTTCAAAATCCATCAATTTTTTACTAGGAGGGTTTTCCAAGGTACATATTTGCGTCTGAAAGTTAACATCCAGAAGACGGACCCCATGCTCTCTCTACTGAATGTCAGTGATCAGCGGTTCGAAAAATAATGACGACAAAATTCTTGAAGCTAAGATTTCTATAGCGTATGTACTGTAAAATGGACTTAGTGTTGGTTACTTGCACTCCAATGAAAGTCGAAATTTCACGAAAAAAAAACCTGAGTAGTACAAATACTGGAACAGCTGTTAAAAGTTCAGCTACTTACTCAGTTCTCCTCTCCATTCCCAATTCATAGCTCGCTTGCATTTTGCATCTGGGCGATTGTACGTACAAGCCATGCATATTTCTTCATTTACCATTGCACATGGCTAAAACAATTTGTGTCCTACAGCGTCTCCTATTTAATTTCTCCTCGAAGATTCTGACACGAAGCGGAAAGCACAGTACCTGTAGCCGATTGGTAAGAATAATATTTGGGTACATTGCTCCCACATCTAGATGGTAAATTCGTGGATTCTCCATTCTAAATTGAGGCAGATAATCAACACTATTCTCATATCTCAGCTTTCTGACTTAATCTAAGTCATATTAGCTAGTTCACCACTAATTATAATAGAACTACCAACCTTGCAGGAATAGCTAGTAGACTATCAAATGTCTCTTGAACCTCGGCACACTGAAGAAATCGTAAATAAGAGAAAAGAAATCTAATTCATACGAAGTGCTCACCCGTTCTTCAAAGTCAACCACATTTTCAAGCGGGATACCAAACTCCCGGATTAATTCCTTCTCGATCGTTTCAGGAACAGAATCTCTCAGGCTTTTCAGTGCAGCTGGCGTAAGACGAAACCTGGAATGTTTCGAACATTAATTTCGAGAAGACACACATATGTGGTAATACGACGTACTTGCAAGGGATGTCAGCGCGAAAAACTCCTGCTTCCAGTGCTTCTACATGCCCTCCTACATAGGTTTCGGATTCTATTCTGTAGAGGAGTGTAGATTTGATTATGCTTTCTTCAATCTGAAACAATAACCACTCACCGATGCCCATCTTTGGTCATCTTCGCTTCACCGTCACCAGTGAATTTGTTTGGGAATACAATGTTGTTATGAAAAGCTTCCACCATGAGAAGTGCTTCACATAGAGTACCGGATCCTTTGCGAAGAACCTGATAGAGAAGTAGTCAGAGGTAAATCAGAGATAAAACATAGCTTTCTAAATAAGTCAGATAAAACAGTTCGGAGAAAAATAATAAATTATTATACATGCGATCCTAAAATTAAGTAAAACAAAGATCGTCCAGCGACAAGTTTACAGTTCAGGTGAGCTTGTTATAAAAGGCTAACGAGGAGTACGCTGGGAAGAAGCAACGGATGAACGGAACCAAAAGAGTTATAGATTCTCAACTAGATGGATGAGAATAAATTTGCAAGAAACAGCTAAGCATACAATTCCAAAATTTCGAGTTGAAATGATAATAAAATAAACAAATATTCATGAAAATGAATTTACTTACATCATCAGGTCCGAGTGGAATAATAGTGCATAATGCAAATACGAATGGGTGGACGTACTTCATGTATAGATAATAAGTGGCAACTGCATCCGAGACAGAGTAGTTTGCAAGACTCTATAGACGAAGGTTAATCCTTTTCAATAAGCCATTTAAACATTGTAATCCAAAAAAGAACACCTGGGGATCTTCTCTGGCCATTTTGCACATCTCTTCCGGATCCACTTCCACAGGATCGTAACGCAACTTAGCTTTCGCAACCGCTTTCAAGTTTTGACTACCAACAGGCAGATAAGAATCACGTTTCACCCATCTTAATTAAATAACTCTTGAAGGAAAAAAACATCATTATGGAAAGTAAGAAACAGAAATAGTGAAAGAACCTGAAAGCATCCATGTGAATACAGTTCCTATTTTTGAACTCATCTAAAGAATCCTTTGCGAAGCCTATCTCCTCTCTCATGT
Source organism: Necator americanus (assembly GCF_031761385.1). Classification (NCBI taxonomy): domain Eukaryota; kingdom Metazoa; phylum Nematoda; class Chromadorea; order Rhabditida; family Ancylostomatidae; genus Necator; species Necator americanus. Next base: position 3,357,505 of record NC_087371.1, read on the forward strand.
CGATACCGCGAATTTGAGCTCTTGTTTCCACAAAAGGCCTAACGTAATACAGTACAACTTACGAAACAGACAAGCAAAAATAGAAAGTGGACAGACCAATCGAAAAAATCTCCGTTATAGGTGACAATAACATTTGGCTTAACTTCAAGTATGTGGTCGAAGAATCTGTAAGATGTAGCAACTGTTAGGGATCACGTGATGGTAAAAAAAGAGTCAAATCCTCACCTCTTGATAGTGGCTGTTTCGTCGGGTTCGTTGAAGATAAAGAACTTCCCTTTATATTCCTCTTTCGGTGTATACTCGAAAGATTCGATATCGGCTGAGACAATATCACGATTGATTATCAAAAATCCTTTTCCATCAATCTAAAAACAAAATAAAAACAAACAAATTAAATACATAAATGGATTTCCCTTCAAACAAGCATCTTTTTTGAACTTTCTTAATATGTTATCACTTTAAACATTACCATATAAGAAATCATCATAATTTCATCTGTAGCTGAGTCTGGAAACTTCAAGGGAAGTTTTGTCGTTTCGATATCGAACGCCAGTACAACTGGATCAATTGGATCAATAAGGGTAGGATGACTAAATGCACAATCATAATTATATGTGTACGTTTTTTCTTCTCATTCCATTAGAAGTTAAAACACACCATATTATGCTTGGTTTCCTATTCGCTGCAATACCTCGAACAGTATACCATTTACCAACAAAGTACTTTTCATCAATAGCCACACGCATATGATATGGAACATCGTACTCTCTGAATTACCATATTAGACAGACAAAAAATCGACAATTAGTAAACTGTGGAACAGAATGGCATACCTGATGTCTAGGATATCTGAGAAAACGTCCGAATCTTGGACATCGTATTTAGAACCACCCATATTTCTGCAATGATGTTCAGTATTATAAGAGGTTCCGAAATAACAAAGGAGATTGATACTGACCGTGCTAAATAGGAACAATACTGTGATTCCTTTTTGATTCTTTCCTTATTTTTGTTAATATGAGGCATAAGATCTTTTTTAACCTTCATGAGTTCGCTGGTGCTGGGAAATGAAAGCTTCAGATAAGTCTTTTTTAATCCTGATAAGTGGTTTTTCTGAAAAAAAAAACAGTATCAAGTAATCTGCTTTCTCCGATCGAGATAAATATCTTACCAGGTCCAAATCCTCCTTGTCCATAATGTCAATGGCAAGAAAACCCGCATATTTTTTCGTTAGAAAGGAAGCAACTTGATGTTCAGCACCATCAGCAGTGCTTATGTAGAAATAAGGACGAAAGGGATATGATATCTTAACGAATGCTATTACCATAAAAGCTAAAGCAAAACAAAGGAAGATATCGAAGAAAAAAGTCTGAATGAACATGAATAGAGAAACTGCGAGAAGACAAACTCAAAGCCATTTGAAAACAAAGAACCGTTAACGGCATGGCCAGGACCATCGTAAACATCACAAACAAACCTTGAAACGTTCACCGTTCCCCTGGACAAAATAAAAGTCAACTGCTGATATTATTGCTTTAGTATGCTCGTCTATAAGTTCAGCCTGAAATAGATAGAGCACGGTAGTTCAAAATATTGCAGAGCTGTAGGAAAAAAAGAATCTTGAGACTCACTGGTTGAAAATTAATCAGCCATGCATCCCTTTCCGTAGTTCCCGTGTAACGATCGAATCCGAACTTTGAATCTATTATATCATTGAATTTAACTCTACGCACACGTTCTTCGTAATTCCCGTCACTGAAACCCACTACTCCTCAATTTTTGAGCAAAAGAAAACCTTTGGGAAAAAAACCACGTACGTTTCTACTTGTTGCAACTGAAGCAGTCCATCCTCCACTTCATTCTCCGCCATTTATGTCCTGGAAGAACTGTCACAAGAAAACTTTGTTTACACAAAACAAACAACAAAACAAACTACCAGAATACAAATTGATTTCGAAACGTTAATTTTCCCGCATTGTCGGAGTTGGCGCGCCGTTGTGGGACCACCTATGATTCTGTCAGAGTCTCTTTGATGCACTCAGATTCCCCGAGGAAGAACCCCCTTGGGTTATGATGAGGGGATATTACTATGTGTAACTATAATGACAAGCAGAATAAGTTGAAAACATGAGGAGGTACTCAGCGTGTATTCGATGAATTCTTAAAAAGAAAATTCTTCCTTTCTGGAGGTGGTTCCGTATGCTCGAGAGCTCGATCCCTGTCGGAATTTTGGTTTTTTCGAAAACGAAAAAAAAAACAATTGATGTCAATGCAAGGAATATTTAAAAAGAGAAACATTTTCACCTCTTACCTCGTATTTCCACAATATTTTACTCTTTGATTTTGAGCAGGACAGAAAGTTAGTTCTTGATTTTTGCAAGACAAACAAAAAAAAACTACATTCTATCGGGATTTTTCTTGTCTAAAATTGTATTTTCAGTATTATTGATAGTATTTAGGCGTGGTTGCAGGTGATTTTAACCACTAACAATGACTCTGAATTTCAAAATACTGCTAGACTGGTTGGATTTCTTTCGGCTGGAATAAATATTAACCGAAAATTTTTATCTGTGCAGGTGTTCTCGTTCTCCCAAATGCGATTTATGAAACGCTCGAAAATGGAAGAAAAATATAGGCATTTCCTGAATAAATTTTTAGAAAGAACTAGGGGAAATAGAAACACCTGACTTTGCTCAAATATTGGGAAAATCTGTCTCTAAAAACATGCTGGATTGTGCTGCATGAAATTTGCTGTAAGCGTCGTTATTCAGCAACTTGTGATGTACAATTTGCCCTAATTTAGTCCTTACCTTCAGATGTAGATGTGACACGAAAAATCCAATACCTTACCTTAGACCCCGATTATTTAAGCAGACTCTGATCCAGGTCTGCTCAGCTGTGTGCGTCTATCAAGCTTACCCTATCGCTGAAGATCCATGCGAGACCTTACCACATGTGTCCGGGTCTCTGTAGATGTTTCTGTAGCATATGTGTCACATTAAAACACGCCTTAAAGGCACCACCCCACGAATCTGAGGCGGTGCAGATTTCAGGTGGAGTATTCGTATACGGGATCACAGATTATTGAGAGAAGGGTGATTCCGTCCATTTCTTCCTAATTGCCGTAAAAAAATGGCCCGGCAGATGCGGCTTCATTCGTTTTGGCGCACCATTTTGTACAAGAGGTTCGATTGGAGCGCGCCAGCCTTGTGCGGCGCCGCATCTTCCCGGCCGTTTTTTACGGCAATTAGCAAGAAATGGACGGAACCACCTCCCTCTCTGTAGTCTCCCATCCCGTATACGAATACTCCACCTGAAATCTGCACCACCTCAGATTCGTGGGGTGATGCCTTTAAAACACGCCTTAATGCCAACACAGTGCATTTATCCTTTATTAATCGAGAAGATTTAGCACGGTTTCCATACTACTGAACAAAGTTTTATTTGGTTTCAGTTCTTCTCGAGCGCTTGCTAGAGAAATTCATCCTCGGTAACCAGGTATGAGCCCATCGCAGCTGAAAAGCCAAGTTTATGGGTTCAATACATTAAAAATTTGATGATAATTATTACTGCGAACTGTCAAGATAATTAGGTTTTGGCTTTAATGGCTATGATAGCACAGTCCTGTAGGGCTTATAAGGCTGAGTCTAGGCTTTGAAATGTCAGAAAATTTCCAAACATTCCAATATATGTATAGTTGGGCCAAAACGACATGAAGCACGGGGTGAAATGTAGTTGGAGGCGGGTGGAAGGAGCGCCTCGGCCCAAACTGTGGAACTTTTGTTAAAGATGCGAAGTAAACGAATGTGCACAGAAAAGGAAGAAAGCCTTCAGAAAGGCTAACCCAACAGCCCTTTTTAGGCCCGGCCCTTGCGAATACAAATCGAAGATATGTGAATAAAAGTTGTTGCATAGCATGCTTAGTGATTGTGGATTGCTATGGAATTAATTTTCGGTTTGTTTTTCTTTGGAAGTAACACATGACATGACTTAGTTATTTATTTCTCGTAAACTTGTTCAGAGTAAAACTTAGTTGGGTGGTGGCCATTCAGTGGCGCCCTTATTTCTGGAAGTAAATAACTAAATCAGTCAGGTCCCTAAGACCACAGCATCAGTTTCGGAGGATCTACGACATGCAAGCTTAAGTTAATAAAAGAAAAAAAAAGTAGGAGGGATCGTCCAGAAGTAAGCGTGCCGTTGAGCGGCCGCACAACTACATTTGCCCTCTTCTTTGAAAGATTTGGTAAAGTTAAAACAGTAGTAGTCCCACCTCTGTCTTCTTTTTTACTTTTTTTAGTGGCTTCAGCCTACACGTAGTGGATTCTCTATGAGTGATGTGTAGGTCGTAGGGCCTCGACTGACTCACCTACCCAATTGTGCTCCATGATCTTTTTCGCGCTTTGAGTCCAGGTATTACAGTAATGGCACAGCCGAAGCACTCGCCAATGCCGACACTAAATACAGTAGGCAGAAAGCAGTTTGATTTAGGTCAGAGTGGCCCCTCCACAACACAACATTTTACCCTGAAGCACGGACAGAACGATGGAATAAGGAAGAGTTACCCTTTCGTTGCATAGCCGGTCTCCATGGCGCTTCGACATACGCATCTGGAGCAGTCTCGGAAGGTGTGGAAGGCCTCCCATCATACATTTTTCAGAAGTGGCTTTGTCACACCTTTCTTAAATATGATGAGTATATATCATATCATGTACCTTAAGGATGTATCAGTCCCTCAAGGATGCTGTGTTTTTTTTTTAAATAATGATTTGCAGGGACCAAACGATGCCTCAATATAGAGTGGTTATTCTCAGGGAGAATTCTGGTACCAGCTGTGCATGTGACCCTTCGAGGTTGTGAAAAATGTGGTCTGCACTAGGACGGTTCCAAATCATTTTGACTGTAATAAAAAGAAACACGAAATGAACACGTTGGGAAAAAGAGCGACATCAACTTCAGTTTTTTTCTCCTTCCTTCTTCTCTCACAGCAGTGTCATTAGGAATTGCTTACATCGGAATCGAATTTTGTTGTTTGTTTTGTTTTCATGTTTACACAATTCAGTATTCTTTGAGAGAGTATGCTCCCAATCGGTCAAAAAAAAATGAGAAGCAAATCTTCCCTTAGAAGTAATACTTTTTTCACTAATTATTCTTTGAAATAGGCACATCTTTTCCTGAAAAATGTCGATACCGACGATTTTGCTGCCAGAACAAACACTAAAGGAGCTATTTTCGTTTGACTACCACTAGTAGTTGTTTTTTTTCTTGTTAGAAAAATGGATGTTGAACAGAATGTAAACACTGCCGTTAGTGAGCTGATATATCTAGTGCGTACAGCTAAAAAAAACAATGTTTTTAGGATAAAACTTCCATTCCTTGTATGCACAGCAGCTTCTTTCAAAAAAAAAACACATTTCTACGTTAATGTTCAATTTAGATCATGTCTAAAACATATTTCTTAAAAGATGCCTTCTATTTCCATAACAAATATTCAATAGGGATTATTCAGAACCTGATTCCATCTGGGCGTGAATACACTTCTGTCAGAACTACTTGGATTTGGTGATGAGCAACCATCTCCTTGTTTTCGTTCTTTTCTCCTAATGTCTGCAGTTCGTCCCTGTTTTTATCGCAGTCAAAACAAAATATTCTATTATATAATAAAAAAAAATAACAAATGACTACTAATACGGTGTTGAAAGGCTTTACAGTATGACCATAGAAATAAAAATCTTCAGAAAAAATCTTAAAATCTAAATGAGTCTAGTACCTTTTAAGTCCTCAACATGCAAGAGCAAGAAATTTTCATTGTCAGTGGTGTTGACCAATTTATACAAAATTAATTCTTAATTATTACATGTATGGAAGGATGGTCATAAGAAAGGCTGCACGCAAGGCATCCTTAAAGTCATCCACAAATCTGGGGTAGTGCGGGTCTCGCGTAGGTTATACCTATACGGGGTCGTAGATTATCTGGAGGAGGGCGATTCCGTCAATTTCTTCCTAGTTCCCGTAAAAAACGGCCCGGAAGAAGAGCTGCGGCGCGTGCACAAGGCTGGCGCGCTCCAACCGAACTCGTTCTAGGAGATAGCGCCCCAGGACGCTCGAAGCGACCTCTTCCGGGTCGCTTTTTACGGCAATTAGGAAGAAATGAACGGAATCAACCTCCTCCCCATAATCTACGACCCCGTATTGATGTAACCCACCTGAGACCGCAGCACCCCAGATTCGTGTGGTGATGCCTTTAAGGAACTGACACACGCCGCGCGCTTTATCTTTTATTATAAATACATCCTAAATACGTCACCGGGCGGTGATACTATCGATCGGAGGTTCGAATCCGCCCTAGTGCAAACCAATCCTTTCATCACTCCGGAGTCGATAAATTGGTAACAGACTTGTCTGGGAGGATAAAAACAGTGACTTGGCACATCAGCTAGCCCCCGCAAGTCATTGTAAGGCTGCACGCGTGTTCATAAACCTCAAATGAAGTCTGAGTTGAAGTCGAACGTGTAGGCGCATCGCCACAAAGATTGATCCACGCCGTGCACGTTATCCTAGATGCGTCGACGTCCTTCCATTCTATCCACGCTTCGCTTTCCAGTGATGGAACTATCGAATTTGTTCCAGAAAAAACGGCAGACGTAGAAACAGCAGGATGGACGAACAATGCGCGGGGTTATCTTGTTTCCACACCAGTTACTGTCCAAATAGTTCGTTCAAAATGACAACATTACGTCTGTGTCATTGTCATCATAACGTCTGTGGAGCAGTATAAAAGTAGGTTAGGATTCACTGAAACTGTCCCAGCTTCAGCCTCATATCTAGTTTCAATTCTTCCAAGTAGCTGGAAAGCTTCTTCTTTCAGGATGAGGTTACTCTTTCTTCTTCTGCTGGTGGCCGTATGCGCAAACTGTGGGATTTTCGATGGTTTCGGTCAGAAAATAAAAGACGCATTCGGGAAGATCAAAACGGTAAGAATGTTGCCACTTTCTTTCAGTTTCATAAAACCAGCGATGTTCAAATTTATTGTATTAAAACTCATATTATTTAGGCCCTGAACACCACTGCTCTTAACAGAATTCATGAGAAGTTCAAAAAGTTTGGAGAAAAACTCAGGGACAAGCTAACGCTGTCTCCAGAACGAAAAGCACGACTACACGCGTTATTGAAGGTAACAAAATGAGATAATAATTTAAGGTGGTGTGTTGGAGAGCGGAAATCAAGAACCGAAATGATTGCAGAGAATAGTTAACATAAAAAAAGATCACGTGTCGAAGGATGGCGATTCAATCGTGGAGATTAATCACAAATCCAAAGTTGGAGAACTGTTGTTCCAAAGCGACATTGCTCTAACAGAGTCAGTCTCTAATGATTTTTCCTTCCATTTAGGCGGTTCTAACAGTCCTCTTTAGATCGCAGGCCGAAGAAATCTTAGAAGGTGTTATAGAAGAAGTGGAAGGAAACCGCACAAAACGTCAGGCCTTCCGTGACTTTAGGTATCCTCGAACACTGTGGTCAGATGGAGTGAACTACTTCTTCGATCCTAATACAGGTGAGTATATGAAACGATTAGCAATAATTTGACATTCCTAAAAACTGCATACGCAGATCCTGAAATACGAAGAATCTTCAGAAAAGGTGTAGAATTATGGGAGAAGGATACATGTATTGATTTCCGAATGAACAGCAGAGGTATGGAGACAGTTACTTCAGCACTGCTCAGAATTATTATCCTATTGCAGCTCGGAATCGTATTCGGCTGTTCAGGGAAAATGGATGTTGGTCTTATGTTGGCAATCTGAACCGTCTGCAAGATTTATCTCTAGGGCGAGGGTGTGAATCGGTTAGAATCTTTTCCGATAGGAAGTGTCATTTTGGATAATACTTAACAAGAAAGAAAGAGAAGAAAGAAAAGAAATTTTATGAAGAAATGATAGAGAAAAGTTCAGTGCTTTAATCAGTGTGACACTACTAATAGGTGGCAATCGCTGCACACGAAATCGGGCATGCGCTTGGTTTCTTCCACACGCAATCAAGGCACGATCGAGACGAGTTCATCACATTCAACCCACATAATGTCAAGGTAATAATTGACATCTTTTTATCGCAACATTTGCGAAAGACCAAAGCGTAGCGATTGTAGCCGGACTGGCTGGATCAGTTCACTAAGGAAACTACAAAAACAAATGACAACTATGGAATAACATACGACTATGGAAGTATTATGCACTACGGAACTACCAGGTTCGAACTTCTTACGTTAATAACATAGGCGTTAGGCGCTAAACAGCTTTAATGTAGCGCTTCCATGAATGGTAAGCCCACAATGGTTCCAAACGACCCCAAATACTCAGAAACTCTTGGTTCGCCTTTTATATCTTTCTACGAACTTCTCATGCTGAACAAACATTACGGATGCTTAGGTACGACCAAATACCACGATAGTTCACTTTGTGTGATATACACTTATGATATTTAAGAAAAATGTGACCCGGACACATCTGCAAAATGTGAGATGGGTGGCTTCCCCCATCCTCGAGACTGTTCCAAATGCATTTGCCCTAGCGGCTATGGAGGCCGGCTATGTAACGAAAGGGTAAGTCTGTTTCCCATAGCTATCCTGAGAATCATTGGTAATATTAGCTTTCAGCCCGCTGGATGTGGAACTGAGCTCGAAGCAACAGCCGAGTATAAAACCCTTTTCGATGAAGTTGGAGATGAAAAAGCGGGACAGCGACCAAGAGAAGATATGACTACTTGCAGCTATTGGATTAAGGCGAATAATGACTGCATTTGGCACCGATGCTACTAATAGTCTAGGGAATATGTTCAGGCCCCAGTTGGATCAAGGATTGAAGTGAAAATCGCGGATCTTTCACGCGGTCTCGCTGTGGATGGATGCTCCTACTGGGGAGTGGAAATTAAGACCCATGCTGATCAACGCCTCACTGGCTACAGGTTCGTACCAGACCCGCTATCGAATGACTTCGAACAGAATCTCACTATGTCGAAACAAATTTAGGTTCTGCGCTCCAGAAGATGTTGGAGTTACACTGGTGTCAAACTATCACATTGTTCCAATAATAACTTACAACAGATTTTATGCAACCCAAGTCAAATTACAGTATCGTATCGGTATGTGTTCATCAATAGTACCATGATAAGTAAAAGAAATCGAAATGCTGCGCAGAATGCTTTAAAATCTCTCACATACGGGTTTGGAATCATCAACTATTGATTGCTAATTAAGATTGTATTCTATTGCAGTATCTGGTGGTTATGATGTTGTTTCAACGCCCCTGCCAGAGGTGCCTACGTCTGCGCCAGTGAAGCCAAACCCTAATTGCACTGACAGACCCGAGTAAGAATTATTATCACAATTTCAAATTACTACACCTATTTACTGGTCTTTTTAGGTGCCCTGGGCTCATAGCGAGGAGGAATCTCTGTAACCTTTCCTATGTAAAAACAGAACTAAAACGTAGACTTTGTCCCGTATCATGTGGGCTATGCTAAATCTTCTCGGCGAATAAATACTGCTATCGTTGTTCTGTATTCATACGGATACCTTCTTAAGCGTGATTAAAACAAAAAAAAACTGTAGTGGAGGGTGGAGAAGTTTCGATCTACCATCCATAAGTTAGCTTGATTTTGTTTTCTTCGAACATAGTATGCGAAGGAACTACTAGTGAGCATATTTAATATTTATAAGTAAAATCTCAAAAGTTGCCTAAATTTCCCTTTCTGGGTACGGTAGAAGTAAAAGGCTCTAATCAAACAGCCTTGTCCGGTAGCATGCAAATTGTGCGGAGCATCTACAGAAACCTAGATATACATCTCACGAATATCAAGCACCATGTTCTGATCTCGGAACACGACAGTTGATAATCTGTAATGTTTGTTGCCATAATATCCCCTCCTTGCCGACCACATGGCAAGGAGGCGGCGCGCTGCTAGGATATGACGTTGCTTTTGTACTAGCTGGAGCAGACAGGCAATTTTTTCTGTGCTCTTAACTTCTTTGCATCTAATTGATAAACATTACCACTGAACCACTTGGGTATAAAATCCCAAATTATCGTGAGCCATCACAGCTCACGCGTACACACCACATATTTATGATAGTTTGAATTTGGGCAAGCTGGTGATAATGAATTACGTGCAGTACGGGCATGAGACAAGGGAAGAAACGAGGTAAATCGTTGTTATTGGCAAATTCACTTTAGCCCAGTGATGTGGTTTTGTCAGCACAACCTATAATACGCTATAGTATAACCTAATATACGCTTTTGTGAGCGCACCGAGCTATTAGATTGCAAGGAGGCGCAGTGTAGCTAGCAGTTACGATCGCTGCAGGACCATAGCTTACTGCATTCGAACTGCAAATATGAGTAAGATCCAACGTCTAGTTCACTCGGCTGCAATAATGATTGATTTTAGCGAGTGTCCCCTTTCAATCCGAACCATTGCGTTTCAGATCATTTAGACCCTACTATATTTTTAACAATAATATCCCGTATGCCATGATTGTAGACAACAAAAATTCTTTATGAGCCTCAGTGCTGTCTTGCCTTATCCACACGTGTACAGTTATAAACGCCAATCCCCGAGGGAGGCTGTAGCGTAGTCGGTAAGGCCTTCCGCTGTGACTATACGATCAATAGATGGTTTGAAACCGGTCTTGTGCGAAGCAAGCCTTTCATTCCGCCAATGTTGATGAATTGGTATCAGACTTATCTGGGTGGATAAAAGCAGTACATCGGGTGGCCCCCACAGGTACATGCTAGACACTCGCTCGTAAATCCTAGAACGATTCTGTATTGAACGGCTTGGCGTATCCCAAGCGGAATGATTGATGCCACAGATTTCACCTTTATTTCTTGCAATTATACGTCCTATTTCATGCTTATAGAGGACAAATAAAGGATAAAGTTTCTGACGTTAATCAATCCGCTTGGAATGCGCCCCCACTTTCACTTCGATTAAGAATCGTTTGAGGTTTACGAACGTGTATATGGCCTATACAATGACTTGCGGTGGCTAGTCGATGTGTCTGGTACCAATTTATCGACCGGAGGAATGAAAGGCTTGGTGAGCACTAGGGCGGATTCACACCCGCCCCAAATGTACGGGTGTGGTGTAAATTGGTTAACGCCAGAAACTTTATCCTTTAACTTTAGAAGACAGATAGAAATTTTTTTTCCGGGACAGAGTGCTGTCTTGCCCGAGCCACATCTACTCTATTATGAACATCTATCGCTGGTTATTTGAGGGAATCGATGTTCACGATTCAGGATTATTCACGTGATGTCTTTAATGACTACGATATCAGCTCTCGAACAACGACTAATGGATTCATTTTATGCAAGCTCTCGCAGAATATCGTGAAGAAATTTGGGCAGAGATATGTTTAAGGACAACACGCCACGGCGAAGATGCGGGTAATCGCGTCAGGTGATGATATCAGCCCGGCAATTAGAGGCATCACCCCACAAATCCGGGGTATTACAGGTTTCAGGTGGGTAACGCCTGTACGGTATCGTAGATTGTGGAGAAGAGGGTAATTCCGTTCATCTCTCCATGTATAAGTGTAAACGGACGTCCGAATGGGTTTTCGACGAATCGCAGGCGGGAGCGGGGCGCGATGGTTGCGCACTGCAACAGTTAACGGAATCACCCTCTTTCCCACAATCTAAGACCCCGTGTAGGCATTACCCGCCTGAAATTCGTATCCTCCCAGATTTGTGGGGTGATGCCTTTGAGTCACGTAACTCAATTAAAAGTTACCAAAAACTGGTATTCTACTTCATTAATCTCCAAATAAAGGTTCCTAGAGCTACTGGAGTTTGTATGTCAGGAATGGAGATTGTCATCATAATCTTTCTTCATCTCAGGATCTTAGAAACCTCTATAACTCCACTTAGCTGAGATGTCCTAGGCTATAATGATCTCTTCTTTTTTTATAGAGAGTACCTTTATATTTCTACCGTATCCGAGAAGGAAACCCTAGGCAACTTTTGAGCTTTTCACTTAAGAGTACTAAATCTGTTCGCGAGTATTCCTCAATTCTTCCTCGAAGAAAACAAAATCAGCAAATCAGCTTTTTGATGATGGCTCAGAACTTTTCTACCCTCCACTACAGTTTTTTGTCCCAGTCATGCGAAAGAAGTCATCCGTATGAGTACAAAACAACATTGTATACAGCATTTATTTACTGGGATTATTTAGCATAACCCGCATGCAACGGGACAATGTTTATATTTTATTTTTATTCCTATTGTGCGGTGATTACAGAAATTAATCCTCGCTATCAGCCCTTCGCACCTAAAAAGACAAGTATAGGTGCAATATATAAAAAATGTGATCACAATTCTTACTTGGGATTGTCCCTGCAATAAAGGTCTGACGTAGAAACTTGTGGCTGAGGCTTTGAAATAGCACCAGGATTATCAGATGCTACAATATACAATCTTAATTAGCAATCAATAATATTTGATGATTCCACAACCGTATGGTAGCAATTTTTGAAGCATTCAACGCAGAATTTGGCTTCCTTAACTGATCACAATACTATTGATGAGCACATACCGATACGATACTGTAATTTGAACTGAGTTGCTTAAATAGTAAGTTATTATTGGAACAATGTGATAGTTTGACACCAATGTAACTCCAATATCCTCTGGAGAACAGAACCTAAATTTTTTCTACATAGTGATGCTCCATTTGCGGTTTTTCGATAGCGGGTCTGCTACAAACCTGTAGCCAGTGAGGCGTTGATCGGTATGGGTCTTGATTTCCACTCCCCAGTAGGTGCATCCATCCACAGCAAGACTGCGTGAAAGATCCGCGATTTTCACTTCAATCCTTAATCCAACCGGAGCCTTAACACATTTCTTACGCTACTAGTAGCATCGATACCAAATGCCGTCATTACTCACCTTAATCCAATAGTTACAAGTTGTCATATCTTCTCTCGGCCGCAGTCCCACTCTAAAATCTCCAACTTTATCGGAAGGTGTTTTGTACTCGCTTTTTGCCTCAAGCACAGATCCACCACCAGACGGCTGAAAGCTGCCGTCGGCATAATGCTCTCAGGATGACGATGGGATAAGGAAGAGTTACCTTTTCGTTACATAGTCGACCTCCGTAGCCACTTGGACATATGCATCTGGAGCACTTTCGAGGATAGGGGAAACCACCCATCTCACATTTTGCAGATGTGACTTGATGTAGGTTACATTTTTCTTAAATATCACAACTGTATATCAGACAAAGTGATCTGTCCTAGTATTTAATCGTACTAAGTCTAAGCAACCGTAATGTTTTTTCAGCATAAGAATATCGTAGAAAGATATAAACGGTGATCCTAGAGTTTCCGTGTATTTTGCGTCATTTGCAACCATTATGGGCCAACCATTCACCGAAACGCTACATTAACGCTTTTTAACTTAATGCAGATGTGAATTACATTGAAAAATGTCAAACCCGGTACTTCCGTAGTGCATAATACTTCCATAATCGTGTGTTATTCCATAGTTTTCATTTGTTCTTGTAGTTTCCTTGGTGAACTGATCCAGCCAGTTTCGCTACAATCGTTACGATCTGGTCTTTCACAAACCTTACGATGGCAGGCGTCAACCTTGACATTACGTGTGTTGAATGTAATGAAGTCGTCCCGATCATGTCTTGATTGCGTGTGGAAGAAACCAAGCGCATGTCCGATTTCGTGTGCAGCAGTTGCTATATGTAAATGGAGTCAAAGTACAGAAAGTACAGAATTTCAGTTTATCATTTTCACGGGTAATCTGTAAATCCTTGTGTAACATTTAAAGGCATTGAATCTGGGATGGTACGGATTCCAGGTGGAGTATCCGTATACGGGTCGTAGATTATGGAGAGCGGGATGGTTCCGCTCATCTGTCCCTGAATCACTGCAAGCAGCCGGCCTCTGAACGCTGGTTTGTATGATGCCTTCTATTGGAGCGCGTCACTCTTGCACGCGTAGCTCCCTTACTGCCTATCGGGGAAGTCCGAATTGATTTCCGACGAATCGCAGGGAGGAGGCGGCGCAAGGGGTGGAGCATTGCAGTAGATGGCGTCGTACAAAACAGTATTCTGGAGGCGGTTGTTTGCAGTGATGCAGAGAGAGATAAGCGGAACTACCCCGGTCTCCATAATCTACGACCCCCGTATACGGATACCTCACCTGAAATCCGCACCACCTCAGATTCGTGGTATGCTGCCTTTAAGGAGACCTCAATAATTCTCACCGAATCACAACCTCCTCCTAGAGATAAATCTTGATATTCCTGACCTATCTTGATATGGTTGATATTCCCAATGTAAGACCAACATCCATTTGCTCTGATCAGTCGAATCCGATTCGGAGCTGCAATTAAGATAATAATCCTAAGCAGAGTTGATGTAACTCTTTCTTTACCCGTGTTGTTCATTCTGAAGTCAATACATGTATCCTTTTCCCATAATTCTGCGCCTTTTTGGAAAATTCTTCGGGTATCTGGATCTGTTCAAGCAGCCTTCAAGCACTTGCTAATTTATTTGCCGAAAAATCGCTTCCTACACCAACCTGTACGGGGATCAAAGAAGTAGTTGACCCCAGTTGACCATAGTGTTCGAGGATACCTGTGATCACGGAATGCCTGACGTTTTGTGCGATCGCTTTTCTTTAGCATCTTTTAACATTTCATCAGCCTGCGCTCTGAAGAGGACGGTGAGAATCACTTCAGCGGAAAGAAATTAGAGGGACTAACTCTGTTAAAACAATATCGCCTTGGAACAACAAATCTCCGATATTTTCGTGAGAATTGATCTCCTCAATTGAGTCACCTCATTCTTGCACATGATCCTTTTTGATGTTAACTGTTTTCTGGAATCAATTCTCCTCAAAATGAGTTCCTCTCTGTAGCGTTGCTATTCTTCTCATTTTGTTACCTTTAGTAAGTTATTTAGTCTTTGTTCCGAGGAAAGAGTTATGTCCACCATGAATTTTTCTCCGAGATGTTGAAATTTCTCATGAATTCTTTCAAGAGCAGTGGTGTTCACAGCCTAAGAATTCCATTCTTAGAGCAACTTATTTAATAATTGCTCGTTTTATGAAACTGAAAGAAATAAAGTGATAATATTCTTACTGTTTTGGACTCTCCAAAGACGCCTCCTATTTTTTGGCCAATACTTTTTTGCCATATGGCCAGCGGCAGAACGAGAAGAAGAACCCTCATCCCCAGATGTGGGACTGAGGCTAGACATAGTTTCAACGAATGCTATACTCCTTTTATAATGCTGCTGTGAGGTTGTGAGGTTGCGATTTTGAACGAACTATTTGGACAGTAGCTGTTGTGGAAAACCTCATTCATACTTTTCGTCTGGCTTTTCCTGTAATAAATCCAAAAACTTGATCAATGGTAAGCGATGCGAAAGGTAGACGTAGAACTTATGATGGACTTATAATAAAGGTTAAAGTTGACGGTTTTGATTAATCCCTTTGCCACTAATTCACTAACAAAACACCTTCGGATTCAGATCAGAAAATTTTGAGGTTTTTAAAGATAAATGCAGCCTGTTTAAAGGCATCACCCCACGAATCTGAGGTGGTACGGATTACAGGTGGAGTATTCGTATACGGGATCGTAGATTATGGAGAGTGGGGTGATTCTGTCTATTTCTTCCTAATTGCCGTAAAAAAACAGGCCGGACGATGCAGCTTCGAGCGTTCCGGCGCGCTATTTTCTACCACGAGTTCGATTGGAGCGCGCCAGCCTTGTGCACGCGGGACATCTTCCGAACCGTTTTTTACGGCGATTAGGAAGAAATGGACGGAATCACCCCCTTCTCCATAATCTACTCTCCCGTATAAGAATGCTTTACCTGAAATCCGTCCCACCTCAGATTCGTGGGCTGATGCGTTTAATGATTTACTGGAGTCAAGATCGATGCACGTTAATGTTTTTATCCACAGGAGGACACGTGCTTGTTTAGGAATATGGATCTCCGAAGAGGTCTCCGAAGATGGCGCCGAAGAGGACGGGTTCGAACCATCGACCATGCAGTGGAAAAATAATTTCTTAGCAGCTACACACCATTTCGTACTTATAATGGGAATAACTGCAGGCGATTCGTATGGAATACCGTAACCATCTACCGTGGGCCACCTAAGAGTATATTGCTTCTCATATATTAGAATCAAAAGGTACAATAGTCATTCAGATGGAGCATGGATTCATGCTCTATAGGGAAGTCGTAGAACGCTTTGACATAGCCTACAGAACATGTGCACCGTACTACATAGTATTACGTTGGTAATTTCTAATTGTCAGTTATATTGAATCTAGGAAAAAGAGGGACAGATTTGAGATATGGGGAGAAATAGACGATAACCACTTCAGTTCCTTCATTTTCTTTTTTTTTATTCATTGCAGCCCCTTTAAATAAGGAGCAGCAAGTTCGAAGTGGATTCCACGCTGGCTAATTCCTGCTCGTATGACCTAACATTCTTTTTTTCTGAAGCTATCCTAAAAATAGGTCGAATAAAGTGAAGATCACGCCTACTTTTAAAGGTTTTAGAGGCTTTTTCTCCATCAATCATGATATTGTTCTTTGAAATAGATACTGAAATTTCCGTCAAAATATGGATACTGACAATTCCGCTGCTAAAGCAGATACAGACAGAGGTACTACTTTCATTTGGTGGTTGAATTGACGAAAGTTCTTTTTAACGATGGAATACGTGCGGAGCATAAATACGGGTACTGTTGAGCTGATATGCTTAGTGGATTCAATTAATAGAGCTTGGCTCAGGATCTTATCCATTTTATTTCGAACTTTTCAGATTTCTCCTATACTTCCAACGTTGTTTGATTGTGGATATTTTTTCTTTACACAATTTTTCAAACCATCATTGTTTTTCATGTTATTATTATTCCGGTGATGTACAGGGTCGTATTGAAATTTCCTATGCGCCAACGCATTTTACTCGGAATTCTTAATCGTTGAGGTTTTGGAACGCGTGTTGGCCTCTACAATGACTTGTGGGGGCCAGCCGATGATCATACGTCAGTGTTTTTATCCTTCCAGACAAGCTTGGTACCAATTTATCGACCCCGGAGGGATGAAAAGCTTGGTGAGCACTAGAGTGGATTCGAACCCTCGACCGTGTGGCTACAACGAACCTCTAACCGAATGCGCCACACCGTCCCTACGTGTATAATACGGTGTATTAATTCCATTCTTCAGATTGCCAATGTTCCACCTCTTTCCTGTTCTGGTGAGAGAGTAAAACTGTAACTAGACGTAATTTTGAATGCTACGCCGGCACATGTGTAGATGCGGCAGATTCCCTATGTTTCATGACCAGGGGATTCTCTGCCTTGCACAACCTACTTCAACGGATAGAAGAAACAACTAAAATGGAAAATAAACTATAGGTGTGCAGTGGACGCAGATAGGAAGTCCACGTCAATAGTTTTCTCGGAAAAAAGTCGGATATTCGGATCAGAATAAGAAGATAAGCATTTTGAATGTGCTACTCTTGATGGCGTTCTAATATTATTCTTAAATGTTGTACAATAGATAGAGATGGTGATCGACAATCAGTTCTTCTACGCTGTTTCCCTTCAGAAGAATGAATTGCCAACATCTGATTTCCCGACGACTTTATATATAATTTTCTTAGCTTCGGCGGTTTCAAAAAGGTCACCATATTTTTTCAGGGAACATGGTACTTCTCCAAACGACGTACGTGTTTTGTAGACAATCAACAACATCAAGGGATTCTTTTTCTACATTCTGACTTCTTTAGCTGACTTATTGATAATGCGTAGCGAAAGGATTCTCTTATTTCCCATAAAGTGGATAATACTTGTTTTACGTTATTCCTAGAACAATGTAATAGTTTGAGATCAATGTAACCCCATTTTCTGCGGCACAGGACTTTACTTTGTTCGAACATAGCAAAGATCTCCTTTCAACGCTTTTTTCGTTTATCGAGACAAAGAATCTATATTGACGAGGATGGATCCATTAATAATATTTTATTGTGGGTTTTCAAGTTAAAAAAAGGTTTATAAATCATTCGTTAACTCTATAAGGGTATGATCTGTGAATTGATTCTGTTATATGTTTTTTTCAGAGACGTGTTGCTTTCTCGTCTGGTTTTCATGGCCAACAATCCAACATAAGGAGAAATGAAATCATCCCCGACTCTTGACTAAGGATATTATCAGTACATGCAGTTGATGCAGCTCATAACAAGCGATAATCGATTGTGTGAATCGATCAATCAAGAAATCGATGAGAAAGGTCGTATGAAGAAACGCGTCTCGGTTTTTGTTTTTTCCACATAGCCTATGCGTCACATTAAAATACGCTTAAAATCACAACACAGTGAATCCAGTGTTTATTTTTCGGGAAGATTTAGTGAGATTTGCGTACGATCCGGTAAGATTTTACTTGGATTTCAGTCGACATTGAGCGGTTGTTGAGGATGTTCATCCTCGCTGTGGAGCTGAACAGACAAGTTGATAGGTAAAAGTTGATAGGCAATAATAACTATCATCAAAAATGTGATGATAGTTATTATTGCCGTACAAGGCGGTGAATCTTAAGTAAAATCAGAACTATCAGATGCTACAATATATGTGATCTTAATGAGTAATCAATAGATCATGATTGCACCATCGCATATCAGCAGTTTAAAAACATTCTGCAGCACACTTAGTGTTTGATAATGTATTGACGGTACTATTGATGAACACTTACCGATACGGTACTGCAATTTGAATTGAGTTGCGTAAAATCTGTTGTACGCTACTATTGGAACAACGTGGAACTTTGATACCAATGTGACCCCAACATCCTCTGGAGCACAGAACCTGAATTTGTTTCGACATAGTGAGGTTCTGTTCGCACTTTTTCGATGGCGGGTCTGCCCCGAACCTGTAGCCAGTGAGGCGTTGATCGGCATGGGTCTTAATTTCCACTCCCCAGTAGGTGCATCCATCCACAGCGAGACCGCGTGAGAGATCCGCAATTTTCACTTCAATCCTTGACCCAACCGGGGCCTAAACATATTTCTTAGGCTACTAGCGGCATCGATGCCAAAATACAGTCGTTACTCACCCTAATCCAATATGTGCATGTGGTCATATCTTCTCTCGCTTGCTTTCCCGCCTTAGCATCGCCAACCTCGTCAAAAAGTACTTGGTACTGGGGTTTTGCCTCGAGCGTACCTCCACATCCAGGGGGCTGGAAGCTGGAGTTCTCATAATGCCTTCAGGATAGCAATGGAATGAGGAACAGTTACCCTTTCGTTGCATAGCCGGCCTCCGTAGCCACTTGGACACACGCATCTGGAGCAGTCTCGAGGGTGAGGAAAACCTCCCATCATACATTTTGCAGAAGTGGCTTTGTCACATCTTTCTTAAGTATAACGACTCAATATCATGTCATAAAAATAGTCGTGGTATCTAGTCGCACCTAAGCAACGGTAATGTGCGTTCAGCATGAGAAGTTCGTAGAAGGATACAAACGGCGAGCCGAGAGTTTCTATGTATTTCGGGTCTTTTGGCATCATTGTGACTTCACCGTTTACCGAAGAGCTACAATACAGTGTTTAGCGCTGAGTGCAGATATGATTAACGCAGAAATACAAGCCTGCTAGCTCCGTAGTGCATTATATTTCCGTAGTCGTATGGTAGTCCATAGTTGTAGTTGGTGTTTTCAGTTTCTTTGGTGAATTGATCCAGCCAGTCCGGCTACAACACCCACGTTCCAGCATTTCCCAAATTTAGCGATAGTAACGGGTCAAATATAACCTTGACATTTCGCGGATTGAAAACAATGAAGTCGTCCCTATCGTGCCTTGATTGCGTGTGGAAGAAACCCAGAGCATGGCCGATTTCGTGTGCAGCAATTCCTACCTGTAAGTGTAACCACGAGTAAAGCACGGGACTCCAGCTTATCATTTTTTTCAGACAATCTGTGGCATTCAGGATTACACATACCTCTGGAGAAGATTCTTACCGTTTCACATCCTTCTCCCAGAGATAAATCTTGTTGACGGTTTAGATTGCCAACAAAAGACCAACAACCGTCTTCTCGGAATACTCGAATCCGGTTCGGAGCTGCAATTGCGCGGAATAATAAATCCAGGCAGTACAGATGTGCCAATCTCAATACCTCTATTGTCCATTCGGAAATCAATGCATGTGTCCTTCTGCCAGAGTGCTGCGCCCTTCTTGAAGATTCTTTGGATATCAGGACCTGTTTGAGCAGCATTTCAAAAATACTGATTATTATTATTGTTCGAAAAACTGCTTCAAAAATGCCGACCTGCACTAGGATCGAAGAAGAAGTTTACCCCAGTTGACCATATTGTACGGGGATAATTGCCATCACGGAAGGCCTGACGCTTGGTGCGGTTGCCACTGTTGTCGACGTCGACGATTTCGTTGGCCTGTTCTCTAAAAATTGCAAGAATTTCTTCAGATGAGAAAAACATCTGGGCATACTGACTCTGTCAAAACAATGTCGCTTTGGAACAAAAATTCTCCAATTTTCTTCTTAGTATTGATTTCTTCAATTGAATCACCATCCTTTTGAACGTGATCCTTTTTGATGGGAACTATTTTCTGGAATCAATGCTTTGTTCAATGATTTCTGCTCACTCACCATCTTTGCTAACTCATTTTATCACCTTCAACAACTCCTGCAGTCGTGCTTGTTGTTCCGGAGAAAGAGTTAACTTCGCCTTGAGTTTTTCTCCGAACTTTTTGAATTTCTCATGAACTCTTTGAAGAGTTGTGGCGTTCAGAGCCTAAATAATAAGTGTCTCAATACAAGCCATTCAAACATCGCTGGTTTTATAAATCTGAAAAAGAGTGGCAACTTTCTTACTGTTTTGATCTTCCCGAACACTTTTTTTATTCTCTGACCGAAATCGTCCGCAATCGCACAGTTTACCCACACGGCCAACAGTAGAACGAGGAGGAGCAGTCTCATCCTAAAAGAAGAAGCATCTTGGCTACTTGGAAGAATCGAAACTGAATGTGCTGTTGAAGCAGAGGACAGTTTCAGTGCATCCTAACCTACTTTTATACTGTCCCACAAACGCTGTGATCTTGTGATTCTGAACTATGTAACTATTTGGACAGTGCGTGGCTACACTTTGCTCATCCTTTTGCTGCTTTTGTCAGTTACAGCGATGAGTAGATCGAGAGGTTGTACGCCGGTTTAGGTAAGATGTGTTTATAGCAAGGGCAAAGGCGTTGACGGATCCCTTTCCATGAAATACACCTACAAAATGGGGCTTGGATTCAAAAGAGCAACACATACTTTCGCCTTTATCAGAGGTCTGGTACTGACTTGGATGCAGCCCTTTGTAGATGAAGTGCTTGGTTAAAGCAAACACAGGCAAAATATTTTTGTTCAACTTTTGGGTTCAAAAACGTACTTTTTAACAATAGAGGGGAAACAATGGAACGGATAGTAAATACTGCTACAGTACGTAGGCATCTGATATTCGAAGTGGATTAAGCTGATAAAACAATGGTCCCAGGGCAGGTCTTCAATCTTTGATACCTACATCGATATACCGCAAAATAATTCCGAAAAAAAAAATTAAACTTGTCCTCAACGTTCAGTTTAGATGATGTCTACGAAATATCTCTCAGAGGATGTCAGTTGATCCGATAGCAGAGTTTCAACAACCCCTTTCGAGAAGCTGGATCCACTTTTGCGGTTATTCCGCCGGGTCTAGCTGAACTAGGGGATTGGTACTTAATAGAAACTTTTCTGAATAGATATAGATCGTCTTCGATGAGAAGAGGAATCGTCTTGATGCACGACATGTGAGGGGATCGACTACACACTCTCCAACTGGAGAAGTTGTCTACTTGCCGTTTTAACGCTGGCATTCTTCTGCAGTGGTTCGGATATCTCACTTTTTGGAGCGAGAAAACGACTCATGCAGACGATGCAGAGGAAGATGTGTTGTCGGCAACGAAGGAATCTCGTATGACCATTGCATATTCGAGTGATTCCAATCCGAATGTAATCAGCTCACTAAGGAGAATCGCCTCGTGGGCTACAATTTCCATTCCAATGAATGGCGACCAAATAGCGACCACAGTAGAGTAGAACCACACATGAACATGTTCTAAATAACACTTTCTCGAAATCAGCAGGATGTTCCGCGATCGAAGTTTCCTCTTTTCTTAGTTGTGTAACAATGTTCTTTAAGAGTTAAGATTTGGTTTACCTGGGGAGCTCTTCGAAGGCTATCACTAATAGAGATTGCTTGATGTAATCGCACAGATGCTTCTGTTTTCTGTTAGTTTTTCTGTTCTCAAAGAGAGCCACGGTGTTTTACTAAAAATTGAAAATTCCGCAGTGTTTCTGACAGACTCTTGATATAAAAGTGCATATGGGATTTTATGCAGCCTTTTTATCATATCACAAATAGCGGACCTTTTTGTTCCCCTGGATGTGGCAGCACTAGGGGCAATAGCAACTTAGATCGACGAGAGATGTGGGTTGTTTCGAAGTAGGATGGAATAGCAATTTATTCAGAGCTGTCTTACACATAAAGTTCTTTGGAAAGTAGTGGAATTTAGATGACAGACAGATTTTTCCCATGATAACCCAACGATAAGGGAGGAGGGGATCTTCTGCCAACGCTTAGGCAGATCGTAGATGCCCTTGCTCCAGAATGCTGGGGACTTCTCCTTGAAGCACTGCTCGAGTGTCTTTTTGATGTCGTCGCGGGTTTGGAAGTCTTGACCACCCAGATGACGTTGGAGATAGGAAAAAAGGTGATAATACGAGGGGGCCAGGTCTGGGGAATACGGTGGGTGTGGTAAAATGGTCCAACCGAATTTCATTAGTTTGGCTTTGCTCATTCTTGCAATGTTCGACCGAGCGTTGTCGTGCTTGAAACTTCGCGCTGCTGCGGGCATGCATTTTTGAGACATGTCTTCAAATTCTTCAGTTGTTCAATGTAGACGTCTGCGGTCAATGTACATTCCTGAGCGAGCAGCTACCAGTATTCGACGCAGTGTACGCTCCATCAGATGCAGAGCATAACCATTTTGGCGTGTACGTTGAGTTCACAGACGTCTTCTGCATCCGTACCTTTGTCAACCCATTGGGCACGCCGGTGAATGTTAGAATAGGAAACCCTTTTCTCATTCCTGGTGGCTATGTGCCCAAGCCAAGTGTGGATACGCTTGAGCGCGAGGAGAGAAAGTGCCGTATCAGCGCGGCAGTGCATGTCATACTGCGCAAGAGCATGTGGTACTCATCGACCTAGTTTTCGCACCTTGCCGATTGATTTAAACCCGCGAGCAACTGTGGTTTGACTCATTATATGAGCGACTCAGTTCGCGAGTGGTTTGAAATGGATCGGCTTCCATCTGTCTCTGCAGCAAGACCAAATCCAACTTCATCGGGTGTCCCGAACGGTCTTCATCTTCAATGGAATAGTCGCCCGACGCGAGCTTCGAGTGCCACGTGTAGACTGTACTTCTAGCAGGGATGTGCTCCTTGTAAACTTCCTTCAGACGTCTATCGATATCCGCACGTTCTTGGCCAGATAGATGGAGAAAGAGACGTTGCTGTGGCGGAGTGACGACGACTTGAAATTGCGCGGCATGGTGGCAGAAAAGGAAATGACTCAGTGTAATTGTTAACTTACACTTTGAAGAGCCTTTTATACTCTATCAAACGGTAGCTAACAAATCCATTTTTGTCGGCTCTTCGCTGAGTGATGATCTCTAGAAATCATCACTACCACATTGTCCGAGAACATTCGACTCAACCTAATAGAATGTTGAGACCGAGTTTAATTTTTTTGGAATGATTTTGCGGTATATCGATGTAGGTGATAGAGATAGAAGACCTGTCTTGGAACCATTGTTTTATCAGCTGAATCCACTTCGAATATATCAGATGACTACGTACTGTAGCAGTATTTACGATCCGTTCCATTGTTTCACCTCTATTGTTAAAAAGTACGTTTTTGAACCCAAAAGCTGAACAAATATATTTTCGCTGTGTTTGCTTTAGCAGCAGAAGTGTCAGTACCGATATTGTCAGGAAAACATGCATAGAGCTCAAAGAATAATCTCTGGGGTTAATCTCTCATATTCTAAGAGAACATTTGCTCTAAAGAAAAACTCTAAACTTATACTCTAAAGAGAAGTCCAGAGAATTTTGCTCCCTCAAAATGCAGCAACAAAAAACTGTCAGTGTCCAGGGTAGATAGCTAGAACATCCTTCCCTACCGCACGGATTTCATCGTATTACGATAAGTACAGAACGGTGTGTGCAGATGCTAAGGTATCATATTTCCAGTGCACGGTCAATGGTTCGAAACCAGCCCAGTGCCAACCAAGCACTTCATCTACAAAGGGCTGCATCCAAGTCAGTACCACACCTCTGATAAAGGCGAAAGCATTTGTTCTCTTTTGAACCTGAACGCATTTTGTAGGCGAATCTCATGGAAAGGGATCCGTCAACGCCTTTGTCCTTTATTATAAATACATCTTACCTAAACCGGCGTACTATCTCTCCATGTACTCATCGCTGTAACAGACGAAAGCAGACGAAAAGGATAAGCAAAGTGTAGCGTGGAACGGCATCTTTCAACAACACATACTGTCCAAATAGTTAGTTCAGAATCACAACATCACAGCGTTTGTGAGGTATAAAAGTAGGTTAGGATTCACCGAATTCGTCCTCAGCTTCAGCCTCACATCTAGTTTCAATTCTTCCAATTAGCTAGGAAGCTTCTCCTTTTAGGATGAGAGTACTCCTCCTCGTTCTACTGTTGGCCCTGTGCGCGAACTGTGCGATCGGCGACGATTTTGGTCAGAGAATAAAAAAAGTGTTCGGGAAGATCAAAACAGTAAGAAAGCTGCCACTCTCTTTCAGATTCATAAAACCAGCGATATTATAATGGATTGTATTAAGGCCCTTATTATTTAGGCTCTGAACACCACAACTCTTCAAAGAGTTCATGAGAAATTCAAAAAGTTCGGAGAAAAACTCAAGGCGAAGTTAACTCTTTCTCCGGAACAAAAAGCACGACTGCAGGAGTTGTTGAAGGTGATAAAATGAGTTAGCAAAGATGGTGAGTGAGCAGAAATCATTGAACAAAGCATTGATTCCAGAAAATAGTTCCCATCAAAAAGGATCACGTTCAAAAGGATGGTGATTCAATTGAAGAAATCAATACTAAGAAGAAAATTGGAGAATTTTTGTTCCAAAGCGACATTGTTTTGACAGAGTCAGTATGCCCAGATGTTTTTCTCATCTGAAGAAATTCTTGCAATTTTTAGAGAACAGGCCAACGAAATCGTCGACGTCGACAACAGTGGCAACCGCACCAAGCGTCAGGCCTTCCGTGATGGCAATTATCCCCGTACAATATGGTCAACTGGGGTAAACTTCTTCTTCGATCCTAGTGCAGGTCGGCATTTTTGAAGCAGTTTTTCGAACAACAATAATAGTCAGTATTTTTGAAATGCTGCTCAAACAGGTCCTGATATCCAAAGAATCTTCAAGAAGGGCGCAGCACTCTGGCAGAAGGACACATGCATTGATTTCCGAATGGACAATAGAGGTATTGAGATTGGCACATCTGTACTGCCTGGATTTATTATTCCGCGCAATTGCAGCTCCGAACCGGATTCGAGTATTCCGAGAAGACGGTTGTTGGTCTTTTGTTGGCAATCTAAACCGTCAACAAGATTTATCTCTGGGAAAAGGATGTGAAACGGTAAGAATCTTCTCCAGAGGTATGTGTAATCCTGAATGCCACAGATTGTCTGAAAAAAATGATAAGCTGGTGTCCCGAGCGTTACTCGTGGTCACACTATTTACAGGTAGCAATTGCTGCACACGAAATCGGCCATGCACTTGGTTTCTTCCACACGCAATCGAGACACGATCGGGACGACTTCATTGTTTTCAATCCGCAAAATGTCAAGGTTATATTAGACCCGTTACCAAGGTTTTATTTGACCCGCTAAATGTGGGAAATGCTGGAGCGTAGGTGTTGTAGCCTGACTGGCTGAATCAATTCACCAAGCAAACTGAAAACACCAACTACAACTACGGACTACCGTACGACTACGGAAATATAATGCACTACGGAGCTAGCAGGCTTGTTTTTTTTTTGGCATTAACCATATCTGCATTCAGCGCTAAACACTGTACTGTAGCTCTTCGGTAAACGGTGGAATCACAATGATGCCGAGAGACCCGAGATACACAGAAACTCTCGGCTCGCCGTTTATATCTTTCTACGAACTGCTTATGCTGAACGCACATTACCGTTGCTTAGGTGCGACCAGATACCACAACAATTTGCATAATATGATATTGAGTCGTAATATTTAAGAAAGATGTGACAAAGCCACTTCTGCAAAATGTATGATGGGAGGTTTTCCTCACCCTCGAGACTGCTCCAGATGCGTGTGTCCAAGTGGCTACGGAGGCCGGCTATGCAACGAAAGGGTAACTCTTCCTTATTCCATTGCTATCCTGAGGGCACTATGGCAATGCTGGCTTCCAGCCCCCTGGATGTGGAGGTACGCTTGAGGCCAAACCCCAGTACCAAGTCCTTCTTGACGAGGTTGGCGATACTAAGGCGGGAAAGCAAGCGAGAGAAGATATGACCACATGCACATATTGGATTAAGGTGAGTAACGACTGTATTTTGGTATCGATGCCGCTAGTAGCCTAAGAAATATGTTTAGGCCCCAGTTGGGTCAAGGATTGAAGTGAAAATCGCGGATCTTTCACGCGGTCTCGCTGTGGATGGATGCTCCTACTGGGGAGTGGAAATTAAGACCCATGCTGATCAACGCCTCACTGGCTACAGGTTCGGGGCAGACCCGCTATCGAAAGACTGCAAACAGAACCTCACTATGTCGAGACAAATTCAGGTTCTGTGCTCCAGAGGATGTTGGGGTCACATTGGTATCAAAGTTCCACGTTGTTCCGATAATAACGTACAACAGATTTTACGCAACTCAAGTCAAATTACAGTACCGTATCGGTAAGTGTTCATCAATAGTATCGTCAATGCATTGTCAAACACAAAGTGTGCTGCAGAATGCTTTTTAACTGCTGATACGCTGTGGTGCAATCATGATCTATTGATTACTAATTATGATTACATGTATTGTAGCATCCGATAATTCTGATTTCACTTAAAAGTTACCGCCTCGTAAGGGAATGAAAGCTATCATCACATTTTTGATGTAGTGTACCTATCAACTTGTCTGTTCAGTTTCGTCAGCCCCACCGCGAGGATGAACATCCGCAACAACCGCTCAATGTCAACTAAAATCGAAGCAAAATTTTATCGGATCATACTCAAATTTTACTAAATTTTCCTGACAAATAAACATTGAATTCACTGTGTTGTCGTTTTAAGCATATTTTAATGTGACGCATAAGCCACGTAGAAAAAACAGAAACTGAGATGCGTTTCTTCGTATGACTTTTCTCATCTGTAATTGATCGATTCACACAATCGATTATCGCTTGTTACGAGCTGCATCTCCTGTGTGTACTGTCGATCAACCGTTCATGGTTTTTTCTTCCGGAAATTCTATAGCATCCTGTAAGTGTCATCGGGAATGATTTCATCACCTCCTTCATGTAATCAACAGTTTTCAGAAAGTTCATAAATCGCCCGCATGTTTTAACTTCTCCTTTTTTCAAATCAAAGAGTATCCACCTTCCACTCAACTCAGCGGTTAGTCTCCTTCGAAGTTTGATAATGTGTAGAGTAGTGAGAGGTAGATGTTAAGCGGTTCGATAAACGATTTCATTAACTGAGGGTGTACGTTGATCTGTGAGACTACAGCCATTCCGGATATTCAGATGGGAGTGGGTTTATCAACGCTGCTCATCTAATCGCTTTGCTGATGACATCTTACTGATAACACCTAGCATCGGCCAAGCGGAACGAATGCTGACCGAATTCGACGAAACATGTGGATGCATCGGTCTTCAGCTGAATCTACAAAAGACGATGTTTATGCGGAACGGATGGGTCTCGGATGCCCCATTCACGCTCAACGGAACGAACATATCCGAATGCACCAGCTACGTTTATGTGGGTCGGGAGTTGAACATGATGAACGACTTGACCCCCGAGCTGGGCAGGAGGAGACGAGAGGCTTGGGGAGCGTACAAGAGCATCGAGGATGTAGTGAAGAAGACCAGGAACACCCGGCTCCGTGGTCACCTCTTCAACACCACCGTACTTCCTGCTTTGACCTATTCTTCGGAAACCTGAGCATTTCGCAAGCAAGAAGAAAACGCGATGAACGTCATTGAGCAAGCAATTGAGAGAGTGATGCTGGGAGTTTCCCGTTTCATGCAAGTGAGCGACGAGATTTGAAGTTCTCTCCTACGTCAGCGATCAAAGATTAGAGACACCGCCGCGTTTGCCAAGGAAAGTAAAATAAGGTGGGCCGGACACGTGATGCGCTTTGATGACAACCGTTGGAGCAGAACCGTGAGCGACTGGGTTCCCCACGATATTAAGCGCACTACAGGAAGACCGCCGAACCGATGGTCAGATTTCTTCACGAAGTCCTCCAAAGGAAATTATGATGCTCTTCGTGTCCCACGCGAAAGGAGGAACCACTGAGCTACTCCGGCACGCGACAGGAACAAATGGAAGAATTACTGGCTCCCGCTCGACCAGTTCCAAGATCAACGAGAGTCAAGGTGATCGAGAATCATAAAAATAAATGAATAGAAGGAGAAGAATAATAAATGAATAGAAGGAGAAGAAATCCAGCAAGAAAGGCAATTTCACAGATGCAACTTTCCATAGCGTGTCGTTTTTAACGAGTGCGTTTCAGTTTGAACACGGACACTCTACTCTTCTTAAGGAATAGAGCAAATCATTGTTATTGCCTGTACTTACTTGCTCAATCCCCTCGATTTCCACCTTTATTACTGCAAGCAACCAGAAGAACTTCAGATCTCGTCCCTCACTTGCATGAAACGGGACACTCCCAGCATCACTCTCTCAATTGCTTGCTCAATGACGTTCATCGCGTTTTCTTCTTGCTTGCGAAATGCTCAGGTTTCCGAAGAATAGGTCAAAGCAGGAAGTACGGTGGTGTTGAAGAGGTGACCACGGAGCCGGGTGTTCCTGGTCTTCTTCACTACATCCTCGATGCTCTTGTACGCTCCCCAAGCCTCTCGTCTCCTCCTGCCCAGCTCGGGGGTCAAGTCGTTCATCATGTTCAACTCCCGACCCACATAAACGTAGCTGGTGCATTCGGATATGTTCGTTCCGTTGAGCGTGAATGGGGCATCCGAGACCCATCCGTTCCGCATAAACATCGTCTTTTGTAGATTCAGCTGAAGACCGATGCATCCACATGTTTCGTCGAATTCGGTCAGCATTCGTTCCGCTTGGCCGATGCTAGGTGTTATCAGTAAGATGTCATCAGCAAAGCGATTAGATGAGCAGCGTTGATAAACCCACTCCCATCTGAATATCCGGAATGGCTGTAGTCTCACAGATCAACGTACACCCTCAGTTAATGAAATCGTTTATCGAACCGCTTAACATCTACCTCTCACTACTCTACACATTATCAAACTTCGAAGGAGACTAACCGCTGAGTTGAGTGGAAGGTGGATACTCTTTGATTTGAAAAAAGGAGAAGTTAAAACATGCGGGCGATTTATGAACTTTCTGAAAACTGTTGATTACATGAAGGAGGTGATGAAATCATTCCCGATGACACTTACAGGATGCTATAGAATTTCCGGAAGAAAAAACCATGAACGGTTGATCGACAGTACACACAGGAGATGCAGCTCGTAACAAGCGATAATCGATTGTGTGAATCGATCAATTACAGATGAGAAAAGTCATACGAAGAAACGCATCTCAGTTTCTGTTTTTTCTACGTGGCTTATGCGTCACATTAAAATATGCTTAAAACGACAACACAGTGAATTCAATGTTTATTTGTCAGGAAAATTTAGTAAAATTTGAGTATGATCCGATAAAATTTTGCTTCGATTTTAGTTGACATTGAGCGGTTGTTGCGGATGTTCATCCTCGCGGTGGGGCTGACGAAACTGAACAGACAAGTTGATAGGTACACTACATCAAAAATGTGATGATAGCTTTCATTCCCTTACGAGGCGGTAACTTTTAAGTGAAATCAGAATTATCGGATGCTACAATACATGTAATCATAATTAGTAATCAATAGATCATGATTGCACCACAGCGTATCAGCAGTTAAAAAGCATTCTGCAGCACACTTTGTGTTTGACAATGCATTGACGATACTATTGATGAACACTTACCGATACGGTACTGTAATTTGACTTGAGTTGCGTAAAATCTGTTGTACGTTATTATCGGAACAACGTGGAACTTTGATACCAATGTGACCCCAACATCCTCTGGAGCACAGAACCTGAATTTGTCTCGACATAGTGAGGTTCTGTTTGCAGTCTTTCGATAGCGGGTCTGCCCCGAACCTGTAGCCAGTGAGGCGTTGATCAGCAT
Organism: Necator americanus; assembly: GCF_031761385.1. Taxonomy (NCBI): domain Eukaryota; kingdom Metazoa; phylum Nematoda; class Chromadorea; order Rhabditida; family Ancylostomatidae; genus Necator; species Necator americanus. The sequence goes on from NC_087371.1 coordinate 3,388,088, forward strand.
GGGTCTTAATTTCCACTCCCCAGTAGGAGCATCCATCCACAGCGAGACCGCGTGAAAGATCCGCGATTTTCACTTCAATCCTTGACCCAACTGGGGCCTAAACATATTTCTTAGGCTACTAGCGGCATCGATACCAAAATACAGTCGTTACTCACCTTAATCCAATATGTGCATGTGGTCATATCTTCTCTCGCTTGCTTTCCCGCCTTAGTATCGCCAACCTCGTCAAGAAGGACTTGGTACTGGGGTTTGGCCTCAAGCGTACCTCCACATCCAGGGGGCTGGAAGCCAGCATTGCCATAGTGCCCTCAGGATAGCAATGGAATAAGGAAGAGTTACCCTTTCGTTGCATAGCCGGCCTCCGTAGCCACTTGGACACACGCATCTGGAGCAGTCTCGAGGGTGAGGAAAACCTCCCATCATACATTTTGCAGAAGTGGCTTTGTCACATCTTTCTTAAATATTACGACTCAATATCATATTATGCAAATTGTTGTGGTATCTGGTCGCACCTAAGCAACGGTAATGTGCGTTCAGCATAAGCAGTTCGTAGAAAGATATAAACGGCGAGCCGAGAGTTTCTGTGTATCTCGGGTCTCTCGGCATCATTGTGATTCCACCGTTTACCGAAGAGCTACAGTACAGTGTTTAGCGCTGAATGCAGATATGGTTAATGCCAAAAAAAAAACAAGCCTGCTAGCTCCGTAGTGCATTATATTTCCGTAGTCGTACGGTAGTCCGTAGTTGTAGTTGGTGTTTTCAGTTTGCTTGGTGAATTGATTCAGCCAGTCAGGCTACAACACCTACGCTCCAGCATTTCCCACATTTAGCGGGTCAAATAAAACCTTGGTAACGGGTCTAATATAACCTTGACATTTTGCGGATTGAAAACAATGAAGTCGTCCCGATCGTGTCTCGATTGCGTGTGGAAGAAACCAAGTGCATGGCCGATTTCGTGTGCAGCAATTGCTACCTGTAAATAGTGTGACCACGAGTAACGCTCGGGACACCAGCTTATCATTTTTTTCAGACAATCTGTGGCATTCAGGATTACACATACCTCTGGAGAAGATTCTTACCGTTTCACATCCTTTTCCCAGAGATAAATCTTGTTGACGGTTTAGATTGCCAACAAAAGACCAACAACCGTCTTCTCGGAATACTCGAATCCGGTTCGGAGCTGCAATTGCGCGGAATAATAAATCCAGGCAGTACAGATGTGCCAATCTCAATACCTCTATTGTCCATTCGGAAATCAATGCATGTGTCCTTCTGCCAGAGTGCTGCGCCCTTCTTGAAGATTCTTTGGATATCAGGACCTGTTTGAGCAGCATTTCAAAAATACTGACTATTATTGTTGTTCGAAAAACTGCTTCAAAAATGCCGACCTGCACTAGGATCGAAGAAGAAGTTTACCCCAGTTGACCATATTGTACGGGGATAATTGCCATCACGGAAGGCCTGACGCTTGGTGCGGTTGCCACTGTTGTCGACGTCGACGATTTCGTTGGCCTGTTCTCTAAAAATTGCAAGAACTTCTTCAGATGAGAAAAACATCTGGGCATACTGACTCTGTCAAAACAATGTCGCTTTGGAACAAAAATTCTCCAATTTTCTTCTTAGTATTGATTTCTTCAATTGAATCACCATCCTTTTGAACGTGATCCTTTTTGATGGGAACTATTTTCTGGAATCAATGCTTTGTTCAATGATTTCTGCTCACTCACCATCTTTGCTAACTCATTTTATCACCTTCAACAACTCCTGCAGTCGTGCTTTTTGTTCCGGAGAAAGAGTTAACTTCGCCTTGAGTTTTTCTCCGAACTTTTTGAATTTCTCATGAACTCTTTGAAGAGTTGTGGTGTTCAGAGCCTAAATAATAAGGGCCTTAATACAATCCATTATAATATCGCTGGTTTTATGAATCTGAAAGAGAGTGGCAGCTTTCTTACTGTTTTGATCTTCCCGAACACTTTTTTTATTCTCTGACCAAAATCGTCGCCGATCGCACAGTTCGCGCACAGGGCCAACAGTAGAACGAGGAGGAGTACTCTCATCCTAAAAGGAGAAGCTTCCTAGCTAATTGGAAGAATTGAAACTAGATGTGAGGCTGAAGCTGAGGACGAATTCGGTGAATCCTAACCTACTTTTATACCTCACAAACGCTGTGATGTTGTGATTCTGAACTAACTATTTGGACAGTATGTGTTGTTGAAAGATGCCGTTCCACGCTACACTTTGCTTATCCTTTTCGTCTGCTTTCGTCTGTTACAGCGATGAGTACATGGAGAGATAGTACGCCGGTTTAGGTAAGATGTATTTATAATAAAGGACAAAGGCGTTGGCGGATCCCTTTCCATGAGATTCGCCTACAAAATACGTTCAGGTTCAAAAGAGAACAAATGCTTTCGCCTTTATCAGAGGTGTGGTACTGACTTGGATGCAGCCCTTTGTAGATGAAGTGCTTGGTTGGCACTGGGCTGGTTTCGAACCATTGACCGTGCACTGGAAATATGATACCTTAGCATCTGCACACACCGTTCTGTACTTATCGTAATACGATGAAATCCGTGCGGTAGGGAAGGATGTTCTAGCTATCTACCCTGGACACTGACAGTTTTTTGTTGCTGCATTTTGAGGGAGCAAAATTCTCTGGACTTCTCTTTAGAGTATAAGTTTAGAGTTTTTCTTTAGAGCAAATGTTCTCTTAGAATATGAGAGATTAACCCCAGAGATTATTCTTTGAGCTCTATGCATGTTTTCCTGACAATATCGGTACTGACACTTCTGCTGCTAAAGCAAACACAGCGAAAATATATTTGTTCAGCTTTTGGGTTCAAAAACGTACTTTTTAACAATAGAGGTGAAACAATGGAACGGATCGTAAATACTGCTACAGTACGTAGTCATCTGATATATTCGAAGTGGATTCAGCTGATAAAACAATGGTTCCAAGACAGGTCTTCTATCTCTATCACCTACATCGATATACCGCAAAATCATTCCAAAAAAAATTAAACTCGGTCTCAACATTCTATTAGGTTGAGTCGAATGTTCTCGGACAATGTGGTAGTGATGATTTCTAGAGATCATCACTCAGCGAAGAGCCGACAAAAATGGATTTGTTAGCTACCGTTTGATAGAGTATAAAAGGCTCTTCAAAGTGTAAGTTAACAATTACACTGAGTCATTTCCTTTTCTGCCACCATGCCGCGCAATTTCAAGTCGTCGTCACTCCACCACAGCAACGTCTCTTTCTCCATCTATCTGGCCAAGAACGTGCGGATATCGATAGACGTTTGAAGGAGGTTTACAAGGAGCACATCCCTGCTAGAAGTACAGTCTACACGTGGCACTCGAAGCTCGCGTCGGGCGAGTATTCCATTGAAGATGAAGACCGTTTGGGACGCCCGATGGAGTTGGTTTTTTAATCGCATGAACATCTTTTGCAGATTCAGCTGAAGACCGATGCATCTACGTGTTTCGTCGAATTCGGTCAGTATTCGTTCCGTTTCGCTGATGCTAGGTGTTATAAGTAGGATGTCATCAGCAAAGCGCAAATGGTTTAGCTGCCGACCATCAACCTTCACTCCCATGTCGTCCCATTCCAACTTTCGCATTGAATTCTCGAGGGTAGCTGTGAATATTTTGGGTGGGATTGTATCACCCTGTCGAACCCCCCCTCTTCACGTCAATGATGACATTCTTGTAGAATGGTGAAATTCCGTGATTCTTCAGCGTGAAAATTATTGAAGAAACCTTTTACTTTGGTTGTACATCAATACTTTCATTTATGTCTACGTCTCATTTTAATGGTGCGACCTTTCCAGGTAGCGAATTAGGTTCTGTAGGGAAGAAAATATCCTGGTCATGAAAAAAAGACCTCTATCGCATCCATCGTAATGCATTCAGTTGCTCACGTAACATTCAGAAACAATTCAAATTATTGTTCCAATTTTTAACTAAAACACGAAAAGAGTGGAATATTTATAATCTCAAGGGTAGAATTAATACATTGTATTGTACACGTATAATGTAAAGAACATTCCAACATGATCGCACACACAGCACAGGAGTGATTATCACAATTCGAAATAAAAATGTTGATATAAAAATTTGTGAAAGGAGAGAAATATTCACAATCAAACAACGCTCGATGTTAAGTAGAAATCTAAACGTTCCAGGAAAACAAATGAAAAAGATCCTAAGTGGAGATTAAGCTAAATAACTGATAACTGGCACCGTACAAATGAAAGTTAGGTTAGGCTTTTGCAATGTGTGATGATGTTTTTTGAAAAGCTTTGAGGACTAGCGCTCATGCTGCAACTCAAAAAAACGATGAAATAAAATAAACTGAACAAATTATAAATCTATTATTTGGTGAGAAATGTACGCAAATTATGTGAATCCCGTTTCAGCGAAGCGTAAGGCGAGATAAGGAATTGCGAGTGAAAAATGGTCGGATTGTCGAATTCAAATGGACAAATATGTTGGAGAAATAAATGTGCAAAAGGCTATGAGTAGAAATTCCCAACACGATGTGAATTTAATTCGTTCTCCTTCTCTCGACGTTGTGGACTATTCAAACCATTCATGTATTGTGGTATCTCATAGCCTTCGTCCATACCAGCTGAAATATATATAAGAAGAATATTGATCGGATTTCAGGGACGAACAAAGAAAACAAGAAGGGAAACGAGGAATTTTAATACTAGGATTGATTGAATACGTCTGTAAATACAGAGGAAACGATTCTTTTCTAGTCTATTCAATGCATAACAACACATATGATGTGATGATGTGAAATTAATAGAATTCAGTAAACAGACACTAAGTCGCGACATGACGAACGAATTACACGATATTCTCGTCATCCAGTCGATTAACCACTCTATACATTCACATATTAGGTAGCAACATGCACTTACCACTGGTTAAAAAAGAGAGTTATCGATTTCAAGTGCTTATAAAGGCATCAATCCCCGCGAATCTGGGGTGGTACGGATTTCATGTGGGCTATACATATACGAGGTCGTGGACTGTGGGGAAGAGGGGATCCCTTTCATTTCCCCTGTATCTGTGGAAATGGACGACCCTTGAACGCTGGTTCTTACGACGACTTCTATTGAAACGTGCCACTCTTGCGCCCCACCCCCGCCTGCGATTCGTCAAATGAAATGTATTGGCTATCGGGACGTCCGAATGGTTTTTCGACGAATTGTAGGCGGGGTGGAGCGCAGGGGAGGCGCATTGCAATAGAGCACGTCGTAAGGGACCGCATTAAAAAGTGGTCTGTTTACTGTGATACTGGGAGAGATGAGCTGAATCACCCTCTTCTCCACAATCTACGACCCCGTATAAGTATAACCCACCTAAAATCCGTACCATCCCACATTAGTGGGGTGATGCCTTTAAGCAAAGGGTTCACCTCAACTGCTGTCGTGAAGATGCACTACCACAGGACATTGTAAATATAATAAAATATTTTAATGATTGAGCCCAGATATGTCCCCACATACGACTTTTTATTTTTGGATCTTTTTTCTGTAACCTTTCAGTTTATGGATGGAGATTACCGCAACAAACACAGACGGTTACTTTAGTGACAGTCACCCCTATTCCTGATCAAGTATATCGCCTAAGGTTCACAACTAAAACGAAGTTTAAGTGCGTAACGAAAGATCGCCGTGCAATAATGCGAAAATTTTCTGGAATCGAGAAACTTTTCATTTCCATTCCCATAACAATATCACAATTACTCGTACTAGCAGTATGTAAATTTTGTAGAATACCTATTTTATCTATTATTTGCAGAATTTTTATTTTATCTCAAAAATGTTCGATTTCCATCGATTAAACAAAACCTTTTTAACACAGCCTACAGAAGAAAATCAACGCTAGTAATAAATGCTCAAACTTATTCGAAGATTGACGAAACTGAGGAACAACGACTGACGATAACTAAGAAGAATCATCAACTACAGCTTTCGGTATATTCTGTGCGCTTCTTTTAGCTATGTAAGTGCAAAGTCGCCCGAATCAAGGAACCAAAATAGGAAATCTGCCTTACAAACGAAAAAATTGCATGATTGGTGCGAACAGAACAATCATCGCTAAGCTTTGAACTAATTCCCAGCATATCCCATCATATTTTCGGATCCGAACACCAAAAGCGAGCTATTCCTCTGCGATTTATCTTTGTTTACAAAGGTTTGCGCTGTGACAACAAATTATCAGCTGCTAATTATAAGCTTCTAAACAAACAGAAATTTCACTTGAAAAGCAACGGTGCACTTTTTTTTTTGAACGGACATTGTGTTAGAAAGACTTCGCAACAAGAACATAAAGCTATACATTCACAATTCAAAAATGTGCTGAGAATATTAAAGATATGTGACAATTATCAATTACAAGTCATTCTTCGCGCTATTCTGCTGAATCCAGATAATATTACGGAAAGAAAAGTATCAGAAATTTTTGAAAAAAAATCGTAGATTTAGGTCTTAAAAAATATCCGTAGGTTAACCTTTCAATTCACGTTGATGACTTAGAGAATGAGTAAATGACTGGGTAGCTCTCAAATAAAAGGAGTTTTTTTTTTCCAAAAACTTCTTTCAGAACTTGAATTCCCCCCCCCCCCCAAAAAAAAAAAAAAAAAAAAAAAAGTAGCGTAGAAATACAGAAAATTATGCAAGTTAACTAGATGAGTTCGAGGAAGATGTGATATCATAAGATATTGCGTTTTTCACTCTTTTTTTTTTTGGTTCATTAAACTGAAGCACGATACAGAATAACAAGTATATTTGGCTGGGATTCAACATAATGAACACAACTGAATGAGAAAGCGAACTTAAGCATTCTGGACCTCCGACCTTACCCTCAACGCAACCTCTACGTGTACCACCAAACACAACCGTACATTTTGAGGTGAGTAGCATCCTATCAATTCTTACCCTGATCGTTCTGAAACAATTTGAATAGCTCAATTTAAGGATCTGCAAGCTATTATTTCTATTAAAAAAAACATGCAGTTAAGTAACAAAATCGCTTCCTCCAATGTACCGTAATTATGCCGGAGATTCCGGCAACTCCCGTGATTCTTATATCCAAACGTAGTTACGCAATGACCCTGGATTCCATGCAATAAATATGAATATACATTTATATGAACAAATAATCGGTTTTCCCGCGCAGCAAATTTCTCTCACATTTAGAGCACACGAAGGTGCAGATTTTTCTAGTGACTGGAACGAAACAGAACATATGGAACATAGCTACGATTATACAGTACAGTAGAACTTAAAATAACTATAAAACAGCTCACTTTTCCTTGTTACTTATTTATTTAGCTCCACTGTATGTTCTAGTAAAGTACGATACTCAATCACAAGCTTAAAACTCGTTAGATCTAGCTAATAAAGGGGATTTTCGAAAAACCGTTAAGATAGCGTCCTACTTCGTTTCTTACCAGTTCTCCAAATTGTTCAAAAGTACAAAAGAAAAAGCAAAAAAAAAGAATACGATTAATTATCAAATGTTTTGCGAAAAAAAACGCAAGAATTTACATTCACATTCTTTTGAGGATCCGAGGAAAAGGTCATTTGAAGTTATGGGGTTTTCTGGATTCGCTACAAAAGAGGAAACTGAACGAACTTAAAACCCCCATGCACCTCCACCAGTCCTGTCGCGACAGTTTTCTGTTCACTTGCGGTTATTTTTCATGCATTGTATGAATCAATGGACATATTGCAAACAAAGAACATACAGTGTGCACGTGAGTGTTCATGCTGGCATGCGAGTGTGAGTAGAAGCAGGGTAGTTTATGATGTCAGTTCATAGGCTTGTGTGTGTGGTGTGTGGCTTTCAACTGGATGACTCGTTCGGCATACTTGCGCCCTCATTGGAATCTGCCAGAAGGGGTACTGTGCACTGGCCTCGCGATGATGATGTCGGTCCAGCCATTTCATCCAGTGAGGCGTATTCGTCTGCAAAAAGATTGTAATCGTGGAGAAGAACGAGAGAAACTGAATTTCGGCGAAATTACTCTGCATTCGGTCGGCAGGTGATCTACCACGAAGCTTCTTTTGTTCAAGAGCTTCCTCTTCAGGTGTGAGGAATTCTGCACCGCGGTCTGGATCCAACACAGACTGCCTGGAGTACAACGGATTGTTGAACTCCGTGCCCTCATCGTGGTTTTCAGCGTGGAATCTGGACAGGATTTACACATTATTCTAGGAAATCCTGAATAGTCATCAAAAACCAAACTGAAAATGAATCCTTACACAACTGTTGGGACTTCTGGTTCTTTTTCTCGGAAGTATTTGCGACGATAGTAAAGCATCATAGAAACGAGTAGCACAGATAGTATGCCAAAGACAATCACAGCTAATGCTATTATTCCTGTGCGTGAATGGCCTTCACTTCCTTGTTGTCGTTGGAATTCCAGCACTGGAAGAAAATGTCAAGACTTCTTATTCAATTGAACTCTAGGGAGAAGAAATTCCTGAAACATTACGTCTTCCTTTAAAAAAAACAGTAATGTGTTGTGTTGTTGAAACATGTTGAAAAAATTGCGTTAGCAAAAGATCTAGAAAAACTCTTAATGACAGAAAGGCGAGTCTATAACTTGAAGATGTTTGCCCTCGTCTATCAGCTTACTCACATCCACCTCAGCGAACTGGTATTAAAACCAATACTACAACTATACAACACGAGAATTTAAGAAAATACAACTTTGCTTTGAAGGGAAACAGCAAAAATAAAAAAAAAATCCACCATGGGACCATGGTAGAACGGAAGATCGAAATGGAAACAAAAAAATATTGTAAAGAAGAGAAAAACGCACATGCTTGTCCGCAACTCAGTTGGTCTGCATGACAACATCCTATAGCCGCATCGCATTCGTAACCCACACCGCAATCGCCGCATTCTTTAGAACATCTTAGACCAAAGGTTCCCTCAGGGCATACTGGAATAACCAATACATCAAGAAAGTCAAGCAATTATGTTCATGCACAAAAAAAAATAACTTACAAGCATGACAAAACTCTCCAGTAAATCCCGCATGACATTGACAAGCACCCGTAACACGATGACAGCTTGCTGATGATGTTCCTCGACATTTACATTTGTTTATACAATCTGGCCCGTAGTAACCGTCTTCGCATGGTTTATTGCATCGATCGCCTTGCCAACCAGCCGGACAGGCACATTCACCCGTATGCGGATCGCATTGCTTGAATTCGGATGCACAATTGCACTGTTTCGAGCATCCAAGTCCCCAGAAGCCGGCCACACATACTGCGATCGATTGGTGTTTATATGATAACAAAAAAAATCAGATGTGAAATCACATACGTCGGTTGCAGAGCCGTCCTTCGTAACCTGCTGGACAGGTGCAGGTACCGTCCATGTGGTTACATTGAGCCCCATTAGCACATGGTGGACATTTATTCGCGCAGCCTGATCCCCAAGTACCATCGGGACACTCTTAAAATGATATATTCAACGATAAGGCTATAAGAATGTTCTGAAGCAGAATTTCTCATGACAGGGATAAGTTGGGGTTTCTCTACTCCCTTTTATGAAGGAAAGTGATATAGTACGATCACTTAGCAACATCACAAGATCCTCACATATAAAATAGACTAAAACTTGACTATAACTCTAAACAATAACAGCTAAGGTAAAAAAAATAGTCAAACAGATTTATCACAAATGTACAAGGTTGTTGTCTTTGCTAGAGTACGTATGGGACTTATCAATCTCTTATAAGGAAAAAAAAAACCAATAGGGTTCGTAATCAGGTCCTTCAAAGAAGATTATTTGATGGTTTCACACAAACATCTTTGCAGCGTCTTCTGTTCACCTACCTACAATACATTCGTATCCTCAAAAGAACGAACAATTTCAATTCTCTAAAGGGCGGGTGTAGCGCATTGGTAAAAGGTTTGAAATAGCTCTGGTCAACTATGTCTTTCATCAATCCGAGGTGAATAAATCGGTCCTAGATTTGTTTAGAATGGTCAGGACTCTGATTTGATACATTGGTTATCTCCTACAAGTCATTATGTGGACTGTGTACGTCCACATAAACCTCAAACGATTCAGAATTGAAACCGTACATGTTGGTGCATCTCAACGGGGTCGACCATGAACTCTACCTCTTATTCTTCATTTCTCTGCTTGCTTTCATCTCAGGTAATTGGCGGAATCCGAGCCCAAATTTCAAATAAAATGGGAAAATCCAACTAATCTCGTCTTTCGTGCCCCTCGAAAGCACGAGCGCAACCACTTCATTTTGGTGCTAAGATCGAACGAGGTGAAAGAAAGTAGAAGTGAAGAGTGCATTAAATGTAAACAGCAATGTTGACCAACAAAAGGATCGTAATCACTATGGCCAAGTCATCAAAGCGCTATAGAAAGAAGTGAAGAAACAAAACTTCACTCACTTTGTTCGCATTTCTCGCCTGTGTATCCGTAATCACAAATGCATTTGCCAGTTACGGGATCACATCTAGATACAATGTCAATTACGAGATATCTTGCCTACTTAGCTAAGAGTTGTTTAAAAAAACAAGAACCAAAGAAACAAATCAAGATAGAGGAAAGATCTCACTTATGCCCTTCTGCACACGTGCATGTTTCCGCACAATCCTGTCCCCATTTCCCATCTTCGCAGCTGTGTTGACAGTTCATTCCAGATCTAAACAAGCACAAGTGCTGGACACTCTCATCAGCAAATAAATAAACTAACAAACTAATAAGTTACCAAACAAACTATTCTACAGCTGCAGGTATCAGTATACAAAAGAATTATTCCATACTTTAACACTGGTATTCGACTCTAATCTGCTCAGAAGTAATCTGCTCTAATCTCACCTTCCAATTGGGCACTTCAGACATGCTCCAGTTCTCGCATCACAATGAGCCGTAAAGCCGTCAATACTGCAGTTCCCACAGGCCTCACGGCAACCAAAACCGAAATGACCGGGGTCACACTCTAGAAACAGAAATAGAAACGTGTATAATGTCAAAAAAGAAAAAGAAATTTAGATAGCCAAAAATCAGGCAGAATAAGCAGCCCTGTAGAAGTACAAAACGTTGCTAACCTCGTTCGCATCGATCACCTTGATGTCCACTACCACAAATACATTTTCCAGTTTTCTGTTGACAACTTCCACCATTACAGTCACATTTCATCTGACAGTCATCGCCGTATAATCCGTTCTCACATTGTGATGAGCAGTCAGCACCTTAAAATGAGCAGACAAATGAGCTTGGCCTGACAGAACCACAAAGTAAACTCGACCAACCTTTGAAACCACGAGGACACTTGCATTCTCCGGTGAATCTGTCACATTCGGCCCCATTTTTGCATCGACATGCGATAGCACAGTGCGGACCATACGTGCCAGCAGCACATGGAGTATCGCATTTAGCCCCAGTCCAGCCTGAAAAGGCTGAGGTATGCATAGGAACCAAGGAACGCTCAAGAGAAATGTAAATGACAAATGTTACAAGACGAGGAAGCTGGAAAGTATAGCAGGAAGCACAGTGCAGTTACGTGAGCGGCTGCGCTCGAAGCGGCGCGGTGGAGATGGCAGTTGGAATCGGTTAGAATGGGATCATCGCAGACTGCAACGACAGATGGTCCTAGTAAGGGTCCTCACTCGATCCTAACCTCCACCGCACCGCTTCGAAAGCAACTGCTTACGCACCTGCACCATGCTCATGTCGTTTCGACGCTACGTGAGCTTTGCTTCCTGGCGAGCGCTGTCGTAGGAACACAAGATATACAGCCGGGTTTAATGACCTGAAGTCTGGTGCAATTGGGCAGGTAGCTATGCTCGAAGCTCTGTGCTGCGACGCTGACTTATTTCTGCAGTCCTAGAAGAGTTAACGAGGGTTCTACCTCGAGCGCAACCGTTTACACTAATGCACCAGGTCGTTTTAGGCCTAACACAAGAGAAACACAAAAACCAACCAAGTTTAGAACAAAAAAAAAACAACATTTCAGTGACACAGGTAAGAAAAAGAAGAACGAAAGGGAAAATCACAGATTATGACAAACCAGCAGCGCAATGACAATCTCCGGTAACCGGATCGCAACCAGCTCCATTTCGACACTGGCAGGCAGCACATGATTCTCCAAAATGACCAGCCGGACAAGAAATCGAACAAGTTGGTCCATGGAATCCTGCAATTATTAGGACATAATTATAAATGGGTACATGTCAAGAAAAACAGAATGCGGTGAATAACTTTTAAATTAGATCAACATTGTTGGATTTGATTATATTTTAGATCTCCATCAAGTAAAGGTATAAGAAGCTCACCATTCCGACACTTGCAGGATCCATTTCTTTTATCGCAGACACCATTCTCGCCGCATTGGCATTTGAAAGCACAATCCATGCCAAAATAACCATCAGGGCAATCGTCAGCACATCTGCATCACAGGTGAGTTGCGGGGAACGTTAGCTGACATATTTTTAACAATAAAAGCCCACTTCGCCCCCGTTCTTCCCGGTAAGCAGATACATCTACCGCTACTCAAGTCGCATTCGGAAGTGACATTGTAGTTACACTCACAGGTTTCGCCACAATCTCGTCCTGAGAACAGGAACAATGCTAGGATATAGGAAAATAAAACGAATATTCAAATGGACTCACCCCAGAAGAGTTTGGAGCAAATTCGTTCACACGAATCTCCCGCATAACCGGGTTTGCATCTACAATAGCCTGTATCCGGAGCACATCTGGAAGCATTCACTTAGTACTGCCTACACAGGAAATTGATATTGCAATCAAACTTTTACGTGGCAATAAATCACTTACGACTCAGTGTTCTCCATAATACAGTTGCATTGTTTGGAGCAATCCAGACCATACATGTCCTCATCACAGACTACAAAATAATATGTTGTTGTTCAATTTTTCTAGAATTCTGGAGAATTTCCACAAAACGTTACCTCGTTGTTTGCAATCCGCGCCTTTATAACCTCGTTCACATTTACAAGCTCCGGTTATTGGATCGCATGCTGCGTTTGAGTCCGCCCAAGAGATGCCGTTGCAAAGATCGCATTTTTTGGAGCACTAAAATCGTTATGAGTGTTGTGAGGTTTCTTTTTTTAATTTATAACTGATACTGATATTAATAGCATAACTACGCATCATATGGCAGAGAGCTACTTTTTTGTTTTACGCAGGAAATGAGGGAATGAAGAATGTGCGCTCATCAGTTAGTATATAGTCGGGCCAAAACGACATGAAGCACGACGCAGTTTTGTTAGCGGCCGCGCTCGAAGCGGCGCGGTAGAGATGGCGGTTCTAACCCACCTAATCGCTACAGTTCACCGCGCCGCGTCGAGCGCAGCCGCAAAAGCAAATGCGCCGTGGTCCATGCCGTTTTGACCCTACTATATGTTGCTGTTTACTATTTTGGCACTTAGCTAAAACTCATCCATAACTAACTAGTACTAGTAGAATTTAGACAAGCTGCAACCCACGATATTTAAGAGAGGAATGAATAAGTTAGTCGCAGTGCAGGCCCACCTACCGCATCTAAGCAGTACCCATTGGTCCTCTATGAGAGAAAAAGGATCTTTTTCACACGGCTATAAGATTCAGTCTTCAGAAGGAGAGATGTAGATGTCGGCGTCGACAAGTAAGGAGAAATAAATGCACTCGGACTCCTCCAACAATTTCCCAACAATAAATCTTTAAGGCAATTTCGAATGGGAATAAGCAGCATGTTATTAGAAATGGACATAGTTCTATGTTTCGAATTAGAAATTCAAATAACTTCAAATATTCGTTAGACTTTTGAAAAGAAAAGGCGCAGAAAACTAAATCAGTAAAACCTTCTTCATAACTACCCAACAGATTGGAAGTAGCTGATTTTATCGATTTTTCCATATACTGAACTGTGAAATCGCTCCCTTTAAATAAATCAAACTAATCAGTTTTTCAAAGTTTAGTTAAAGGCCACTATGTTACCAACGACTAAAGAGAATGCGGCAAGGTATTACAATGAAGATTGTGACAGTTGCAAACTAACCATTGGTCCATAGAATCCTTTTGGACATCCGCGTTCACATTTCTCACCCATCCATCCAACGCATAAACACATCCCACTTATCGGATCACATTTGTTGTTATTTAAACAATCACACACATGTGTGCAGTTCTTTCCATAATGACCTGCTGGGCACGTATCCTCACACGTTGGTCCCTAAAAATACTTCCTCCTCGCAAAACCTGAGCAGTTATTGCTCTCTGAGTATCAATAGTCCCATAGAGCCCGCGAAAAACGAGTTCAGCACTCACTGTGAAACCGGACGCACAAAGACAACGTCCATTAACAGCATCACAAGTGGCTCCATTCTTACAATTACATTCAAACTTGCAGTTAGCGCCAAACGTGCCCTCGTCACATTTTCGAAGGCAGAATTCGCCGGCGAAACCATCCATACATATACATTTGCCATCTTTGTCGCACCTAAAAAGGTTGGGATCATGGCTCAAACCAAAGAATCAAGCAATGCCAAACGAAGACAAAAAGACGTGCTTAAAATAGTATCTGCTAAGGAAGTTTTGAGTTTCTCTTTCAAAATTCGTCTAATTTCCTATAACTTAACTTCTTTCGCACGTGTGACATGACGTTTATTTCGCTGGTCTTAGAAGATAAAAACAATAAACGGAACGTATTATACCGATTAACGATAATAGCAAAAAATAGCATTAAAATAGCATTATCAAAATAGCGTGAAATTCCATGACAATGGAAATAAGAGGGACAATGCTATTTTTCGCTTCATTTTTTTAAAATGCTCTTTGCTCCATTTTTTCTTTATATACTACAAATCTCCAAGGAGCTGGAACGTTTATAGCACTGTATGGCGCTCAGGAAAGTTTATGTGGCAATTTAGGAGAAATTTGGCCGTGTATGACCAGTGAGGTTCACATAAAAGCAAGCTATATCTCAGATCAAAGGAAAAAATTGGTCAAATTTCAGCTCCTCAGATTACATCTAGCCGGAAGAAAAAGAAATTGGAGATGACTGCAATTATAAGTGCGATAGAGTGATTAATTATTGTCTATTTACTGTACATGTCTAAGTACTGATTGCAATTTTTCGGAAAATTATGGATTCGTCGCATAAAGGGGCAACGCTACTAGCGCAAACCAGTGCTAGTAGAATGCAAAATGTCTACGCAGGACCGTTCAGTTATTTATAATATGAACAGGCGCAAATGAAGTCCAGGACGTAAGTTTAGTGGTAACCTATTAGATCGAACTATCATATGATGCTCATTTTTGAAAACTGATTTAAAAAACCACTATAAGAACAATGCAAGTTAATAAAAAAAGAAGAAAGAAAGAAAAGAATATAAGCAAAAGAAAGACAAACAATAAAACGGGCGGATACCTGCCACCATTTTGACAAAGGCACTTTTCAGTGCAGTTAGACCCATAGCGATTAGGTGGACATTCTTCTCCGCATTTTTCTCCCTGGTAACCTGAAATAGAGTAAAGGCCGTTTCCATTAGCATCTTAAACGCATAAAACAAAGGAAAAACCTGATGAGAACTTTACAAGTGAAAGGTACGATGATTTTAATCGAAAACGATGAAACAAAATACGTAACTGCGGGGAAGTTCGAAAGTTCCGATATGGAGAGAAACAAACGTACCAGAAGGGCAGATACATACGCCAGTCTCAGGATCGCAATTGGCTCCATTTTCGCAGTCGCATTTTCGTTGACACGACGGTCCCCATAGCCCCACAGAGCATGCTGAAAAGGAAGAAAAATTACAGTTTGCGAAAACCAAGAAGGAAATCTGAAAAAAAATTGTTCCAAAGGAATGGTTCTTTTCTCTCAAAGGTTTAAAACTAAATAAATAACGAAGTATTAATCATCTAAAAACCACCTGTCTTCAGCTTTGTGTTATTTTTACGCGCCAACCTCGGTGGAATCAAATCCATTTAAAATTAGGTTTCTATTTTGCTGAAGCAAGGTTGGAGAAGAACGAATGAAATGAAAAAATTCAATATCCATTGACAAAAATTGGTACATGTCAAGAGAACGGGATAATTCTTTAGATGATGTGAATTCTATCCGCATGTTTCGAAAAAAAAGAAACCATCCAGCTTCAAGGAGCAGAAATGGAGCGTAAGTTTGCTATTTGCGAAGTTTTTCGATTAATTTTCGAATGACAACGTGGTGTACATAGCAACAAAGGATATTGCTTTGATTTGATCAATCCTTTAATGCTCTATTCCTCTCTCCTTGACTCAATGCATAAAAATTCAATACGAAATCACAAAGTTTTAATAAATGATGTTATAACCTAATAAATCAGTGTATCGTAATGCGGAACTGTGAACATGCTAGCGTTCAATCTATAAAATTCGCATCCCTTTAGCTCCGTTTTTTTCTAGTAAACACAACATTTGGTGAGCCAAAACATTTACATCAGTGGCGTTCGAAAACAAAATACGTAGTGTAGACATATGCAAGAAAGAAGGCACAGTGTAAAGTCTCCTTGTAAAATATTATCGATAAATATGTAATAAAAATATGATGGGCTCACTTGAAGTGCAGTGCTTCCCTCCATAACCGGAATCACATTCGCACACATTTGGAGCCACGCAACGACCTTTTTTGCACGGTGGATCGCATTCCGCTGAAATTTGTAAATACCTAGTTGTTTGCCAAAATTTTAGTACAGATAAATGAAAAGACGTACGTTTGCAGACATTCTCCGTTGTTTGGTAGTACCCCTGACAACACGCTTTGACATATTTCTCTACTTTGACGAGCTTGTTCTCGTAACCGTAACGACCGCCTTTTCTAAAATTCGGTCATTTAGGCATAAATTACTCGAAATAAGCGAATTTCTAAACTTACTTGACCACTGGACATCTGAAACCCTTCGAAACGTCTAAGCATGTCTCGTATTCTGTGTATTCAACAGGCCGGAACACTTTCTCCAACTTAAACTCGTCCACTCTGAAAAGGACAAAAGGATTGTTTCTCATGAAATGTTGTTGAAATGTTGTCATTGTGACATTTTTTAGAAAGTGCAATAGTTACAAGTTTGAAATTTCTAGAACTTTCAGTTGAAAACTAGGTATTTGTTGGAAAGCTCCTCTGCGATGTAAAAGTAACTGATGGCATTGAGGGTTGTTGTGTAAAAACGTGGTATACAGGGCGAGAACCGGCCCCAGCCCTTTCAGAGCACGTGAAGTCGAAATTGCTGGTGTGGTACAAGCATTAAAAAATTGAATAAGTTGGAGGTGGTTACTCATTGATTGTTCGAAAAATTGAGAAGTTAAAGCATCTAAATAATATTATGAACTCTTGGAAAACTCTTGATTATTCGACGTAGCTACAGGAGTGGCGTCTTATACTTCACGGTACGGTACTCTTGCGAATGTTAGATGTTAGCAGGATAGCAGAGGTTGTCAACCATTTTCATCTATTGTTGCCCTCAAATGGAAATTCTGCTCAACCATCAATCTTTTCAAACCAAATTTCCAATCAAATCAACTGTTCCTCACGTGATGGGAGATCATCCGTCATATTTATTTCGGGATCTCTTGGCAAAAAATCGAGATGAGAAAGTTCTCAAATCAACGAGGGACCTTTTATCAAAAGGATACAAATGAAGAAAAAAGCAAAAAGAGACTGAAAAATACGAAAAACAGGTTACTCACATAGTCGGCACCGTACAGACATTCGGACCAGTCGGTTCGGCTTTCGGTGGAGGAGTGACAGCAGCAAATACGAACGTAAAGGGAACTAACAGAAGAGAGCACAGAATTCGGGGTTTCATGGCAGAATCAGAGTAGACTCGGCGGGCAAAGTCACCTCTGCGACGAGACCGTCGGCGGCAGTTTCTAGAACAGGAATCAAAAATTACCTTGTGGGGAAAAAACGTGATCCATTACCATCACGAACATATCAGCTACAGTAGACACGAGCAAAAGAAAAAACACAAAAAAATAGTTTTAATGGGAGTTGGATGTGAAAATAATGTAATATAATGGAAAAGAAAGAATTCTTAGTGAGACTCATTGTAGTTGCTTAAAATATCAACCTTTTTAGATCTGATGACTGAAGAAAATATAGTTGAAAGTTTTCCTTTAAAGATGAAAGAACGTTTATACAACAGGAAAATGTCATATTAAGACACCGGCAAAGAGTCTGGTATCGAGAAACTTTTGCGGCGATCGAAAGAATGATGTTATATGAACTATTATGACTTTAGCCCTCCATATAGGAGTGTTTTTAAGCGTAGAAAATAGCGAAAAATGTTAATGTAGCCTCAGATAAATGATGGCAAAAGAGATGTACGAAGTTGCATGGAATAAATAAACATAATTTAATTCACGAAATTTAAAATAGTAGAGTTAAGCAAAAAAAAAACCCATCATTAACTGCAGCTATAGAAACGTGATAAAATCCAGGCGCTATAAGGAAAACTATTTTGAAAGGGAAAAGGCTTCGAAAGAAACAAGAAATAATCAAGAAAATGCAAAAAGACCGTATAAAGGTGGGCTATGATCAGGAATTTGCAATGTTTCAAATGCATCGCAGTTGAACAAAGCTTGTAGAAGATTGCTTGACAAGAAAGATTATCCATGATGTTTGACTACAGGAAAATTTGGAACAAGTAAAAATAACGGAGATCTTCACGAGCAACATGGCAATACGCTCCCACTCCCGTCTCACTCTGTTCCCTTTCTGAACCCTTTCACTGTTTATACAAGAGAGATATGGTATCAACTCCTTATTATGAAAATTCTGTCCCAGGAGACATGAATTAGTGAGAATTTCTAACTTAATAAAAACCAAGTTATAAAGGTACAACGCCCTGTCGTCAATTTCAGTGCAATAGGTGACATGAACCATGAACAACACTGCACTAAAAAAAAACGATTATAGTAGGGTCATAGCGAAATGAAATACGGCGCAGTTGCGTAAGCGGCTGCGCTCGAAGCTGTGCAGTTTTATTATTTTTTTTATCGAGTAGGGACCTCTGCAAGTTTCATCGCATCGGATTTCGCAATGTTCCCACCATTATTTTAACCGCTACGTCTACCGTATCGCTTCGAGCTCAGCCGCTTACGCAATTGCACCATGTTTCATGTCATTGTGACCAAATTATAAGTAACTTGAAGCAGCTGAGAACAAATAGAAACAAAAAGATTCTGTAGGATTTGAGATGCAACAGCTCCCACCTTTAATAAGGATTTACGTATACGGATTTCAGAAATGGTCACTTAAAAGTTGTTAAGAACCATTAATCAATCCACTTAAGTATTCAACATGTTTAAAAGAGATGAAAGAGCTAATAATAAGAAGAACATGGGAGAAAATGTTGTGAAATACGGTATGTGAAGAATGCAGCAGAATCTATAAATAATATTTGATGCCAATTCTACTCAGTTGCAGATTCGAGCGCCAGATAAAGTGTGAAGCCAATGGTGACTTGACACCATATGACAGAAAATAAACAATCAGAAAGAAAGATAGAGAAAGGGAAGAAAAAGCAGAGAATATGTCCTCTCAAAAGTTGCGTATCACGAAATCGACGATGTTGGGATCTCTCCACGATTAGAAGGGATTAAGGAGGCCACGATTGTGACCATGGACACGCAATTCCTCCTTGTAGTCCAAAAAAAGGGTGTAGAACAGCCTCATGTCATGATCTCGTCTCCCCAACGATGCAAATCATTACGGGTAGAGAGCCGGCAACTGTTCCTCCAAATCTCAATCCACATAACTGAAATAAGCAACGCAAGGTAACCGATTGCAATGTCGTAGATGCTTTAGGGAGTTCTATCCTCCGTAATAAGTTGTAACGTTGGGGACACCGGTGCAGCCAGGGCTGTTTCACATGGTTTCTTATGAATTACGAGGACGAATTGAGCCTGATCACGCTCATAATCGTAAATTACACCACTACCGCTATTCATTCGCTTAAAGAATCCAGGATTATCAATTTCGTGAAACGCTACCTTTAAGAAACTCTTCCATAAAGCCACTTAACTGCAGTTAGGTGAGCAGAAGAAGCAAAATTTGGACAAATCTGGCATTTTTCTATACCTTAGAGCACTCTCTTATTGGACTTCAGTTTTGGAACCATCATGCTTATCCGAACTCTCCGGGGTTCTTTTTCCTAACCCTCTAGGACGTAGAAATATTAAATCACCGAAGTATGCAATATTTCAGTTCAAAACCTCCTATAGGTCACCATGTTCCAGTTTATCACCGTGTCCCACTTTCTTTTCATTCGTTACTGACAGCTAGAACTGACCGCGGATTAAAGGTCAGCAAAAAAGACCGGCTACACCGGTGTAAGGAGCAAAAAACATCTGTGCTTATCACAAATCCGAGCGATGCAACGAAATGGTGAGAAATCCTAGGGCCGATGGTTCGAAACCGCACAGGGGCCCTACAGAATCGAGTCTCTACGGAATCGATAAATTGGCGCATTAATTTCCACTTTTTTTTGCTGTTCTCACTTGTTTACTGTTTATTACAACTCCATTGACAGTATTTGCCATTGAGTATATCTTGTCCCACCGATTTACAGATTTTAACTGCTGAATCTTTCAAATTCATAGAAGTAGAGGTACATAGGGGACGAATTAAGAAGAGATTAATGATGATTAAGAATTAAGAAGGCATTATTGATGTATCTATAGGAAGACGATTAGAATATATTAGAAAATGTGTGGGTAGATAAAGTAAACAGAAAGACTCGTGAATGCACGCGCATCCCGAAATATCGATTACTTTTTGGGTGGTCAAAAAATCCCAAACCTGTCAGCGGGTACGTATAATTGCTTCCAATTGACATTGACGTTTTCGGTATTTAATGGAACGGTCATTCAATCTAACAGAATTAGACAATCGTTTTGAAAAGCAGCAAAAAAAAAAAAAAGAATTCACCACGTGTTAGCAAAATTTTGCAGAGAAATGGGGATATAGAAAGGAACTAGACCGTGAAATTTCTGGACGATTTTCAAAAGAGACTTACATAACCTAGAAATATATAGATGAAAAAGATACAAGCAATCAAAACACCTGAAACGGAGAAAAACGGCAAAATACGGAGAAATAAGTAACAAAAACGGCGAAAGAAAATCCTCTTCGTTAGGACCGGAAAAAGGCTGAAAAAATATGTAAGAAAAGGACAAAAGCAAGACAAAACAAAAGCTTTCATTCGCTCCAAAATTGCTAAAGCTTAACTATTCTAAAATAAATGTTAAAATAAATGTTGACATCAAAATCTGATGTAGACATCTGTGACATCTGTTGCAGAAAAAGAATACACCTTATTCAACCAGAAATTCCAAAAAATTAGCTTCTACCGCTGTAAATTTAGAATTAAAATCTGTTTCTGCTCTCAAGGATCTGATTCTCCGTCATCGTCTGCTCTCTTCATGGACTACTGAGCATACTACTGGTTTTTTTTAATTCCATTGTTCAGAGACATTTAGGGAAAAGTGAGTGTACAACCGCTCAAGTAATTCCATGACAATTGAAGCCGTTTTGACGGGAATGTGACTTTAAATCTTCATTCATTCAGAGTTATCTTTCAAAAAATTACATCAAATAATGAAAATTTTCATTTCTTTGAAATTTCTACACTCATTATAAGCATATATGTTTCATTATTATGTTCTTTTTTTTTGCTTTTCCTTGTTCTATTTTTTTTCATGTTTTTATGATCCATTATTTTCATTTATTACTTTCGATCATCCAAAATCACCAAATATCCAGTAAATCTTTGAAAAAATTAGTTAGAAAAACCGGAGAACGGGAAAGATGAAGAAATTTTAGGAAATACGAATAAGAATAAAAAAGAAGAACAGAAAGATAAAAGGGTTAAGGAAACTGAGTGTTGTGAGACAGGACTTCGAGGATACAGGTGTAACAATGAAATAAAGAGATATAAGAAAAGAAGTAAGAAATGACCTGTAGGGTAGCACGAGATGACCTAAAAGAGCAACAAATTGTCTTGTTAAGTAATGATCCAGCGCTCAGCAATTATCGACACCTGAACCTAACAATTATCTCTAATAGCCGTCTCTACAGTTCTCCAGAAAATCAATTTTCACGAAACATTATTCTCAGATTAGTAGAAAAAAGATTACTACGTCACAATTTTGGCGGAGAGTTCGAAATGAGAAGCCGGAACAGCCTCTCACCGACCACCACCACCACCGACCTTGAAGAGGGAGTGATTATCGATTCAGTGGACCTTACAACATCGGAGGCGAACTCCAATCATATGACTAACTGTCGTTGAAGAGGGGAACGGAAGAGTTCTCAAGAATGCGACATCTTTTTTTCTGAAAAGAGGCCGAAAAACACCCGAGAACCGGGATTAATCGATATCTAATTGAGATAGGATCGATGGACGGTGGTGTTGGTGGTGGTGGTGAAGGGTTAAGGAGAGCCGCGCGGATATCTCCGCATAAGTAGGGCAAAGAGCCGGAAAAAGATCAAACAGTCGATCGCCTCCTTCGAGTCACACTTAATCAACACACTTGACTTCTGAGGGCTTCTCTAAACTAATTACGGGGGTAATATTCGCCGATCATGACTGACAGCTGGCTGTCAATTCGTCAAAACCGACTGGGTGGGTGCTTGCAATAAATTAGGGAGAAGGGGAAAAAACTGGAAGAAATTCAGCTTAGTTATATATTCCACAACGTATTGTAGCTAGTAAACTACTAATATACACTCTAACCAATACCAACACATGCATTCACATCCAGAATGCAATTCAATATCAGTCGAATAGCGATCGAACCACCTGCTGTTCGGAAACAGCTGGAAAGCGTCCATGCTTTGATTACTTTCATCCATATTTAAGCAGAACTGCTTCCAGTTAACTTCAGGATAACGCTGATTTATTTCCCTTAAGAGTAGATCAAAAACAAAGAAGTTCTTATTACTATTCAGCTGGAGTTTTGAATGGTAATTGATAATAATCGATAGTTGTTAATTATTCAATATTATTTTACTAGTAGACATTGCAGGCAGTTTTCTATTTGAAAGTTCTAGAAATTTTTGAGATCTCTTCCATTAATTTTATGTCCCATCGGTATTTGGCAACAACACTGGAAAGAAGTAGAATTTTTTCCAGATTTATTATTGATTACTTCCACTGGCTCTTATGGAACCCGCTCGTTCTCCGGCGCTTTCTAAAAGTCTTAATTCGTGGAATTTTATCTCGAACATCTCTCTCAGATAAATCGAGCTAGGCAAGAATACATTTCCGAAAGATTTTCGAGATTTCCTTGCTCTTAAACGGTAATCGCACAAAGTGTAGGAAAATTCAGGAGAGTGGCTCATATACCAACAAATCTGAATGCTTTTCCGAAATATTATGTGGAATTAGAAGCAAACGAAAAGAACTCTTTGAGAATTTCTTCGGAAATGCGAAAACGGTTAGTTAAAAACACCGTAACCACGTTTACCGTAACGATGTTGGTATCTCAGCACGAATAGATAAGCTTAGAGCATAGTAGTTCACGAATATGAGCGTGATCACGGTCATTTCCCACTACTACACCAGAAAAAAAGATGTGTAAACCAGAACTCGTTCCGACGACGCGCCCAACGATACAACTTATTACAGGCGGGAGAACAATGGCAGTTCACAAGTTCACATTACATACAATGCCAATGCGATTGCGCAGATTGTGGGGAACTTCTGCCTTTGTTTGAGTTACACCAGTTCGATTGGAGACGTTCCAACGGCGATGACGACGGAATTTCTCCCGTTCTACAGTAACTACAGTAATTCTTCGCCAGGAAGCAAAAAAAGTGCAACACTCGCTTTTTCTCACCTTTTTCTTCGTAACTTGATTCATTTTATTCTGTATCATAAGAAATATACATCGTTCGATTCAAAATGACGAGATCTATTTATCTAGCTTATTTTGAACTTAGAAAGACTTTTACAAAAACACTTATTTTCTAAATTACCAACGGCTACAAATCAGGTCAGTCTGAAATAATTCTAAAATAATAATAATTAATAATTAATAATCAAATCAGTTTGAACTAATTGTGCCTTGAGGAAGATATCCGACTACGACTACGGTTTGAGCTTCAAATTAGGGGACCATGGTCCGAAATAATTGTGCCTCAGGGGCATACGACATTTGGTGCAAACAAAATGCGAAAAATGTGAATATATAGTTAAATATTCGTAAAGTAGGCGTTGCCATGAATCGTGTCGTTCCATCGCAGGGGGTCGATGTAATCGAAACGGTTTCTCACGCCTTTTTCTGGATTACTACGCGGGGTTGAGCGTGATTACGCTGAATGTCACGTGAACTACCGTAGCACCTTACTGACCTTTACCCTTATCTATTCGTGGACAGATATTAACAACGTGAATTTCGTGATATGCGACCTTTAACCTTTTCAACATCCATGAATGAACCACGACAACGATAAGCGCGTTGAGCTCAGCTCAGTCACTTTTTCTCAAACTCTACAGTTTCTGTAGTGTACGGTCGGTAAATATCGAGCGGACAAATGTTAATAGAAAGAATAACTTCACTACTTTTTCAATAAAGAAGCAATATAGAAAAAATATGATCTAATAACATATTAAATACTCCTATGTCAAATATAAGAGAGTGATATTGAAAAGTTTACTCTTCACTCCATTAACCCCAGAAAACAATCGCCTCAAGAAAATTTTTCAAGTGAACCATTGCCTTCAAATATTTAGAAAAGATTATAATTTGTTGATTTCATCTTGTCACTTTTTTTAAAATCCATTAATGAGAAATTATTTTCTCGTCAGATTTTCCGACCAAATGTTCTATTTCACCTTGCAGTGGTGGTAATTATTGAGTAAAAATCTTACCGTAACCACATTTCTATCGGACAAAAAATTATCGGAGCAAAGAGACAGCAGCAAAGACATTTCTTGCCAGAAATCCATAAGGTAACAGTACGCATTAGATGGAAAAAGGAACAAGGAAAGCTACTTTTTAGCCAATTTGTAGAATACAAAGGTTAACTGAGAAGAGAGTGGGAAATTTCGGAGAAAATTAACTATAAACGCTGTTTCACACTCACAAATTCGTCACAAAAATCCATCGATTGCAGATTTGTTTATTAATTTCACTCTACTCTCTAGAAATTTTATTTTAATTTATTAAACTTTAAGAATTCTATTAAATTTTATTTTTACTTTATTAATTTTACTTCTGCTCTCTCGAAGTGGAACTTATTACCTCAAAACCATAAAATTAATTTTTGTACTAAATTTCTGAAAGGAGGAAAGGAAAGGAAAAGTGAGATCGATGTGTGATCTACAACACTTTTTTGAAAGGTACAACAAATTAAATACTAGATTTTTTAAAAGATCGCTAAGGTACCAGAACTTCACAACCACTGCTCAGCTTAGTTTATGAGAGTGAGGAATTTGAAGAACAGGAAAAGGAAAGAAACCACAGCGAATTGCACAACCCACTCTGACTTCCATTTTTTGACTCTAAATAAATGAACATTGTTTTTAAAACCCCAATTTCAATAGTTACTGTTTATCCGTCCAGGAGAATATTTTATTTTATTCTATTATTATATCTGTATTGTATATATAATATTATTACATTGTATTTTCTTTCCCATGAAAGTTTAGTCACTAATATATTTCCTATTGGGTTATTCGCATTATATATGAAGAATCTCTACCTTGTCAATTTGTTTTCACTTTATGTTATATATATATATAATATTATATTACATTATATTATCGTATAAGCAGTTTCATATAGATTTTAAAAATTCAAAACATGTAGCTTGGATGTAGCTGAAAAAATGAATTAAAAAAAATAAAAATAATAATAATAAAGAGAAAAAAAAGAAGTTTTCGATATTCTGTGGATATTTGCGGCAGATCAGAGAGCCTAAAAAGGGCCTAAGAGGAACGTTCTTAGCGACATCTTCAGTTCCTCACTGGTCCGAGACTCTGAGGTTCGCTTCCACTGCAATGACATCAACATACATTATCGAGGAAACGACGGTCGGCTTCAGCTTCATGCATTTTTCGGTTGATGTTCTCAAGGTACCGTATAAAAATAAAGGAAATGGTTCCAGATATTGTAAATAGATACTAGTACCAAGGATATCTAGAACAAAACTATCACAAGAAAAAAAGTTCGAAGAAATTCTGAATAACCGATAAAATCAGACAAAAATTCGTGGCACTTCCATTCTCTTGCTACAATTGTAATGGTCATTGGAGCTGACTAACATACAATGACATGCATACATTCGAGCCATACATACATCATGGATGAATATGCGTAGAGAGTGAATAACCTCGTAGAAATGATAACAACAATAATTTTACACGAAATTCAGTGCCAATATGGTACTACTAGTCGGAGACTAGTATATCCATGACCTACCACTTTTTTGAAGCAATTAAACGTCTACTAATCAGGCGATGGCACTGAATGGAACTGAATTGGATCGCCGATGAGAAGAAATTGACGGAGAAGTGGTTAAAAATTCATATACATATAAATACAAGACTTAGGTAGAAGGAAAGTAAGGATTAAGAGCATCTCGTACGGATAACGCAACACTAAATCTCGTCCGAACGACTTTGAACAACTCGAGTATGTAGGATTTAGTAGAATTCCAGAGACATGACATTTTATATTCGAAGAATTTAAGTGCGGGGATTGATGTAAGACCTACGTTACAATTTTGAGAACACCATTATTCTTACGATAGCGTTTCACAGTCGAAATGAGCGCTAATCCCGAAAAAAAAAACAATTTCATTAGAGAAAGGAAAGTACGCCGAAATCACTAGGGATTTCTGTTGATAACTGTCGATCGGAGAATACAGGAGAATTACATATCCTTAGCGAAAAATCCTCACATTTTTCTCCTCTTTCACTCGGAAAAAAGACTAAATTTTACGACGAGCGTGTTTAAAATGAGCATTTTGAAACCATTCGTCGTTAGCTATGTATTTTCACAACGTGCCGTGGCCCATGTATTTATAAGTGATTTAAATAATGCCGTACTATTTTCACCCTCCCTTTGAGGAAAGAAGTTTTTGTTGCTATCAGTGGCGAGACTGTACAATAAAAGCAAGACAGTAATCGAAAATAGAGGATAAATGAAATGAATAAATAATATGTTTCAAGAAAAAAAAAACCAAATTTTTGCTTTTGGAAAAGAAAAAAGTCTTATGTTTGGAGTGCAAACTTTTCAATTATTAATTATAAATATTTGAAATTATTACTATCATAATTACTACTATTTATTGTTTATAACTCTGTATACTCTGCCTACTAAAGGAATATACAAACAAAGAAAGTGAAACAAGTCCTATCAAACATGATCCGTTTAATTCACGAAATTTCCCTGAAGACTAATTTACATAAGACAGTGTTCTTCGTTTACATAGCAAGATTGATGAGTTCGGGAGCCAGCAGGATGTTATCTCATTGTTGATCGCGATTGAAATAGCGAAAAAAGCTTCTGAAGAAGAGTCTGCAAGCAATGTGCTTCTCCTCTGAAAGTTCCGTTGATTTTCCAAAACCTTACAAATATTAGGATGTTCATTTAATCACTAAATACTAAACATAAGAATGATTGTTTTTGTTGATGGCGATTGAAATAGCGAAAGAAAAGCTTAAAAAGAAGAAGAATCTGCAAAGAATCTGCTACTTTTTCGAAATTTCTATCGATTCCCAAAACTCGTGCCTAAAAAGATTAGCGTGTTCACTTAATCACTAATTTCTGAACGTAGAAAATGCGTAGTTTCTGGTGCAAAAGGTAAAAAAGTAAACAATTTTCATTTTTCGTCCGGCGGGAAGTGAAGAGTAACAAACTGAAGCGGAACCGTCAACAGTAAATTTAATGAAAGATGGGAAAAGAAGAAGATTACTCCAAAGTTTCTTTCAAAAAAAAAATTGCCAGAACACAGTAAAGACCAATCCTGACGTAGAACGGCTCCTATTTTAAGGTCTCCGCAAATTTTAGACAACCACACGCCGAGAAAATTTGAGAAGAAACGCGGATAGAACTGAAAGAGGTCAATGTTCTGTCCACCTTCACTTCTCAATCGATGGTGGTAGTTTATTTTTCAAGTCAGTCTTCTTTTTCTGAGAAATTTTAATTCTTTAGGTAACATCACTTTAGCAATATATGCACCACGATGAGAAAACACAGTCAAATTTTGATTATGATCCCAATTTTTGCCGGAAACGTGAGGTTTCTCGTAGTTCTGCGAGGATGATATCCTGAAGAAGAAGAAGAAAAAGAAAAAAAAAGAAAAACAAGATAGTTGGTTTTGCTAAAAAAAAATACTGAAATTGACACGAAAAAGCTAGGAAAACTGCGGCAAATTGCAGCAGAAAGGAAAAAAACTCCTTCAAATTTACTATGACCAGGAAATAATAGACTTCTGGAAATGAGAAGAAAAATTCTCACGAAAAATTCCGACCCAACAACTAAGTAGAAAGAGGAAAAGTAAAGAAATTTGATAGATGGAAAATATGTATGTAGTAAAACTAAAGTAGAGAATAGTAGATTACATACAAACATAAAAATCTAAAAACTTTATCTGAACAACATTTTTGTCAGGATAATACAAAAAGAAAATAGAAGAACTTCCAGAAACTAGATAATCTTAGGGAAGAAGTGAGATTTCTATTTGAATAGAGGTATGATGTGAAAAAGACACGGATGAAAAAAAAGACAAAGAACATGGGACAGTAACATGGCGCGGAACTCAGATTCGGTTGAGCTCCGAGTTGAGTCGATAAGTGAAGGCCCTTAAGAGTGGTTTTATATTCAGCGTGGTTCGTCGCGCGAGCGACTGACGAATTGAATTGACGGCGCAGAAAACGTGAAGAATGATCACGCCCGTACGTCTGACCACAAACACCACACGCATTCACATTCACGCTCGGCGTTCCGCACAGTATGACTCATCCGTCCTAGCGAGGTGGGATTTGAACTCACCGCTTATTTCATCGCAAGAAGCGAATCGTCCTCGGTCGCTAATAGCTGCAATAAGAAAAGAAGTGATAGAACACACGATGCGCGGCAATAAAGTGCATTTTTCAGGACGATGGAGGAGAGAAATCGTCGATGTTAGACATCGACTTTGTAAAGGTGAGTCATTCAAGTGAAACAAGTTTTTAGCGCAACTATCATCCAATATTGCGATGAGTGATTCTCAACCGAACTAGTACTAGCACTCGGAAAATATTAGGTAACGGAGAAAAACCGAGGGATACAGCTGTTTCGAGCTCGAGGAAGAATTTCTTTTGGAACAAACATTACGCTCGTTCTCAGGAACACATCGCGAATAAAAATGCACAAAGATGGTGTGGATTAGTCTTTCGCTGGATAAGTGTTACCGAAATCCTGTAGAAAAGAAGGCCAACGCGGTGTAAAAAACTCCAAGGTCAACAAAACTTGCAGAATCTAAGCATGTAACCGTTTTCCTTTCAAACACTCAAATATTAATACTATATAATAATATTAATACGTAAAATACAATATAGTGTAGTATAATGTAGTATAATACAATATTTGATAAATATTCAAAATTAAAATAATAATATATTTAAAAAAATGAATTTAAATAAAATAAAATGAAATTAAATCAAATAAAAATTCAAAAATATTCAAAAATAAACATTCAAAAACAAAATAAATTCAAATAGAATCAGGTAGATTTTATTGTTATTACATTTTAAAAAGACGTAATATTTCTAATTTTCGGAAAATCCCCGATCATGAATAATGGTGATGCATCCTCTTGAGGATTCGATACCATTCTGTAAATAAATCGAGCAAAGCCAGCGTAGACAATGTTTTGTTCGAAATCAAAACACATATATCTTTCGAGGAGTGATTCTCGGCCTATTACAACATAGAAATTAACCAAGCGAGCCAAAATAGCCGGAAAAATCGATTCGTCTTATAAATCCGGAGCGGGTATAGCGCAGTCGGTAAGAGGTTCCGCTGTTTGCATGATCTATCGAAGGTTCAAATCCTCGCTAGCGCCAACCAAGCCTTGATCGATAAACTGGTACCAGACTTGTTTGGAAAGATAAAACACTGACTCGACACATTGGCCAACCTCTGCAAGTCACCGTATAAGCTAGTTTAAAAAAAATCCTCAAATAATTCTGAATTGAAGTGAACGTGGTGGCGCATCCCAAGCGGATTTTCAACGCTAGAGAGAACTATTCTTTATCCTTTGTTATTGAAACCTCTGGAATGGAAAACTCAACATTTTCATGGAATAAAAAAACCCAAAAAGGGAAAGAGAGAGAATCTATGACCGAAAAAAAAACACGAGACAGATTTTTACACATCATAGGATTTTAGCTTTGAGGCTAGGTTTTGTGGTTACATATCTATCGATTCATTGATTTTTACTACTTACCAACCAAGTCTCATAATTGTATTCTTTATGATATGTTTTTTTTTAATGTTTGATAGTTTTTGATATTCGAGGTCCTGCGCAAGGACCGCTGACAAAACAGCACATTCCATTCCTCTACTTGTACAATCATCTTACACCATCCAATGACCATTTATCCCGAGTCCGTCTGGCATGAAAACGAGAGAGTCACGACATTTGGATAAGATTTTCTATGTCATATATGTATATATATATATATTTATTATATTTATGGATATACTATCTACTACACTACTATTATCTACTATTTATCTATATATCTATTTTTTTCGGTCATTTTATACATAAACAAATAAATTAAATCGAATAAATACATCATCATTAACGTATTATTATTTCTAATTATTATTTATCATTATAAATAACTTTATTGGAGAGTATCCGTGATTGCAACCGAACTGAAGGAGAAAACGAAAAATTAAGGGTGACCAGAAGATAATGTTTCCAATGGGAATTGTGTGTTTTGATAACGTAAAATAGGACGTGGTGGAATTGCTGCCAGCAATCGATTCGGAAGGAAAAGCTTCCACCAGAGTCGTTCCAGGCTCTCGTGCTTCTTTTTTTGCATAATCCCAAATGCAGAATTGACCAGCAAATGGCTATAAATGGTTGAAAAAAAAAACTCATTGACGATTTCTTCGTTGTAATTAATGGCAAACTTACCGAAGTACAGTAAGAAATGAACACAGTTCGTGCACGTGCATAGTTACTAGGAGTTTACGGTATCATAATGCTTAAATGAATGTCAAATAAGTTTTTCATACATTTTCTCATATTTTTTTCTCTAATTTAGCTAAAATTGGTTGGATCTTCTTGATTAGAAATAGCGTTATTTGTGCACTTATTGGAGTAAACAAACTCTGCGATATTTATTTTTTGCAGAAGAATAGGAAATAGAAAGAGAAAATGCATAAAGGAAGCGGAAAGAAATAAAAAGAAATTAGAGGGTACCCAACTGGAACAAATAAATTCTTTGCACTTTTTCTGCGCAATAAACGAGCAGAGAGAACATTCAATGAATAAATGTTCAGGTGAAGAGACATAAATGCATAGCCATAAAATGGTCATTCCTCTCCCTCTCTCTGTTCTTTTATTCTTCATGAACTGCACAAATAAATAACAATGAATAAAAAGCAGCTATAAATAGTTTGAAAAAATTCCGAGGCTTCACATTTACATAGGTTCTTTTACTTATTCAAAAGATGACTAATGGAAGGAAGAACAATTCACAATTGCAATAATTCTGAAAGAAATGAAATTAAGAAACAAATCTTTGAAAATTGGCGTAGCTACTCTAGCCTCTGATTACTCCGAGAAACTGATTAGGAATGATAGAACCACAACATTACTGAAAAATATTAGTTTTCAGATGCAGCTGACCAGAAAAAAAAATTGAAAATAAAAAAATAATAAAATATAAAAACAAATAAATTTCGACGCAGGTCATGAACTTATTAATCTACAGGAGGAAATAGAGATCTACAGTAGTTTTTTTTTTCGTTTCGTGTTCATTTCTGTAATCGACATCGACGTTTCTGTAAATGCGATGAAAAGTAGTTCACGACTGAGTGAGCTGCATTCGGCGCTCCCTTCGAGATTTTCTGCGATAAGACGAAGGCGAACATAAGCTGGTCGAATGTCACCCGATAGGGCTCACCTTCGACAGCAGAGGAGCCAAAGTGAAAAGCAGGAAAAAACATACCATTCAGCCAGAAACACCGAGTTCTAAGGATTCTAAGTTAAATTACTATATTATTCGAATCCATGCCGACGGTCTTTGATGGAAAATCTCTGATAGGCATGATAGGCTTAGTGACATGAAGGATTTGAAGCGCATGTTACAGTCCATCGGCTCTCAGAGTGAACTTAGGACACATATCTCCATGACCTCGATCCGTCTGTCTCCAGAACGTCCAAAAATCGCACGTAAGTCGGTTAGAAATGTTCCTTGCTTTCACAGAAACACCGTATATTAAGGATTAATGTGATTAGAATTAGTTTTTAACAGAATAATTAGAATTTTAAATAATTAGTTTTAAATAGTTAAATAGTTTTAAGAAGGGGATTAGTCGAAAACTCATACGACAATTAGGAAGGAGTAACTGTAATCGAACAAATAAACAAATAAAGGTGACTCTATGAGAAACACATTACTGTACAATTATAACGATTACTCCCGAGTAGAAAGAAATAAACTTTTCTCCCACGCCTTTTATCGAGTAGCGACGATTAATGTAACGAGAGCATAAAAGAGTGGGAATAAAGAGGAAATAAAAAGACAACAAGTAAATCTCTCACGAAAAGAAAATCATAAAAATTTATTTCCAACTTCTCAGAACTCTTCGAGAAGTAGTCAACAGATGTTTTAACCATTGAAATGTTGATGAACAGGCGCAAATTGACGAAATTATTCAATTTATGATGATTATATGTCAAAATTGTGAAAATTACACGATTTCCGGTTGAAACCGGACATTGTACATGGAAATAAACACGAACGTTCTGGAAGAAGAGCGAAGAAGCTGAAGGGGTCGTGCGGGGTATGGATGAAACACCTTCCAAATATTATGCACGCCCGAATTGTTCCACGATTATAAAAAATAATATTGCTGAGTCAGGCACCTAGAAATGACCGAAATTCACATTACTGTAGGCGATTTCTGATTGATTAGTATCATTATCACTAAAGAAAAGTTACAAAACTAGCGCAAAACACTTAACTTTCGCTATTTTTACAGCGAAATTGTCTCTCTTATAAAGAACATTCATAGTCTAACACGAATCCAACACGGCTGAGTCACAAAACCACTTGAAAATACGTTAAGAACAGCAATAATAAGAAAGGGAATAGGAATGGAAACGATTATGAATAATGCGCTCCAGTTAGAACATGCAACAGGCGCGAAGAAATCGGGACAATGTGTAGCTAAAAATCACCGCTCGGAGATGTAACTAGGACGTAGAGATAATTTGATTTCACTCTCGTTATCCAGAAAAAAACTCAAGAACGACAACTTTAAATTTAACACGATTTGTATGAAAAAAAACGATGGATGATGTGCTCTAATTAGAACACGCAAAAAGCGCGGAGAAATCAGGTAGTTTAGAAATATAGATATAAAAAGAACGTGTAAATGATTTGATGTTAACAGAAAAACTAAATGAATGGGACAGAACCAACATAAATAGGACTTACTTTGTAAGAAAAAGAGAAAAAAAAAGGAAAAGAAAGACACACACAGAAGTGAGAAAGAATGTTGAGTTGTGTAATTTAAATTTATAAAAATATCAATGTAAAGATTCTACTATTGTTATCCAGAAAACTCAGAAAAGAAAAAAAACAACAACATAAATAAGACTCAACTTGTAAGAAAAACTCAGCAAACTCACTAAGAAAGCATAGAAGTAGGAAGGAACGCGAAGGAACGTAATTGTCTAACTAAAACGCATAATTACTCACACATCCGGCATGAGGAAACAGGAAAGGAGACAGGAAATGAATCCTTGAGGAAATTCCCTCTCATCTATTGTCAAAACGGATCACTGAAATGATCGCTAAACGATGATGAGTCATCCGCGGTGACGGAAAATATGTCGGTGTCCAACGACGACCTCTGTCGAGTTCATCACTCGTCATCACTCACTCACTAATTCGCCGCAACCGATTGCGTTACGTTCGCTCGTTATCATCTACGATACGATACGGTACGTACATAGGTCATAGATAATTACAGACCATCGTACCGTCCTACCTTCTAACAAACAACAATTGTCAATTGGTGTTTTGTATTCACTAAGAACACTAGACAACAACAAGAGCTAAGGAGATTCACATATGTGACCGGAGAAAATTCCAGAAATTCTAGAAATACCTAGTAAATGAAAACTGATGTACGGGATGTGAGTCCCACTTTGAAAGCCCCGCATTGCCCCAATTTTCTGTCGCCGTCCGAACTTTGCAATAAACAAGCGCTGCGTCTTCTCTCTGACTTTTCTTCTCTGCGCTCTGACCATCTTGTCACCTGATGCGAAAGCGAAGAATTTTATTCGAAAAACGAAAGCAACTAGCAGCTGAAATCTGATTCCCACTGTTTTTGGTATTTTGTTTATTGATTAGTACAGTTTATACAAATATACTGCGATTCTGCACTTTGTGCAAATAGAACCGGTGATGTGTGAATCCCGACAAAGGACTGAAACAGGTTTTCTGACTCAGAAACTCTAGGAAATCGCTGAAAATCACCTTAGCAGCCCGTTAGGAGACCATTTTCCGCATTCTGGGATTGTTTGGAAGGGAAGTTGAAGTATGGATGGTACGCCATGACTGTGTTTACATTTTTAAGGTGAGTGCGACAGCAAAACAATGTCGATTTGTTTGAAAAACATTTTGATACGATGTGATTTTAATCAAAAGCTTATGCACACGTAATACGATCACTGAGATGTTGATTGTGCAAATGCAGACACTCCCCAAACATTCAAAAAAGAAAGAAAGAAAAACTTTACATGTGACATTCTTTTGCATCCCATGTCACTTGAACATATCACTCGCCCCAGCCAGAATATGTTTGCAGAATTTTGGAAAATCCCAATGAATTCTCAGCTCTGAGAGAGAATTTAGTTGTGGGAGAAAATATTTACTCCGAATATTTACTTCGAGAAATAATCAAATCACTCGGCCCCCGAAGGCCAGAGCATTACTCTTTGAGGATCTATGATCTACCCCAACTAAATGTTACCCTACCTCCGAAATGTAAATCTCTTAACGCTCGTAACGTTCACTTTAGCGAAGACATTTATATCTTCGTCTTTCTTTTTATCTTATATTTATCTTCATATCTTTTTAGTTGTGAACACTTTTAATCTCACATTGCTAGGGATCAAAAGGAAGGGGAAAATCGATACAATCACTCCGACGATCCCACTTGAGTTGTGTTATTGTGCCAGTTAAATGCATTCCTTTTATGATTAGGAATATTCTGGTTATGCGAGTC
The DNA here is from genome assembly GCF_031761385.1 of Necator americanus. Taxonomy (NCBI): domain Eukaryota; kingdom Metazoa; phylum Nematoda; class Chromadorea; order Rhabditida; family Ancylostomatidae; genus Necator; species Necator americanus. The sequence goes on from NC_087371.1 coordinate 3,423,602, forward strand.
TCCTCACATACAAATAGTAGTGTGACTGTAATTTGGACTCGTGATTTACCGTAAAAGTTGGACCCAGAGTTGATCGAATTGATCTGTACGTTCGACTACTTCGTCGTTGCGTGAACCACCTACCAGAACTCTTTTTTTTTAGTTTTCTTTTCAAGTTTGCGGTTCGAATCCGCGTCATTTGTTTCTCTCTTGTGATTAAGTGGTTCATTGTTGCTAGTTCAAATAGGGAGTGTGCGCACCTCCTCGTTAAGACTTCCTCTTTTTCTCCACATGAGTCAAGTGTGTAAATACAAATGGGCAACGATTTCGAACTTAGTCCGTGTTTTTCATCTTTGAAAGAACTGTCTCCGAATTATTGATTCCAGAAATTTCGCACACTGAGCATGACTAAACACTGCCGCAATGACAAACTTTCCCTTTAATTCAGAGCATTAATGTAACTTTTACAAGGTGGAGCATAACGATCTCTCACATTTGTAGGCGCCGATATGGGGACTGTAATTATAGTGGAGGATTGGGTTAGATCTTATTCAGCCGGTTAGTCCATGCTATTTTCAAAGGGACTCTCGCTAGCAGCACTAATCGTTGCCGTTAGCGATGGTCTCACCACGATTCCAACCACAACGCTCCACCGCGCCGCTTCGAGCGCAGCCGGTTACGGAACTGTACCGTGCTTCAGGTAATTTCGATCCGGTTATACGCATCATTCAGTGAACATCGGGGATTCGCGGTTTAGGCGTATTACGTTCGCTAAGAGTGTTAAGAGGAACGTTTCCCAGGTGTTTAATCTCTCTAAGGGGAGCCCTGGACGGTCAACAGTTTTGAGTCCATGTTACGCCCTTTTTCCTTTCGGGTCATCTGGATGTTTTCAAACGTCGTCCTCAATCCTCTGAGGATTTGAAGGACATGATCCAGTAGGAAGTCAATGCCATTCCGCCTGAGCTAAAACGAAAAGTGATGAATAACTTCCGGTAACGCTCGGAGGAAACAACGACCACCGCCATCTGTCAGGTACAATTTCTTAAAACTCCATGAATAAAATGACACTTCATATGTTTTTTAGGAATATATGCAGTTTTTCCTCTTTGTAGATTCTTTTAATTTTTTATAGTGCGGAAAATCATTGTGCACCATGTATTTTTGAGAACTTGATTGCTTAATCCTCCAACATTTCAAGTCGCTCGAAAATTTAAGCTTTTGAATTAGGGGCACTTTGAAATATTCAAATAACTGATTGGTTTCGTAATGCTCAAATGACTTCTTTTTTTTTGAAGGAGATCTTTTTTGAGTGTTAGAATGAGGTAATCTTTTTTCCAGTACAATTTTTCGTCTTGCGGCAAGCGCTCACAAGGTTTCTTCGCACGTTTTTTCATAGCAGTTTTTATTTGATTCCGTCAGTTTTCGGCTCGTCACACCGCCTTTTTGTGAGTAGGTTCTTTTCTGAAGCACAACTAAAGCTGCGCTCTGCTGACCATCGTCAACCATTGTAAACAATCCGCGTTCAATGGTGCATGGTGGTGCTTTCGTTTAAACGTTCATATTCGATATTTTTGACGGATGTTATGATTGTGGAAAGGCGACTCATCCATCATTTCTTTGACCAACGTGGTCATTTTTTCGTGGATGCAGGATCGTATAGTTTCCGTAGAACGAATACGATCATTCCTCCATTGGTGGTGACCTTTAGACTACGCCAATAAAAAGTGAACCAGCAACGATAAGAGATAACTTATCGAAAACAAAAATGATTATTATTATTTTATTCACTTTTACTTTGTGTACTTTATACTTCTACTTTATTACTTATCAACAAAACAACACAACACACGACACTTGTACCTAATTTGATAGTTTTCACTCACTCAAGACTAAAAAGAGGGTTGGGTCCATTCTCTTTCTCTTTTATGCCCGTTTACTAAACATAGATGGTTGAGGAAGTGATTCTAAAGTCTCATAAGAATAGGATTCTCCTCAAAGACACGAATGTACCTTTAAAACCCACACAACAATAAACAAATCAATGCACGAGTTACCAGATATACGAAATTACCGGACGGAACATAAGCATAGCACTTTTCTAGGAATCTTCTCTGACTGGGGGAAGTGGGCAGTGACCCTCGTGTTCACAGATAGACACTTGGATGGTTCAGTAATCGTGCCGGTGAAAAGCACTATGTCAGCTTATCGCTGACACTTGAAATCGCTATTCGTAGAACCTGCACATTCTCAGCTCTACTAAAACTTTTTGCATCACCATTTCTTTTCTCCGTTTGACCCCCGTTCGTAAGTTTTTAGCTCAAACAGGAATATTTCTCCTAATAAAAGGGGTGGTCAAAATTCCCTTTTCAACGTAAACAGTGAAGAATCTTTTCATTTATTTCAGTTCAGAAAATTATGCTCGTTCTTAATTTGCTCAGATATACATACCAGCTGACTTGGTGATTGTTAATAACCAAATGAATCAGTATTTCCCTATTTCTCTTCTTGAAATGTTAGAAGTCTTCGAAAGTTTTTGGTTTTCAAGTATACTTTTGGTCAAACCGTTAAAAAGGAACAGAAAACTGTCGAGAGGCCATCTACTACACTTCAATACTTGAATAGATTGACATGTTTACATTGCGTACCCAATGCAAACTAAAATCTTGGAAATGTCCTAGGCCAGCACAATCGAGTGTTGTTAAGCTCTGCTCAGTTGCCAGCTGTTATTGCATGCAGTAAGAAATATTGCTGAAAAGTACGAATGGAACAATATTATGTAGTACTAACAATACTAGTATAAGTAACATACATAATTCCTGTGCTATCGTGCATACAAGACATAGGCATAAATTATGAAGAATCTTATATTTCGCGCAGTCGACGGACAATAGCCTCAATTCATTTATCGTATTCTAAGAGTTATCACAGAGAAACTGCTATTATTAGCTTTAGCTCTTACAATGGGAGCGAGGTATTCGATAATTAAGAAATTGCCAGCTTGAAACTGTCAACCTTGGTAATTGGCACCGTGACGATAACCGTGCGAGGAAATTTCTGGAGATTCTCAAAAGTTATATAGCTAAAACAGCTAGACACAAGGGAAAATGACTAACAAACATACGTAATGGCTAAAAAAATTCAATAACAATTAGAGAACAAAGATAGAAAGAATGGTAAGGGAAATATAGTAAACAACTCAACAAACATTTACAAACAGGGGGAGCCAGCATCTGTTGGTACTACACTACCAGTACCGCATCGCAGTCAACATCCATATCGTATCAAAATCGTAAGCTCGGGCCTAAACAAAAGGCGCATTTAATGGAAAAAAAGAAACAGATGATCTTCACAGAAAAATCTCACATTACATTGATGATCCGGTGGGTCTCTTTGCGGTGCTACTGTCGCAGAACTGCCAGAAGTAGTTGGTGTTTCTGAGGAATCTCTGGTAGACGTTTCTGCTTCTGGCATAAGATAACAATTAAGAAATAAGCGCTCGAAACGAGGTAGAAGTGAAGATTTGACCACACATGCGATGATCACGAGAAAAAAAAGCACAACAATGGATTAACACCTACCATCAGGTATTCCTAATCCGCTCTTGGGACTTTCATGCGCTCCCTGGGTATCCTACAAGTATTTTTATGCTCAAATTGTAACTCCAGTGCATTGTGTTTGTGCGTAACTCTAAAATGGCTACCTGATCGTATGCTGATTCGGTACTTTCTGAATCATACTCACTGGAAGATGCACTATCACTAATGTAATCCATATCTTCATCCGATTCACCACTTGAGTTTGAAATGTGAATACCAGATGCTGCAAATAAGGAGGATTAGTGTGGAAAGATGGAAACCAATGACTATGGTGATATCAGCCAACATTAATAGTCGGTGATCCGCCAACATCAAGCTATCTGTTTGCTAGATCATACGCAAACTCAATGCAGAGAATATTTAAGATCGAGTTTAGTTGTACTAAGACTTTACAGTTAGGAAAGCAAAGTTGTCTGGTTAGTCGAGCATGAAGTAATCAGTTTCGACTGAACTATTCGAGTGAATAGTATTAACCACATGTCGCAACCTTCTCACTAAGTAGACTTCTAGTACTTGCGCTTGACATCCGTGGAAATTCTTGTCCTTCTTGTAATTTTCTCCTCCTCCTTTCATTTCTTTTTCCTTTCTGGCCATTTTCAATCATAGACTTGAAAGAATTCTGCGGTTTTTTTTTTTCTATAAAGGCTCGTTTAAACCATGTACCAAGTTGTTTTTTGTTGCTTACGTCATCCTTCTTTAGATACTGTATTCTCAAGGAATTTCAGCATAGATTACTTATATGCATATACAATCGATCTATAGTTATTTGACTTCATGGTTTATAAGGATAACAAAACAAACGAGTGGAAACTCAAAAAATCTGAAATAAACTGATTCTGAAAATCTCTTGTTCTGCAAATGCACAATACATTGTTAATCGTGCAATGAATATACAATCGTCATAAAATGGATGGTAATATGACTCTCCTGACCTTCTTTCTTTTTGCTTTTTTAGGGTTTTTCTCGTATAATCTCCACTCACATACTGAAGAGACTACTACGAATCTATATTTAGTAGTGTGCTGCACCATTAGAGAGGTAAGTTAGTGCGTCTTTAAATTTCCAAACTATGAAGGAGACAATGATGCTAAAGCCGCCGGATAAAGAACAATGATAAGCTCGCCTCTTTGCTGAAAGAAAAAAAAAACTTCTATATAACTCTATTCTGCAATGGTAGAATTTAAAGAAAATCGAGAAATCTTCATGAGTATATGGTTATTCCTCTTACCCCAGTGCTTCGGTAGCCCAATACGAAACACTTCAATCTCGTGAGCTTCGGTTACATTTTCGGCGGCTGATATGTACAGTGTTTTATACGAGCGGTTCCCACTTCTCTGAACAAAATTTAGAGAAGACGAAAAAACCCGAATAATTCTAAAAGCAACACCGAGTAATTTCATAATAACGTACATGTACTGCCGTACTTTCAATAGGATAGATCTTGCCGTCAACCATAATCTGCTTCACTTCCTCGAATCTGGAAGGAGAATAACGGTACTAGTGGCATTATCTACTTTATTTTTTTGCAGCAAAACGTACCTCTTCTTCTCCACTATTTGTAGTTCAAGCATCAAAAAAGCAGCGTAAAGAATCATTTCTGCTTCACCTGAAAACTGAGTAATTGAGTTTCAAAAACTAAAGAGGTACTTCCTTTCAGACTTGCCTATAATTTTCGAGAACCAGTGAATCAGCGAAGCAAAACTCTGACTCATTGCTGGTTTAGCTGTTAGCCATGCGTCTGTCGCACCTTTACGAGATGCAAACAACATGCGTAAGCCAGAGTTTTTGGTATGCTGGAAATAATCGTAACAATTGTAATAGTACCAAAAAATAAGCAAAAGGAAAATTGTCAACATTATGTATAACGGAAGAACAGTGAAGGAGTGAAAGAAGTCCTGTCTCCAAGAACAAATACAAAAAAAATCTATTTCTACCACAATTACGGAGGAAGTTTGAAAAAAAGCATGCGTTTTGTTATGCGGAACTATCCTTTGACCAAAATCTGAAAACTGGAGCTGTTTAGGACATTGAATTCGATTCCGAAAACCGCGCTGAGGAGTGCACTAAAAAAAGGTTATAGTGCCAAAGCAGAAATTCGCCTTTGCATCCGCGAGACCAAAACCCATGTTAATTTCTATTAGTGTATGTATTGCCCGCACTACTGGTGATTTCATTCGGGAGAAGAGTCAGAGAACAAAGTTTCGTTCTAAACTGCAACAAGAACGTGAGAGCGAATGAACGAATACGGAGAAAACATTTCAATGCCATCCTGAATCGGCGAGTGCCGCCAACGATCAGTATACCAGTACCATGATCAGCAAAAAACCAGCGATCAAATCCGAAGTTGCGGTTTCTGGGGAGTAAATTGAGATTGGAAAGTCTGATGAATTCGGGATACAGAATACAGATTCCCTTGGGTGAACGCGATCATAGAGAATCCACTCATAATTAAAAAGCTTGCTTTTTTACCTTCGAGGTTTCCATCGTCAAGAGAGTGATCGAAATATGGCAGCAGTACATGAAGTGTATGCAGTCGGCTCTTTTGGGCTTAGAAGCATCTTTCGTTCCTGCTCATCGAAGTCATGTTTTCAATGGTTGGCGTTGATGGGATTCCGTGTAAGTTCGCTCGTCTAACTCTATGAATAGAGGAACATGTCTTGCGGCTCAAACACCAGTTTACTGTTCAAAGTGGAAAGTGGAGTAAGAGAAGTGGTTGTGATGGGACCATTATTGCTCAATTTTACCGGCAATGATATTAGCAAATAGTGGCGTGAGCCCGGTTGATGTCGTTCCAGCACCACCAAAACGTCCCTTGAACGTTCTCAACTGCAATATGGTAAAATTCACTTCAAGCGGTGCTAAGCTGCAACTTGTCGGTAATCAGAGTAGACGAACAGCTGAAGTCATGGACGGCTTCTATCACCTGGCATCTGTTTGCTTTAAAACGACAATAACAATATGTGAAGCCAATTTAAGGAAGTGCATGGGATCGACGATCGTGTACGACCAAGTGAAGCTGCGGCTCTATTTCCCCATTATTCGTTCTGCCATGTTATGTGAATCGAAGACTTGCGCAGCATCATCCACTGCGATGGATGAGCTCTACAGGTGGAGAAAATCCCGAGACGGGTACTCGGCTACTTCGCCTACGTAGTGACTGGAGAGAAATTAATCCAGGTGAAATGGAAAATAACGCATCAACACCGATTACCTTGCTCGTATCAAGGAGGAAAGAAGGTCACGGCATATAATCAAATCTAGAAACAAGGAATACGCAAACGTGTATGCAATAAGATAGAAACTTCAACTGGGAGTTGGATGAGAGGATGAGTCTAACGACAAACTCTTCGATATAAAAAAAACACTAACAGATTCATTATCTGTGAATTGAAATCCATGAAACATGCTTAGCGAACAGGTTAGAAGAAAGTTGGACGTACCAAACCCATTCTCTTGTTCAATCTTTGAATGCGTTCATCGTTCTCTTTCAGATGTGTAATACCTCCGTTGGTCCAGTTGGGACGAGGATAACGCTATAATCAAAAGCTTACAACTAACAATGCAAAACAAAGCGATGAAAGTAATGACCTGGTAACCCTTCGCGCAGGGGAAATGAAGAAGCCAATTTGATGGGAAATCTTCATCAGGAGCAGAACCAGATGATGTGCCCTCCATCAAGTCGCGCTTCTTAAAATTCATTATTCTATCTCCAACAGTGGTGGTAGTGATTCAACTACTACCTCATAGTTAGCCTTGAAAACTTTTACTGCATTCTCTTCAACCATCATTCTTATCTCTTCTTTCTCGTCGACAGTCAACGGTCTCGTCAGAAAGGATCGTAGCGTTTTCTCTTGACTTCTCAAAGGTGCTAAAAAAACGCACTAAGCTGAAAAGACTCTCTTTTATTATTCTATCTTAGTTTATATACATAGAGTGGAATAATATATTTGAATACACGTTCAAGTTCAGGCTACTGAAGAATTTGACTAGTTGTAAATACAACGTACAAGTTTAAATTTGATTGTTTTGAAAAACATAGAATTCAGAGAAAAATCGACTTCGTTTTGCTTCCAGTAATCGGATATACGACTATATCCGAACGTCTATCTCACGTGAAGTAATTATATGTGCTTTGAATGCGCAAGAATTTATCTGAAATTCTTACTCGGAGGAAGAATCTCGATTGAAAACCATCGAAGACTAAAATGGAAGTTGAATTCCGAAAGGACTTTAAAAATATTTCGTTAGCAAACACCAAAATTTGTAATGTAAACTCACCGTACAGTGAATCGTCGTCATTTCTATACGCACAATAGGTGTCTTCTGGAAATGGGTTGGGAATTGAAGTGCTCTAAACTACTGGTATTGGTGATCGTAAATAATGAAATATGAATTCTACTCCATACAGTTCTTATAAATAAGTAAATGTATAAATATAAACTGGTCAGGTAAAGAGCCGCCAATCAAACGAGGAAAAAAATGAGTGAAGTCAAAAGAAAAAAAGACGGATGAGGTCAAGGTTTGCCAAGATTACAAAAGAAAAACCAGCACATAATATTATTTAGTTTAAAAGAATCCAAGTATTATTAAACCACATATAATAAGTCCATGTGTGTTTGATAAACATTAAAAAGTACTAAAAATATATATTATGTAAAATATGGATTAACACATCTTTGTGACCACTTCTAATAACAAGTACATCAGATAAACAAAAATATGGAAGAAAATTCAACTGACGCTATCTATTCTCATAGTAGTAGGAATGCAATGGGTAAATCCACTGTCCCGAGGATATCGGCGAGAACAGTACGCATTTCTTCCGTCTTGACTGGTATGAATGTAACTGTCGAGGGTACATAATCAGTGTGTTCACAGGAACTAGAATAAAGGAATCAGATCAATCAAGAACTCACAAATGAGTATTTTCTCCAGGGGGGAATTCGACTCCATAGAGCAACGGTTCAACCGGTCTACTGTAATCACAACTTCCGCAAATCTAATCAGAAATGCAATGTAAACGCTAATGAACCTGGCTTGTAGGATGTCTAATGGATTGTATCCCTCCCAAAACATCATTCTCATTTTAAGCTGATAGAACCATTCAGTGAAGTTGAAAACGTTATTTCCTCTTGCCTAAGACGTTAACATTATTCACATTAGGCTAGAAAAACCACTACCACCCTAGAAAGCAAAAATTAGCAATCTAATTCACAAAAAATAAGTGTTACCTGTGCCTGTTTCGAGAAAGCAACTTCCCTCTTGTCATCCAGACCAAACGATAACTTCAACGCCATCAAAATAAAAGCGAACGCTTTCGTTTCGGTGGAGAAAAAGATACTGAATACAAAAAGCATCAATAAGCAAAAATGGTAGGTACTTACTAAGAATCACTTCAAAATGAAAAGAAGGGAGTGATCTCCAAATTAAAATGATCAAATTCGACGATAACGACCGAACTCACTCACTCAGTACATTTATAGTTGTCATCACTCCTTAAGCGACCGAATACGTCCAGTACATGCGATAAAGCAAACTTTTTTCTCCCACAAGTACGAAATCCGTGTGCAAATGGACCCTGTAAGCAGCAGATTTTTAACCACTGATGAGAAAATGGGATATAACAACTAGGTGAACAGTAAAATAAGAATCGTGACTACAACGAAACTGTTATGATTAACATGAAAGCTAGAGTAGAATGATATCGAGAACAGTAGAAGTGTAAAACTGCGAAAAAAAAAGAAAACAAAATATACCATTACACGCAAAAATACCTGTTCAATGCGACCTTGTCTTCTCAAGCTCTCATCATCCAAGCGTCTGCATGGCGGAGCAGCACTCATCACCACCAAAACGCGATCCATCATAGTCTCAGGCAGGTTTACATGGTACAGCAAGCGGGCTACAATCTATAGTTATGCGATAACTGAATAATAACCAAAATGCTCAATTGAATCTCACTTGCTTGAAATCAACTTTTACAGGTGTCGGTGGCAAACGACAGATTTGCCAAATAAACAACGCTGTACGTTGAAACTCGTATAGAGGGAGATCCTGAACCCGTATATGAACAAAAAAAAGTAGTTTAAAATGAAATACATTCGATATAAACTTCAAGTTCACCATCTTCGACCAACTCCCAGTCTTTGATTTTTTAGATCCTTGAACGTTTCCAAAGTCCAAAGCTGTGCTTTGGAACACTGTAATTCTCATTCTATCTTCTCTAATCCACCTGTAATATGAGATTGAAGAAGATAGGACACTGTCACAAAAGTATTTAAAAAAAAGATGGCAATTACCTCACAATATCAGAAAGTGTTATCCAGCGACATCCAATGGTCATCACGGAAACGTATAGTATCGCTACAAAAACGTCCATCGCTAAGTATAAAGAAGTAGCCTAAAATGAAAGGTATGGAATAGTAATGTTTCGATGAATCCACGACACCGTTCTCGACGCTATTCTTAGTACGTCGGACTACGTTCTCAAAATGATCCAAATTTAACAAGGAACTACACATATATAAGTATTTGTTAACATTTTCGTGTGTTGACGACAGATCAACAAAAGTGGGCTAATAAAACCAAGACTGCTTTGAAGCATAGTTGCTGCTGCAGGTGAGCATAGCTGTCACTTTACAAAGAGAGATATCCGTAAGTCGGCTTCAAGCGGTATAAGTAAAATATTCTGTGAGTTCAGGGAATTTCGCGCTGTAAGTAGATTCGACGGAGTCAAATCGGCATTAAGTGAAAGGCAGCATACCACGAATAAGACGTGGTGAAGGCATCGGCGGAAAAAGCCAAAGATAGTGCTGTATCCTTCAGGATCCGGGATGGTTCCGGTCGTCTCTTCCTGATCTTCGTAAAAAAAGTTTTTACGACGATTTCAGCTGCAAAGTGGCACCCTTGTGCACGCGCCACGTTCACGTGCGAGCGTTCGAAGACCAGTGATGCCTTCCTGGCCTATTCGTGTGAGACAAATGAATAGGCTTCTGGGGGGAGGGGGCTGGGACATAAACATAGAGGAGCGTTCTAACGTGTCTCGTAGGACCTAAAGCGGTTCCCACGCCGATTTATCTGATGATTAGGGAGAGATGAGCCGGATACCGCAATCTGCAATCCAATCTTCAACTTTTCCCGCGGATTCCCTCACCACGTCTGATTCGTGGTATGCTGCCTTTAAGTCTGTCTATCTTGAAACCGTAGTTGTGCAAAGATCTTGATTTCGTCAAATAAAACGCAAGCAGAGAGCAAATGGTGTTTGTAGCTGCATACTTCATCTTTTATCCTTACCAAATAGTTTATAAGTTAGGAAAGTAGATGCTGTCAATGTGGAACAATGCTGGGAATTCAAAAGCTTACATTTTCTAAGATCTCCTTAGGTATCTTTGTGTCTATAACCGTCACCAATTTAGGCTTTTTTGATGTCGTAGAGACAGAGGGGGCCACGGTACTCTCTTCTTCGTTCTGAACAAATTTTATCAAGATGGTAGATATAAAACAAAACGGAAAGTGGCACCTACTTCAGATTGTTCATCATCAGAACGAAGCTGTAGATCTTCATTTAAAGTGTCTCCCATTAGTAGATCCCAGGCAGTAAGAGACTTTTCTAGGACTTCTTTTCCTCGTTTTTTTCTTCTTTCTAGTCTTGTCTTCTTTTCACGAGCTTTCTCGAAGGCTCTGAAACCATTTTTTTGAAGGAGACCAAATTGTGATATGTAACCTCAGAAGTGTAAAAGATCCCAAATGTGTTTTGAAAAGAAATATAAAAATGTTTTAATTATGATAATATATATACATATAAATGAATGTGTGTTTGTACACATTCATAAAGAGCGCACGACGGAGAGAAATACCAGCTATGGTGTCCTAGAAAAGACTGCAGCTGTATGTACATTCCAAAAGAAAGTGAGGAAATGCCAGAGTCGAACGGCCGACGCTGATGCGTCCTCAAATAATGGGCTTGCCACGAAAAGGTTACTTTGTAGGACGATCGCAGACGACATTGCTTTGGGTTCTATATTTCCTCTGAGCATTCAAAAAAGGGAGAGAGGCGAGTTTTTGACCAGTATATCTTTATATCCTTACAGATTTTAGCATCATGTGTTTCCTGTAAGCTATCATTTACAATAGAACCAAATGAGTTGCATGAAGCATAGAATCATAGAAAGTTCAGGAAATTTTGGAGTAAAAAGTGAAAGTTAGAGGTAAAGATGGAGAAAGGCGTTAGAGCGTCCACCTCTCCTTTGTTTCTCCACAACAATTACATCAATATCCTCATTGCTACTAGGAAAAACAGATAGAAAACACTAGCTTTGTGCTAATCCTCAAAAGAATGAAGTTTCGAATCAAAATCAACAGTAGTGAGACGTTCTTTTCATAAATTCATTACTTAAATTCGTTTACAGAAGAACAAGTAGTAGAATGTAGAAAAAATAAAGAAGAACAACGTAAAAAAGGGAAATCATTGTCTGGAGACATGATTCGAGCTATAGGCTCCCATAAGTGAACAAAATAAAACTGCTTACATATTTGTATTAAGCACGAGAGCTCGAAACATCTTCTCCACATCATCGGTATAGTCGTTAGGTGTATAAGCTACGTTGCACACCGAGAGATATCGTTGATAGATGGCGAAAGTGTGGTCCTAGAGCAGGAATACACATTAGGTTAAGAGAAGAATTCTTAAGCATTGTTCTCCTCAAGCATCAAAGAGTTCTGTGAATGAATGGACGAAATCTGACCATGTACAACAACTTACTGTAAAACTGTCGGGTATTGCAGGATCTCTCCGAATAAAAGCAACACCTTTCGCAAGAATTTTAGTGAAAGCAGCAAGTCTTGTTCCAACACACCGTAAATAAGATGGAGCATGCTCTCGGCCGGATGTAATCTCATTCCTAGAATTATTTCACTAAAACATTCAAGCATTACGTTCTTTGATGATGAATAAGTCTTATTTCGAAACAAAATATTCTTACACAGATTTGCTCGGTCTCACATGTCCAGCAGCTCCCGAATTCCCGCTAGGCGTCAATTTTTGAAGAAATTCACCCTGTAATGAAAGACTTACAAAAATCCATCATACAGATAGTACAAATCCTCGAAAAATGCGCCAAACCTTCCGCTTCCTCCGCTCCACTGCTGTGGAGAGACCCACGGCGACCGAATCTGTTTTCCCCAAAGATTTGTCTCGAAGCTCTCGGACTTTTTTAGTTCTAATCTTTCCAATTCCACTAACTGGTTGCTCATCGTCAGCTTCGGCTTCGCGAAAGTCCTGCATTACCATCGTGAAAGGAAAATAAGTTACAGTAAAGTGGTTCTGTCAAGAATGCCACAGAACGCTAATAATAAGTAGGAACATAAGTCAAAAACTGATAAGTTGGGAAAAAAAGAGTAGTTTCTACCGCGTAAAATGGAAAGTATCACTTGATGAAAAGTTCTTCAGCAAAACTAAAATAATAAAGAGGACAACAAGTATTGAATGAATGCGTAGGAGTAGACCTTAAGATCAATCTTAAAAACTTTCCTCGGTTACCTTAAACCTCATTTTTCTTTGTAATAACACTCAATACTGTTTGAGTCACTAAATCCTCAATCATATATTTCATTAGATATGGTTATGCCTCCTCACTGCTAACGAACGCTGGTTTTTCTAAACTCTATCGAAAGAAAGTGGAAAAAAACAACTCATAGGAGAACTCACAAATATTTGAGTACCACAAACTTCGCAGTACATCAGGCCATCCATTATTTTCGATTGTTTGGAGCCGCAAACAGTACAGCTTGAAGACGACATCCTCGAAACGCATCCAGAGCTGGTACTGAAAGCGAAAGCAATGTTTGAATTCGCTGAGAAACTGGCGCCCTTGGACCAATGCTAACCGCAGCGCGAAGTTCAAATGCACTTCGTTGCTACCGTGTTCTTTCACTGTTGAATAAGGTATATTTGTATTTAGGGAACTCTACAAACTACAGTAAGGTTAAAATGAAATGAAGTGCAGTGAAGTTGCGTAAGCGACTGCGCTGGAGGTGGTGCTATAGCGGTTAGAGTCTAGACGAGACCCTTTGTGACACCGTTCTTAGCTGTTGTCCGCGAGGTCCCGCCTCGATTCCAACCGCTTTCTTCGTCGCGCTGCTTCGAGCGCAGCTGCTTACGCAATTACACAGTGCTTCAAGTCGTTTTGAACTATATGCACTATACATAGTTCTGTGGGCCTTCTCTTTATGACTGAGGGTATTCCTGAAGATCATGACAGGTACAGTACATAGAGCATGGCATGAACGACCATGAGCAGTACTCTAACTCGGAATCTAGCCTCATCGACGTAGGATTGATCGACGGAATCTAGCCTCATCGACGTAGATTGTAAGCTATGGCCGTGAGCGACGGCTGACAATGCGATGGATCGGTTTGATAATCCAACTATAAAGCGTTCTTCACTTTGAGTGGTCCAATGGATTTCGGATCGAATGGATGGATGGACAACTTTGCGTCTTAGATTTTAGTAGATAGTGCATGATCCTCAGGGCGCAATAATTTGTATGCCAATCGCACTAATTTGTGACTGTTGGTGTCCAAGAGAATAAGTCCCCTCGGAGGAGTTTAATGGAGTCAGGATCAAAGTAGACTCACGGATCTCATCTCCACGAATTCACTAATGTCCATATGGGCTCGTTTTTTTTAGAGCTGCCTTTGGGCGACGCGGAAAGAGACTGCTACCGTCACAGGAGCTGTGCAATGGAACCCCTAGGGCATAGCTCAATGCTACAAGAACATATCCCGGTCATATTTCATGATAGCAATCGGTTCCACCGATCCTAAGGAAGCGACCAAAAGGTGGCAAAAGTACTGACCGTATTTAACTCGCACTCCTATTTGCCTCGAAAGTATGAATTTTCTCGCCAACCTTCAAAATGCTTCACTTATATCACATGGATGTCACCACTCATACTACAGGGACAGGAGAGCTGTGCTAGCTGTTTTGTTTTTGTTTTGTTTGACCCAGTTACGAACAGGTTCCGGAGACACTAGTAAGGTTGATTATGCCTCTGTTCCATGAATAAACTCATCGTGTAGGCTGGTAGATGAAAACATCTTGAGCAAAAAGACATGGGTCTCTATAGAAAGTCCTACAGAAGAGATTCCAAGCTGGACCATGCCATGACGCTCGGGGGTGGTTATATCAGAGAAGTCCTAAATGTGTCATGAGGAGAAGAGGTCAAGGGAATTCTCAAAGGTGCGCAGGAGTTTTTTTTTTTTTTTTTTAAAGATATAGAACCAGAGCTGCACGAAACGATGCGGCTCCCTCGAATTCCAGTTGTTTTTTTTTTCGATCGAAACACTTAGATGTAACCAAATGGATGAGGTAGCAGATGTTCAACCGCTGTAAAGAAATACGGTGGAGTGCAAACATATCGTAAAATTTTAAAGGATCAGAGAAAGAAGGCGATCGAAGGCAACATACTATAAAATTGACGATGTTGGTGGGATCTCTTCACGAAAAGATAGGGTTAGAGATGGTTAGGAATGTGGATTGTAGATTACGAATATTTCCATAATCACGTTTAATTCCTCGCACCCAATGTCCTAAAAACCGGCGTGGGAACTGATCTCCTCGTAGTTCAAATATGCCTACGAAGCACCTTACAACGCGCAACGCCGTCAATTTTGTGGTACGTTGCCGTGAAGAACATTATTCCTCTTTTTTGTTTGCATCAACTATTGTATCAGATAAAGTGGTAAGTTCACGGAATCAAAACCTACAATAAAAAAATTGATTATATGCAGAAATCAATACCATTTTTTTAGACCGCAGCGGACAAATGCTCTCTGCAAGTAGGTATAGGTCCAACAGCCATAAATTTCCCAAGATGACGGAATAGACGGAATTTGTTTTCTGAATCCTGTTATTACAGTTACTGAGGTGCTGTCAACGTCGTTTTCAACGCGAAAAACATTCGTGTTTACCGTCGATCTATGACTTTCGGTGGTACCGCCCGATTGATCTGAATCTTGTTCTCTGGACGTCGCCGTCTCCGTCGCTTGTTTTTATTGTTGCTGTTTTAATGCTTTCATGTTTTTCCAGTGAAAGAAAGGCAAGACTTCTGAAGTTGGTAGGGTCCCATACAGCGGGGGATCTATGATCTACCTTGTACATTTTCTTCTTCTTTTTTTCTTTTTCTTTGCTTTTTTTATATTTTATTTTTTATTACTAATGGACAGCGATCGCGACCCTATAAAAAGCTTTTTTTTGTTTTCGCTTCATAACCAACAGGTCAGCTGTATTTATTGAGTTCGAAATAGTACATTATTATTTCGAAACGAGTTTGAGGCTCCACCGTTCAATTAACTCTAAGTGGGACCTAACAATTCCTGTCCCATTATGTGGATTAATGTGAAAAAAAATAATCTTAGGCATGACAATGGCCGTCATGAACGAGTTCTTGCGTAGACGTACACCGACCATAAGCCAGTCATGCATGCACCTTCGTTGCACTTTCTATTCTCTGTAACCTGTTCCGATCGAAGTCGCTTCACGACCACATGGTTGAATTCTTTCGTCGTCACTCGGCTTTATGTCCTCCTCAAAATCTATCTCAATGAGTTGAACTTTTTGACGTAGTAACAAAAAAAATTGCTACATTAATCAAATAGATATTTTTGGCCTGGTTGCTAACTTCAAATAATCTGTCCACATTTTTTTCCGAATCGGGTGAGACGGTTGATTTCACTGCGCCGTGAGTTTTATTATTTAGTTGGTCGATGTGTGTAGGTTGATTCGCATCATAACAGTTGTTTATTATCGGTCACCTGTCACTCATTTTCCGATGCGTTCCTATGTGTATTGAGCGTTTTCTTTTACACTCGAAGAATACTACAACTCATTTACGTACGCTTAGTAACTAAAAATTGACTAGAAGACAAGGATAGAGATAGGACTGTGTACTTTTTTGTTCCTGTTTTTTTCTTAGTGAAGTTATTGTATCTTTGAAGATCTGATCCTACTAACTTACCGTTCAGTTCCTATTTTACAGTAACCATTGTGATCCTATCATTCAA
The DNA here is from genome assembly GCF_031761385.1 of Necator americanus. Taxonomy (NCBI): domain Eukaryota; kingdom Metazoa; phylum Nematoda; class Chromadorea; order Rhabditida; family Ancylostomatidae; genus Necator; species Necator americanus. Next base: position 3,440,240 of record NC_087371.1, read on the forward strand.
AGACGACGATAAGCGAGTATAAACATAAATTGCTCGACATTGATGAATATTTCTGGAACGGGAATCCTTCTGGAATCTTTCTGGAATGCACTAACAAATGCGGCTTCTGTTCAAGTTAATTGAGCTTTATTAACGCTTGCACGCCGGCCTGTACCCTGATTTTGGGGATAAATCCTGAATCTGGTCAGTGACGAAATTCTTTCGTGTGTATATATGACAGTCATTAAAAATATTTTTAAAGAATATTTTGGGCTTTTTTTCACATTTTATGCAATATTTCTTGGAGAATGAATTTGATGGAAAGTGTGGAAGGGCGAGCGCTTCTTTCCCTCAATCGTGCTATCAAATTTTTTTTCCTCGAATTTTCCTACCGCAAACTCGATCGCCATCGCACTACACAGCGGGACCGATCTGATTTCTGGATAAGAATACCCACTGTTGTAAAAAATGACGTTTCTTTTATTTTTTGAAATTTCATTGAATAGTAGTGTGTCCAACCTACGCCATTAATCCGTCCCACGGGGTTTTCACCCTGTTGGTTTAATAATAAAGTGAATGTAAAAATTTGTAACAAGAACTACTTGGTTGGTTGGTGACGGTGTCGAAGCATCGACCACGTAGATGTAATGGTGGCCTCTTATCAGTGATGTATCACATGGTGATGTACATCGATACGACCTCGCAAGTCATTGCGGAGGTCGTATACATGTTCATAAAGACACCTGGATTCTGAATTGAAGTTCAATTCGCTAACGAATCCCAAAAGGATTGATCAATACCGAGTTGTTTATCTTTTAGATAAACAAAAAATAATTTTTTTTTTGTGAACTACACTTACTGCTCTTCTACAGACTAGTGTTGACAATTATGAGCTGATGATAAGAGTAACTTTGGAAATTGATCGCTTCACAATTAGTCTCCATTGTTGAACCGGATATAGCGATTCCCAACAGTGACAGTATGTCAGGAAATTGATGATGTTGATGTCTTTTTTTTTGGCGCAATTTAGAATTCCGGTTCTAGATTACGAGTACAAGCGTTTCCTACGCTCATCTCCCCCTAATCATCCTGAAAAACTGCGTGGTAAACGGCCTTTATTCCTACGAGGTACGTCAGAACGCACCGCCTCTGCACTTGCGATTGTTCCCTACTTTCAATTTTTGTAGCTTTTAATTCCATTAGCTTCATTTTTTCGATCTAAATGCTGCAAGGGAACAAAAGAGTGCGAGAGTATTGCTAAAGACAGCATATCACAGAACTTAACACGAAATTGACGATGGCGCGCGTTATAAGGCGCTTCGGTGAAAAATTTGAACTCAGGGGCCGTTTCCCACGCCGGTTTTTGGGACGATGCCGGGGAATTGAGCCCAAGGTATGCTCGTAATCTACAATCCGAATCCAGTTGATCACTGTAGTGTCTCACTGAGACCTCAACATCGTCAATTTCGTGATATGGTGCTTATAGGGAAGAGGCAGAGGGTTCTCATTGATAGAAGAAGAAGAAGGGTAGGAAGAGGAAGCATGTGATGAAGTTCATATTTTTTTCTTAGAGAATAGTTTATTTCAGCATTTCTGGAAGAATTGCAGTTCCATGAACCAATTATCGAGAAATCGTTCGGTCTCAGCTGGAAATGAACAATTACAAGCAACTTCTTTCCAAAATGACTGCTCATTAGAATTTTCTTCCCATTTTGAATTTCAGATTTAATTCTCGATTTTTTTTTCACTTTTCACTTTAAAATGCCCAATACATATCTGTTTTAAGTACCTCCTGCTATTTTCTGCTTATTATACTTTGTTCTAAGTTGATTTTAAGAAACGCAACTTTCTCACAAATGTTTTGTTTTTGTTTGTTTTATTTCGTTTTGTTTACACACCCATTGCGTAAATCGGAGGCATTTTTTTTCGAATTTTAGCACTCCCCAATTGTCATTGTGCAGAGATGCGCTTCATTCGACTGACTGAGCATGATGTAGATGATGTCATGAAGGTTAGTGTTGTTTTTCTAGTTTCATGTTTACTGGTTTTTTTTTAAACGTTGACTGCGTCCTTACAATTATTATCTGTAGAAAATTCTTCAAGCGACATTCTGAAATGTATAGTAAGGTCAAAACGAAATGAAGCTCGGTGCAGTTGCGTAAGCGGTTGCGTAGCGGTTAGAATCGAGGTAGGAACCTCGCTAGCACCGCCTGTCGCTGCAATTCACGATGGTCCCACCGTGGTTCCAACCGCTTTCTCCATCGCTCCGCTTCGAGCGCAGCCGCTTACGCAATCGCACCATGATATGACTTCACTTGCGCTCTGACGCAGTTTTAGTCACCTATCGATAATTACGCCTAAAAAGATATTCTTGTAACTTCCAACTTCGAATTTTCCTTCTCTTTACAGTTCATTCTTGCCGACATCGAAGCTGCTAAACCACTTATGAAATCACTGGCGCTCGAAAGGGACGACGCACGGTTATTTTTCGAAGGTAAGTCTCATTTCAACTAACCAAGGTTTTTTAAAGGAGCCTGACCACTGACGGGGATCTTAGAGATCTCCGAGAACCGCATATGTTCTACCGGATGGGCGCAACTATCGCCCCCTAGTATATCCTGTTATACTCGTACTTTCGTTTTTTTCTGCTCTGCTTCTATGGAATTTCCTCATTTCCTCATTTGGTTGCTTACCACAGGATGGGACTATGAAAAATGTGGTCCCTATGTATTCTTACTATACAGAGATGTTATAGAAGCGTTGCTATTCCTCAGCCTTAGCAAGCACTTTGCTGAATAGTCCTGTTTTCGGATGTTGCTCTCATGAAGGGTTCTGTAGATGTATGAGCTCTCAGCGATTTCTCCTATCCAGGTTTCGAGCTGATCAAAATAGATGCATTGGTCCTACCAGATGTGGTGGAGATGGCAGTTGGAATCAAGGCGGGACCATCGCTAGTTTCATTTTTGCTGGAACGACGAGCTGTGGTAGCAAGAGTCCCTTCTCGATCTTGACCGCTGTGCTCCACCGCAACTGCGTCGAGCTTCAGGTCATTTTGTCCCGACTACTCGGGGTGCGTATCGTTAGGTACCCGCAGCCGATTATCTGCAGCCAGGTAAGTGCCTGCAGAAGAGGCTGTCGGTAGGCCAGAGCAGGCATATCATGGGCTACTTGTGATCACTAAGCCACGCCCATCCATCACCATATCACTGAGGTCATGAGCAATGTTTGTATTGCAGTAACGTGATAGAGTTGCCTTCTACGAAGCTTCAAAGAACAAAGAGGCAACAACGTGGCAACGTACAAAGTGGAAGAAAACGGAGAAAATGAAAATGCTAAAAATGAAGCAAAAACGTAGGAAATTTGTACAAGAACAAAACAACATCAGAAAACATAAATGCAGCTGACTATGTTCCAAAATAAAGGTTAAAAGGTGTAGAACCGAGAACCAGGTTTTTGAAAGATGTAGGTGTGTGGTTGAAAAAACTGTATAGAAGATATGGATGTAGATTTGTATTTACACAGACTATCAAATCCTTGTAAGATACTGCAGTAGTTTGTGGAATTTTGATTTTTTTTTTTGCTTTACGCAAATGAAACGTACAATTATTTCCTGTTCCTGGTATTTCGTATGCAGTCGTTCGATATATCTTTATACGTAGACGATCGACACTCCATACGGGGGCAATAGCAGAGATAGCGTGCCCCTGTGAGGCATGCTTCGCACCTCATTAGACGATGGGAGTCGCTGATGAAGGATGTGAGCACCAGTGCTGGCATTGCAGGGCTCTGCTGACGCTGCGCAGCGCAATTAACGGTCGTCGTTGCCAGTCGTTTTCCCTAATGATCGGCTGTCGCGGCGGCTGCGAGTACCTAACGACCGCCCCCCGACTACTCGTCATAGTTGAAAACGATCAAAATTCGTCTTCGCTGTGTCGTTGTGACTTTAATGAATTAGGTGTTGAATTCTCTCGGACCCCTTTTTCTTGTTCCCTGGAAGTTCCTGTTTTTTTTCCTGCGATTGTACAGCAAGGATTATTTCGTATTCGTAGTCGCAGAGCAACCCTTTTTCACAACCATAGTCGTCGTCCTATCGATTACCGTCGATGTTGGAGAAGGGGGGGGGGGGGGGACCCTCCACTTACACGTCTGATTGGTCCAACTTGGACCGAAATACGAGTTATAGTTGGAGTCTGAAACCCGGTCCGATTGCGCAAGCGGTTCCGTTCAAAATGGTACCCTCGCTCCAGTCGGAATGCGGTGTTGAGCAAGTGTCCCATTGCGTAATCGCAAGCGAAACCGCGTATAATGTATTCTTACACCTCTCAAAATTTCGCTGTATCCTCCCAAGAATTTCATTGTAAGAGTTTCTGGTGGTTTTTTTTCCGAAACCAAAAATTGGTTCGCTGACTGACCTGCACAAATGTCACATTTTCAGATTTATTGAACGAAGCAGTTAATAGTGGTGTCTCGTTTATTGTCAGGACAGATGATCACGAAATTGTGGCCGCACGGCTGAGCACATTCCGAACTCGTGAAGAAGCATTTAGAGACGCTAGGGTAAGTGATCTTACTTTTCATATTATGTAGGATTTCCTTTCGTGTACACCAGTTCAGGGATATTTGTAATATTTAATTATAACATTTTCCGAAGTCTTCAATAATGTTCATATTTTTAACGCAAGTTCAATTTATTTTCTGTTTCTATTTCTCCAGTAGTTTCAAGTCAAGTACGTTATATTATTTATACTAAAATGTCGCGAAACTCCTGGGACGTTCATTGAAGCTGGGTCCCTTTTCAATATGTACATTTTTTTCTGAAACCCTAAGCGATCAAATCTGTGCAGAAAATACCGAGAATAATAATGCTTACTTGTAGTTAACAATAATTTTTATTACTATGTTAAATCATTGTGAACTACTTCGTAATACGTAGTTCTTGTTTAAAAAATGTTTTTTCACATGCTGAACCCAAACATTTTTTGCGACCAAACATTTTTTATTCCCAGTAAAGTTGTTTGGTCTCGGAAATACTGCAGAATTCTAAGGGAAATCCCGGAAAAGGATACACGGAGTCATATCTTCGAGAAGGTTCGGAAATCTAGAGGTGTTGTAGGCTTTTGCAGCGGGTCAAGCTTTATGACAATCCTCGAAAAAGTCGGCAGGTTTAACGCATACGGTACCGGTGCAATCAACACTGCAGAATGTTGCAGAAGTTTCCCGTCTATGATTTTTTTCTTTGAAATCTTGCCTTCCTTTTCAAAAAGATGGTTCTTGTTTCTTTTTTTTCTTAACTTTTCAATTTTGTATTACAGCATATTCCTTATCATAACCTCACAACGAGACTTGAGCGAGCCAAATCTGTCCTATGGCATTTAAATCAGCAGGTTGTTCAATTTTAGTTTTGCCTCAAAAAAAGCTGCATATGGCTAATACTGATGAACGTTGTTACAGTTCTGGAATGAGGCTTCTCCTGACATCAACAAAGTGTACTATCTAATGGCCGTGGTTGTAGATCCACATTATCGATACACAGATATGGTTGATAAGTTGGTACATTATAATATGGATGAGGTAGGCGTTCATAAGTTTACAGGTACCATAATAAAGTAGTAAAATAACGTATTTATCGACAAATATCGGCACTAAATATTGAAATTTCCAGCTACGAACAGTGGATGCGCATGGTCTATTGGCAAATGCGGCTATTTTTCACAATGAAATGGTAAGTTCTGAGGAGTCATGCGATCAGCTTCAGGTTTGGTCTCCAGAAAATTTTCCATGATCGTCTAATTGTTATTCGTTCAGCTACTTCACAGACTTGGCTACCGTGTAGTGGCTGAAACGAATAGCTCTCCAAACACTTCAGAAGGACAATTACATCGAGTAAGTTGGTTCTCTGGCAAGTTTATACGGTACATGTACAGAATTGCTGCCGAATGTATTCTGTTAACCTAACGCTTAATTGTTATGCCCCTCGGGGAGGAGGGCAGTCGTATTCCGTCTCCTTCCACGACATATCATACATCCTTATCGGTCGACATAGCAATATCTCCTTGAGGGTTCTTTTGTTTGTTTGTTTGTTTGTTTGTTTGTTTGTTTATTTATTTCAATATTTTTAATGATTTTCCGTGTACATAGTGGAGCATTTATGGGACTTTTCATAGTCGTAACCAAAGCAAATTCCTTCTTTGTTAATGTCTCCATTTGTGTTGCCCTAAAAGCTTTTGGCTTAGGATTTTAGAATGCAGGAGTTTTATTCCTCCGTCGTTCACCATCAGCTTAAAGAGGAACGGTTTCTTCTTTACTGTAGTCCTCATGTCAACGAATAATTGAAGTTTGTTTTCGAATTATTTTGTCCTATTTATTGATACAAGCGCCGAAAGTCACCGCATTAATTGATAATTGACCAGCTTTTACTTCAAAAAATAGGCTTTACCCATTTCTTGAACTGAGCGAAATAAGATCTACGAGTTCAGTTGCCACCGTGATGGTGGATGTCACTACAATCCCACAAACAAAAATCTTAAGGGAGACGTGTTGAGAAGGAGATATGCTAAGAAACTTTACAATTTTACTATTTTACTTTACGACTACGAAATAATCTCATAATATTAACATCAATGCACATTTACAAAAAAAAAATTGGTCAACAAATCTATTGAAGCACAAAAAAGCATCGTTAGCCATCGCTCGATTGATTTTCTTGAATCGTCCTATTGATCGGAGGAAGAAGGCGGGCAGGGTACTATTGCCCAATTCCGCCGATCACGTAACGAGAGAAGCCGACAGAATAGATACGGTTTCGACTACACTTTCACTGCTTCTAATTCTCCACACATTTAGCATGACGATGGCGTCAAAAAGGCACAACTTGTCTTCAAAGAGATGTGGCGAGATGAAAATTTAGAAACACATATCGTCATTTGATGATCCTCTCCAGGTTGTCATTCCTCTGTAAAGTTTTCCATGTGGAATTTGTTCGATAACAGTTGTATTATGTAAATGAATAAATTAATTAACCGTATAGAAGTTGTATGCAAGTTCAGTGCCATATCATTGTGTTAATACTGTTGCAAATAAATGTTGCACATCTAATCTGCCTTGTTAGCTGGAAGCAAATGTATCTGCTGACGAACCCGGAGCACTAAGTACTCTTCAGCATTTTCCTTACCAAAGCCAGCTCAGGAACGAATGAGAAAAAAATAGGATTTCGAGTGTTAGACTTTGACAAACCTCAGCGTAAGATGATGAACTGATCCTTAATGAGCTGTAGACGAGGTTTTTAATTCACTTTAATGGCTGACTTTTCTGCAACTGAACCTACCTCTTTAGGACATGAAATTGTTCAATCCACAATTCAAAGGCAGCGTATCACAATTTCGAGCGCAGATGCATAAATGGTTGCGGTCGAAGCGACGCGGTGGTGATAGCGGTTGGAATCGAAATGGGACCATCGAGAACTGCAGCAACGAATAGTGGTATCGGGGGTCCTCACTTGATCCAGTCACTTACGTGACTGCACCGAGTTTCATGTTGTTTTCGCCTCACTGTGAGGGCGGCGAAAGGCCGCGTGGCGGCTTCATCTGCGGCGAAAGCACTTCTAATGCCTAGAACCGCCTATCGACGACGTTGCTCCTTTGAAAATATTGAAAATACTCAACCAAGAAAAATCATGGATGCATGAGGCGATTTGAGTAAGTATTTTCTTTAAAAAAGGCAGAGATCTGATCTTGCTCATTTGGAAACTAGGAGAAGGTGTTACGACAAGAAATTCACTCATTCTGTCTAAAATGAAAACAAACCAGAAAAAGACGACATAATATTATTCATTAGGTGGACTTGAAGAAACTTTCACCCGACAAAACGCATTGTTGGGTGTATTTGGGAGAGGAAACCAAGTGCCGACCCTCATCACCAACAAAGAGAAGCTGTGAGCCTACCTATCCGCAATTCCCGCCTGTCATGAAGTCCGGATTGGAGACTTGGGCAGCACCGTCGACGATGATGGAGAAACTTGCCTGGATGGAGATAAAGCTGTTTAGACGACTGCTAGGGTATTTTTGGTCGATGGTGTGCAATAACAAAGAATTTTACTCTTACTTCGATATGGCGCGAATGCGTGGAACGCGACACGTGAAAACCATCAACATCTTGCCTGACCTTCTGAAGTAGTCGTGGAGAACCGTCATCGCACCTTTGGTCACATTATAAAGAGATCGTCTGATCTTCTTGTCCAAGTTATTAAGAATGCTCCCAGACTCAAACTGGAAAAGGTCTCCTGGTTTTAAAAGAAACTCCTGGACGGAGGTGGTAAAGAAAGACACTAGGCGTTGACAAGGAGTTCAGTCGAGACGTGAAGTTCCGCCGTTTATGGAATAGCGACGGATGGATAGATTCAGTGCGAGCTCTAGCTGAAGATCGAACAGGATGGGTTTGGATGTATTATATATTTGTGGATGTCGTCCACCCCGGCGGAGATGTGGATATCCGCGTCAGATTTGCCGATCAAGTCAAATAAGTCAAGATATGATAGAGGGATTAAAATTTCGAGAATTAAAATTAATTTGTTATTCCGAAATTCCGAAATGCGTTCTACTTCATTTCAAAACCAATTCTAACGATGTCCCAGGTCCGTGTTTTAATTGTCACAGACGTCTGGTGAGAACTTATCAACCTCGGATGGATGTAAGGCTCATTTATTTTTTGGCAGATCCTCGATCAACCAGTCTTAGAGGAACTTCTTTCCACTGCACTACATTTGACACCGATTAGTTAAAATTGTTGTATTATTATTTATATGACGAACGTGATGAGCTCGTATTGGTGTATTTAAACATTCAAGGCATAATCCTATCACTTCGATGCTATACCAACAAGAGACGGCGGATTAACTTTCAGTGGTATATCTAAGAATTTTTAATCAAATAGCTTTAAAAGAACATAGTAATTCTGAAAATTACAAATTCGCGTTGTGTTGGGTGATGTTCTTCAGCACTATTAAAGATGTAAACCACCTCTTACGATGTGTTGTTGAACAACTTGATTTTTTTTTTAATTCTTCTGACTGCCACTTTAATACTTGTGTTAGTATTGGTATATAATCCCAAGAAGGGCTTTTTATAGTTCCCTGCATACGCGACGCATCGCGAGAAGTCATACGCAGCACGTAACGGATCTCCAGAGGAACTACGGAGTCCTAACACGCGATATCGAACAGAAGCGGTTACACATTTGCACCATAAGTGGGGTCTTTTTGAGCTAACTGTACGCTCACTTCGAAAAATATTGAGTTTTTTACCTGGAAAACTTTGATGGTCATCCTACAATGGTACATTTTTTCGTTTCGTACCAATTTTCTTATCATTCCAAACTACTTATCATCACACTCCCTTTTTGAAGATTATTCAGAAACCCCGAGAAATTGAACCCAAGGCGATTTGAATTGGCGAAAAACGAGGAGGAGGACACCAAAAAAGTGGCCGTAATGGCAACCTGAACAAGTTTCTCGAGGTCTGAGCCACTAAACAGGGTTAGCGGCTCAGAGTTAGTTGATTTGGTAATTACGTTAATTAGCATAAGTACTTTAGTTGACCAGTAATCTTTTTTCGTTGAAATTCATCGTACTGGGTTCCTACTGGTTATAAATTGGTTACTTAATGTTTTCGAAAATTGCCGCGTATAGGGCCGAATCAACGGGAATCCGCCATTTATTTACGGAACGGACTGCTGCCATCTGGGTTACTCTTCGCAACCTTAGTCTAAGCACTATGTGGCCGAAGCTTGTGCCAAAGCTTGTGCCGAAGTCTCAGGAAGATTTTGGCGAGCGGCTTCCTGATCGTAGATTGCCATGGAAGGAATAAGCAACCAAGGAAATCTTCGTAAAATCACGACGTAGGCAATTACGCGCTGGAGGTTCGAGTGCTACAGACGCCAGTATAGTCAACCTGGAATTCCATCCCAGGAAGATCAGATGCCTAAAAATAATCGAGAAGGTTTTCATGACCCAACAGCCTTCATAGGGGCTACACTCACTTGACCCAACGGCTCTCCTTAGAGCCACAAACTTGCGAATACAAATCAATGTCTGAATATAAGTTGTTGCATGCAAAAAATTTCAATGTTAACTAAAAAAAATAACTGGTTAAGCGAGGTATTTTTGCTAATTAATTACTGTAATTACTAGATCAACCTACACTGTTTATTGGCTCAGAGCTCAACTCTGCTCGAGCTCAGCTCGAGCTAAACAGTGTAGGTTGATCTAGTAATTACAGTAATTGTTAATTGTAAATCTGTTTAGGCAATCATTTATGGTCACTTTCTGAGTGCCTCCTCCCAAACAACTCCTTTTTTCGCTAAGATTTTAATTTTATCCAGAAAGATGAACGATAAAAAAAAAGAAGTCCTCGTCCAGCAAGCCTGCTACGGTTACTGACCTCGCGTAATTCTTCGCCGTTCAGTGATATCGTGTGGTCGTGCGCTTACGTCCGCCCCCACATTTTTCCACGTCGGCACGAAAACATTGCGTAGAAGAACGACTAAAATATGCTCTATGTACGATCCGTGCAAAAAGTCATCGTCATAGGAATGCGAATGATTCATTGCGCTTGCGCTGCTGCATTTACGAATCAGCGACTGAAGATGATGACGTAGTTGGTCGTTGAGCAATCGTCAACTTTATGATCGTATCGTTCAAAATGTTCCCCGGTTAACGACGCAGAAACACTGTCTGCCTGTACGGTTTTGAAGCGAAAAGATTGATTTAAGTCATCTAACTGCTTCATTTTTCAACAATGCAGCAAGAACGGGGAAACGAAAAATCGAACGCTGCAGAAAAGATGCCCTTCCTCTCGCAGCGCATCGCGTCGCTACTTTTTACACTTTATTAGTCGACTGCAAGCAATCTTGTTCAGCTACATTCATTGGCGTGGAAACCAGCTTGAAAACGAAACCCCGCTAAGATCATCTACGTAGATTGTGGGCGATCTCCGAGACCAACAAATTAGGTAGTCCCGACCTGTATCCACAGAACTTTTGCGGATAGTTGACAACTCGTGGTGGAAACAAGGAGCTACATATTTCGTTTAATCCATCATTTATGGAAAAAAGGAAGAAAATGGTGGAAAGCAAAAAAACTGTGATGTAACGGAAGTCTCTGCTGATTTGTTTTGTACTGGCTGTAAAAAAGAAAAATTAGGAGACGTGATTATTACAAATAATTCATATCCACTGATTGATTTCCATAGGAACGAGCTAGGAGAACTGGATGAAAAATGCTGGAGATGACGGATGAGTTGCTGTAAACGTTTTCTGCAGGATTGACATATTCTAGTCTTATTTTAAAATTAATGTACTAGCATGCATTTTTTTTAAATTAATGTACTTGACCCTGCGTTCAGACTGATTGCCACCATATCATATGAGCATGCAAACTTTCACAAGCGAAAATTTTGATCTGTTTGAAGCAATGGGTACTGTAATGGGATATACTGTAGAGACTTCGTTATGGATAACGTTCAAAGCGTTTTAGATTCCACGACCAATGATGCGGAAAAAAACTCACTAGCTATTAGCTTTGTTCGGATTCGTTGACTTTTTTTATTTTGTGCTATTAGGCTGATCCGAAAGTCTTGCCGCAAATTCCACACTTTTTTCCAGACAATAATAACTTTATTGTTCACATGTATCCATCAATAAAATACTGGCCTTCATGATCCACTAAGTATTTCCGAAGCTTCACTGGACTATTCATCCAATTCCAGAAGTCAAGAAGTCTGGCAGCTGCGAGTCAAAGAAGTGCGAAATCTCACTTTCCAGAACTTTTTGGTCATTGGATCTTTTTGATTTTGATCTCTTTGGATTTTTCTCTCGTAGATACAGCTTCAGTGCTCGAAACAAGTAGATCGAAGACAGATGGACCCTAATGAAGAGAATCAACAGGGCCCTGTAGAACTTCCAGGCCAAGTTCGGGAATTGTTGGCTGTTCGCCAAACTTCATGGCATTCCCTGAGCTCACGTGGCAAAGCTCACTCGCCAGAAAATTTCAGGTATTCTTCTCGCTTTTCACAGCGACAGTCACCTCTACCTGTTCCGAAGACAAAGAAAAACTGTATTTTAAAAACACGAGTAAATCAACAAAGTAACATCTGATGATAGCGAGAAACTCGCAAAATTCAATCGCTGGGTCCGTATTGTTCTATTTTTCCCCCCAAGAAAGTGTAATTACAGATTTTTCAAGGTCTTTGTTCCATGAGATGTCGCGCTGCAATTTCCCTTGCTTTAGTTTGCAGTAATGGAACAAGAAAAACTAGTAATTTTTCTTTACTGAGAAAAAAGTATGCAAAGACGTAATATTTCCCTTAGATGTCCATTTTGGTACGCAAGGAGAATGTAGATCTTTAAAAGATGAAAAACGAAGCCTTTTCGGCGGCGGTTTGCGCCAAGTGATTAATGAGGATAATCTAAGTGACAGTCAGACACAGAAATATTCCGATAATACAGATACAGTTCATATTTGTACAATAACAATACAGTAATATCGAGGTAGCTATGAACCTAGGATTTCTGTGAAGATTTCTTCTCTGCGGTACCTCTTTGGGTGGGTGTAGCTCGGAAGGGCTGACTTTGCTACTGTGTCGACAAATTCGCAATGTGACCTCGTCATTTTCTGGTTGTGTCTCTCAGTTCCCTTGTTTTCCACGAGGAATTGCTTAGAATCGATGACACCTTCCTCAGATTTTATTGCTATTCCAAATTTTACCTAAAAGCTGGAGTTCCATCTCATTTTTATGCTTATCTAATAGCAGCATACATGAAACCACTTCAACACGCTCATTTCAACGACGTGGATCACCTCGACGAATCCGTCCGACAGATCTCCAGCTATAGGCCGTAAATATCGAGTGGAAGCAATAGGAGAAGCATATCGGACAGGAGCATAGGTTTAGAAGAAAAGAAGATTCCTTACAATTTAAGAATATGCGTGGAATCCCTCCTAGTTTCCCTCAGAACTCTTTTTTGTTATGTCTCACACCTATTTATGGATACTGTCATGCTTAGTTCTTGGAAAAGATCCAATTTCTCCTGGGAAAAAGGAAAGGCGAATCCAAAGTGGCGTATCACTACTGAATTCGAGGGAATATGAACAATATGAACTTTTGGTACTTGCATTGTTCTGGGTACCCGCGCCGCATTTGCTAATATTCTACGTGACCTACTCCACCGTACCCCCACCGTGTTCGTCGGGTCAGACGCAGTGAAGCGTGGAGCAGTTTAGTTATTCCGTTTTGCCGAAGCAAGTTAGCACTGGTTTTGTTCAAAAACGGTGGCACTGCAAATATGGTCGGATTAAAACGTCGTGCAGCGCGGTGCAATTGCGTAGGCGGCTGCGCTGGAAGCGACGCAGTAGAGACAGTGGTTGAGGTCGTGGTAGGACCTGTCGCTAGCTCCACTCGAAGTGCAGAGATGAGAGATCTGCGCTGACTTACAGCACCTAATTTTCTGAAACTAAGAGAACTCTTTTCTCCTAAAAGCAACCATAAAAATCATTATCAAAAAATAATTGAAATAAATAAATTATTAAATGCGTTGTTGCTAGAAGAAAAAATCAAACGAAAAAAAAAACAAATTAAAAAAAACAAAAACAACAGAACGAAACAAACAAAACTGAAATATCTAGATAGGATAGTATGAAAAGATCAGATAATTTGAAAGCGAGAATCTTAAAGATCATGTTCGTGCATTGACGGGGATTTAATTTTTGCTACGTCGGAGATCTACCGTAGAAGTAAGATATTTTTTCTAATAGAGACCACCATCCCATCACAGAAATTGTTATCTTCAAGCAATTATTATCCTCAACTCCTCCGATATGCTACAAAAGACAAAAAGATGCATAAAACTTTGGTCTTATTACGTTTTGACTAGTTCGCGACTCGATGAAATCATCTATAAAATCGCTCGTCGCTAAGCGGATAAAAGCGGGTGCATTTACAGTAAATGTTCCCATTGAACCCATTTCTTTGAAGTTTAATCTCTATTTATTTTTTGGATAGGAATTTCGATTTACTGCAACTCCTCAAAATCTTATCAATAGAAGTTTACAACACCCTCTGAACTGAACTTGCTGCTCAAATTTTTGCATTAATTTAATAAATTTATAGTGTTCGCACCTTTTTAGGTTTTTCTTTTTTCTTTCCTTGTTTCTTTTCTTTTTTTTTACCGTTTTTTGTGGCCTCTAGGAGATCAGCACTAGTTCATTTGCGGGGCCTTATTCTTATTTAAAAAAAAAATCCTTCCCCAATGTTGACCCTAGGATTTAAGTTTCTAACCCACAAATTTTATTAAGAGGATGATTAAGGTGCAACAATACGCAATCGTTCCAGTACGACTGACGACAGGTCTTTTTCTTCTCGGCGCTCGCAGATAAACACAGCTCTTTGACCTAGCTAGAACTTGTTCCCAGACGTTGTTCTTCCTCTTTCTTTCTTTTTTCCCTCTCTCTTTTTCCCTCTTTCTTAGGTTTGATGGTTCTTAATTTCGTGAAGAGACAGAAGATGGACTGAATAATTACTGTAATTTATTGTGTTTATTTGTATTGTATTTATTGTAATTACGATGCTACGATGTATTGTAATCTCCATATCCTTTCTTCCTGAGAAAAAAAATGAAAGAAAGCGTCGTCCCATAAATAAATAAAACCTTGTTGACAAAACAAAAAAAAAGCATAAATCTAGATGTTCACATGGAGTGCGGGGGAAAAAACACCTGTAGCGGGTTTCCATTTCAACTTTTCTAATTCAAATGGATTCTCATCATTTTACCACATTATTTCCTTAAAATCAAATTTATTTATATTTGAAAAAGTCAACCAGCCAAAATTCAGTTCTTTTCAAAATATGAAAACATATGGTAGGAGGTGTACGTTTTCGAACAGATTATCCATCAATAGTGAATTTTAATGAAATAATCGTACACATCAAAAGTCTCCCAAACTCCGCCAAACGTTCGTTGTTCGCTCGATTTCACGTTCGCACTTAGTGTTTGCGCGTCGATTTCGATCCTATCACGATTCTTCACGCCGACGTTCTTTTTTCCACCATCGTCTGTTTCCTCCTGCAGAGTGTGTTTCTTTTTAAAAATCCAGAATAGGTGATTCCATGAGTACAGGCGTCCGAATCTGCATACGATTAGTTCCGTTTCCCATAAAGGGACCGGAGCAGAAGAACCGGAAAAAAAAATGATCCACTACTAAAAATACCAGTAACTAACAATATACTGGCAAGTTGCCAAGTTATTTGGAGCTTTCTTGTATAAGAATCGATCAGAAACGGTGGATTCGCCTTTCAGAATCCCGTTTTTGTAGGAGACCTTCGGTGATCTGTCATTTCTCAGCAGCTGTGATCGTCGCAGTTCCTGCAATCGCTGTCCTGGACATCCATAACGCAGGCATCCTTCACCCGAAATTGTTCCAGAATTTGCGTGGTGATATGGTTTCTTTTTTTTGAGTCACGGAAAAACGTTTGTTGTATCGTTTGGTTGTTGCAAAATTCTTACTAGATTTTCTTGAATATGTCTATGTTTCATTTTTTTAAAATCACGCTAAATGCACTCATTACTGTGAATTTTTCAAGAATAAAAAAACTTGAAAAGGATAGTGCCTGTTGTGAACTTTTTTTTAAAAAGACACTTGAAACAACTACATGAATTCATTCACTTATCGTTATACTGTCATTCGGGTCTCCATCCATATCAGGATGCAAAGTCTTGGATAAACAAAGACTTGGATTTCGTGAAGTTCACTTCATTTTAACACTTTATTTTACACCACATATTTATTAATTTTTAATTTTTGAAGAAAGTTTGGCATTCACCCAACAGTTCCGTTTCTTAAATAATAAATAGTCACTTTCTAGCATGATGTGATACAGCTCGACTGCAAATATTGGATCCATGACTGCACTTTTTCGTATAGATTATATTATCTTTTTTACCACTAGATTATTGCATTGTTATTACATTTTTATTATATTGTATTATATTATATTCCACTACATTAATGAATTATTATATTTTTATTATATTATAGTATATGCTATTAGTATTATTATTGATTATATACAGTACTATGTACGCTTTCACAATTCCTCAGTGTGCCTAACTAACTTGCTAGTTTAGGATCGTTTGATTACTAAATCATCCTTGTGCCGGAATTGTACACGGGACTAATATCCCTGCTCATGTATTTATCTGTATTCGTCCTTGCCGCATCCTTTTGCTGCGCAATAGAGCGTGATAAGTAAATAAATAAATAAATAAATAAACAAATAAATAAATAATTAAATAATATTATTCATTGGGGGCGGGTGTAGTGTAGCGGTTAGAGGTTCCGCTTCCTGCACGATCGATGGGAGGTTCGAATCCGCCCTAGTGCTCACCAAGCCTTTCATCCCTCCGGGGTCGATAGATTGGTACCAGACTTGTCTGGGAGGATAAAAACACTGACTTGACACATCGGCTAGCCACCGCAAGTCATTGTATAGGCCAGATACACGTTCGTAAACCTCAAACGATTCTGAATTGAAGTGAACGTGGGGGCGCATCCCAAGCAGATTGATTAACGCCAGAAACTTTAAACTTTAAACTTTATTATTCATTATTTCGGAGTATTATATTTCGTGGGATAATGTGTGGGAAAAAATACATGGGTCTTTTTTTTTCAAGTAGCGTTCTGGCGCACTATTTTGCACAACGAGTTCGATTGGAGCGCCCCAGCCGTGTGCACGCGCAGCATCTTCCGGACCGTTTTTTACGGCAATTGGGAAGAAACGGACGGAATCACCCTCTCTCCAAAATCTACGATCCCGTATACTACGAATACTCCACCTGAAATCCGTTCCACCTCAGATTCGTGGGGTGATGCTTTTAACGCTCAAAAATAGCGTAAATTTGCTACCTGATGTTTTCTCGATCGATCTGTTCCTATTTTTAAACATAAAATTTCGAGCATCAATAAATTTGATCATTGATAAGTTTGTTATTGTGAAGGTGATCAAAATAGCAATGTTATCTATGTGATGGTAAAGTAATAAAATCTATAATATAAACATATCGAATCGAAATGAAATTGTTGAGAAGTGGGGATGTGTTGGTCCAATGAATGAGTATGTAGGTCTAGTTCTAGCAGTTTTTTTTTTTTTTTCGTGTTGATGGTGTCATATTAATGACACTCGTTGTGTAATTACACTAACCATTGAACGATTTCAGACAGGATTTTCCATACGTTCATTTGATTTCGCGTCTGTCCTCGTTCCTACATTTTCCATTCGTTATTGCAGTCATAGATTTTCTTTCCACTCTCGTGTACAATTTCTTATGCCATATTGAAATTGAATCCAGTCCGGCTGGAAAAAACTACTAATTTCCTTGAAAAATTGCCTCATTCTCCTGAAACAAACCAAAGACAGTACTAATCCTTGATTCGTTTGCGTTTTCTTTCATCTTCGATGCGAAAAATTCTGATCGAAATGTTATTGATCAAAATAAAACTATTCAAATCGAAGGGAATAGGTAATAAGAATGTAGACAATAAACTAAATCAAAGCAGCCATTTATTACAATTACTGACTGATATCGATCCACCAGTGATGATGTGATTAGATGCGAATGCACTCACATCAATCTCTCACCGTAATAATGCGGTCAATTCTCCCTCAAGATAGGGAAACCACGTGATAAGGCGAGGTCAGTTCATTAGTCCTTATTTGATCCTAGGTCTTTGCTTCTTGTATAATTCTTTCTGAAATTCGATGATGTTTCTCGATTACAGTTTAGGAGAATAAACAGAGTTTCTTCTTCTTCTTCTTCTTTTTTTTCTGGGTCCCATGGTACGATAGCTTTGTCCCATTCGCTTGTAACATGGGCTAAACATGGTCGATTTTTTATACGCACGGTTTAGCATATCCAAATACACAAGAATATATTATAATAATTCGGTAAATAATAAATGCAGAAGAACTAAGAATTAAGGAAAATTTAATCAGCATAAAAAATCATCTTGAGGAGAAAAAATGCTCTTTCAATTGCCGTGTTACCGTTGTTGTTGTTAACGCTAAACCTTTTTTCTGTGCACTAGTTCAAATTTAGAAAAAAAAGCTTAATTAACTATCCATGAATCTAATAGTTAACTGATAGATAGCGAGAATTTTTCGTAGAGTCAAGCCGTTAAAAAATATGACACTGGTTATTCAATTCGGTTTGATAAATTCAACAAGAGGTCCTAGCTAAAAGGAAAGCGATGGGATAGTTCGAATAGGGTCTGGGAACTCGTCCACATGCCTTTTTCAAGTTCTGACTTACCTTTTTTCACCATATCCTTTAAAATTTGATAACGCCGACTTGTGGAGTACAGAAGAAAAATCGGATTATGCATCAATTCTCAGCCAATTTTGAATAGTTAGAGGTAGCATCTGCAAAGTACAGTAAGATTCGCAGTTTTTTTTTCTGCGAAATATTTCTTTGCACTTTCCTCTATCTCGCTGCATCATCTCTGCACTTTTCGACGACCTTCTACAAGTCACATGAACTAACATTTGTTGCATTGCTAAACTGCATGCATCCACACTTGAGAGATACGTACCCTTTTATAGCCAATTGACCTCGAACTCTAATGGTCTCCATTTAAAGGCATCACCCCACGAATCTGAGGTGGTACGGATTTCAGGTGGAGTATTCGTATACGGGACCGTAGATTATGGAGAGGAGGGTGATTCCGTCCATTTCTTCCTAATTGCCGTAAAAAAACGGCCTGGAAGATACGGCTTCAGGCGTTCTGGCGCACTATTTTCTACAAGGAGTTCGACTGGAGCGCGCCAACCTTGTGCACGCGCCGCATCTTCCGGGCCGTTTTTTACGGCGACTAGGATGAAATGGACGGAATCACCCTCCTCTCCTCAATCTACGATCCCGTATACGAATACTCCACCTGAAATTCGTACCATCTCAGATTCGTGGGGTGATGCCTTTAAAACGAGAGCTTACTGTAATCGTCGTATTGGCTAATGACCAAAAATTGTTAACCAGTTACCTTCAATATTCTTAATTATTCTCAAATATTTTGGTACGCCTTTATTCCGGAATAGTATTGCTCCCTTTTACCCACACTAGATAGAGGGGAAATATTTCGCTCACGGATGCACCGTAACCAAGACCCCATAAAATATATTATTTAGGTATTATTTAGGATTTCGATAGGATTTCTGCCACTACCCTGCAATCGATTACATTTCCTTGTGGTTTAACGATCCTCAAAGAATATGATAGAATCCAAGAAGATCCAATAACATCGTCAATTGGGTCAATATTAAATGAATATTAAATTAAGGGGATCTTGGATGTCCGAGAGGATTCTGAATTTTGGGAAAAAAACTTCTCGTCGAATTTCGCCTTCTGTCCGGCGAAGATTTTTTTAACCGAGTTAGCTTAGCGCTTACAAAAATTTTTCTTTTTGAGATTTCGTGGAAATATTTCCGATAGCTTCAGCTGAGAGGAAACAAATGGGGACTGTACCCCCATTTTTCCCCTCCTCCCTTCCCACCCCTCCAAAAAAAAGTACTGACGTGATAAGAGAGCGACTACCAAAATATTTGTGGGTAGGTACCCCAAATTAATTAATTAATTAATTAATTAATTAATTAATTTTCATTCAAAAAAGTTCAAAGTTCCCGCCGTTATTTGTGGAAGTTAGGGCTTCGTTCCGATGTTTGCGGAAGTTAGGACATGTGCACTTGGACGTATAAATTTAATATGTTGTAAAGCTGTAAATCCTGTGTATTGATTTAATTTGACCTACATTCTCAAAGAAATGTATAGCATCACATGTTCGCGTGGTTCTCACCATAACTCGTCCAATTCCACAGTAATCCACTAATCTATCTTTTTGTCGTGTGTTCATCTAACGCTTTGGGTGTGGATCGATTTCCATGTAATTTATGACTCGTGTTCTATAAATATATACTAAATTATATTTTTCGGCATCGAACTCATTCTTTTTTCTAGGAAGACTTTTTTTTTTGTTTTTTTCTGACCCAGATAAAGTGTGTTTTCTTTTTTTTTCTTTTTTCATCGATACACTATTGGCGTGAATAAACAAATGAATAGGAATAGAACAATAGAAAAATGAATAACAATAAACAAATAATTAAGAGGACAAAGATATACAAGAAATATACGAGGAAATAGGAGTCGTCGATTAACTCCTCTTTCCCACCTCCCTCTTCCTCTTCCTACTTTCCTCCCCCATACCTTCTTCCCCCGGACATTCATAGCAAGACGACAAGCGCTAATGCGAAATCCTGGATTTCCCTATCGTTCAACCCAGATCTGAACGGATGGGACTCACTTTCCCTTCCCGACATCTCACACCACATCTCTTTTCGACCATGCCAGCCATGCTCGATTGTCATACTCGGTTGTCCATATTTGTTGATCAACAATTGTGTAGTTAGTATTTGCTGGTGGTCTTAGTTTGTTGGGCGAAGATTACATTCCATTCCTCTACACTACAACGTAAGTCCAGTTTCGTATACAACCGGCTTACAACTTTCTCATTGTTCCAGTCAGTCAGGTGGTTGCCAGTTAGCGGCCGTCGGCCAAGTATAAATTCTTCGGACGCACCTACATCACCTTATTGTTAAGCTAACATCAGCTATCACATTCACATTATTGTGTACTCGCTTAGCTATTTTTTTCGAGGTTTTACCTTCTCGGATCGACCAGAGTGTACGGTCGTTCCTGGGGTGGGTTCATATGAAATCATGTTTCCTCTGTGTAAACAATAACAAGTTTTATCTCCGCGAAGAAAGCAATCAAAATTTACCTTACAGCCTCATCTCCCGCAAATTTCATCTTCTTAAATCAATGCTTTTTGATTTTGGTAATTTCAATTTTCAAAGACCATGAGCAATTTTTCTCTTTCATTCCTAGAATTTCCCTAAAGAAAGTTCCTGAAGTCGATTACAGTTTAATAATCTTCGGATAAAGCCTTTATGGACATCAAACACCGATTAGGTAGCGAATTTAGCAAATTCTGATAGGTTTTCCATGAGCTTCTGGATAAATCTACTAAGGGGAGAGTTCTAGATAAATCTACTGGTGCGAGTATCATAGAATCGGCGAAATGTTCCCCAGACTTTTCTTTTCGACATTGAAAAGTAGTTTTTTTTGTCGAAATGAAATCACCAGGACTAATTAATGGAAATTGACAATTATTAATCCATATTCTCTTTATCATTTTCATTATTCACCAACAACCGCTACTCTAGCAGCCGATATTTAATATCCTTCACAATGTTTTTAAAACAGTCACGATTGGGATTACCTCCTTAATGATCACAAAAAGTCATTTTTAGTAGGAAAAATTATTCTGTATGTTTTTTTTTGAATAAAAAAAGAGAACTGAAGCGAAAATCGGACCACAGAAAGAGTCGAAAAAAATCTCCTATCGATTTGTGAGAAAATTCTTTTCTTTTACTATACAAATATCTACAGTTGGATCGAAAACTTAAGGCGTTTGGTGCATTTGCACAATCGGGCTTACATGTACGCGGTTGCGAATGTTTGACGGTACTGATATTGATTGAAAACGATCGCATTTCAAACATTGGGCAGTTGGTGATTTTTCCAGAAAAAAAAAGCCGTGATTTTTTTCCCACCACGAAGACTTTGATGAAAACCTCAGTTATAAAAGTACCAAAAAGAAAAAAAAAACTTAGAGTTAAATTTAGTAGCAGCACAGGAAAATAATTAGCATTTATTTAATGGTTTGAGAAAATAATTTGGATATTTTTGAAAAGGTTTTAGAACTGATGGGAATTGTTCGTGACCTTATTGATCTAGAATGGTCGAAACCAGCTTTTTTTGAATGGAATGTGAGTGTGACGACAGTATGCTGTAACTATTTCCCTTCAGGAGAGAATGATGCCTTTCTGTTTATAACTTTCTTAGTCACAGGATCATAAACGCAAAGAAGGGGAAAAAAAAACCTCATGATACCTGACCATCAATTCAATCTATCAAATTTGTTTATACTTTCGAAATGATACGGCGTAACATCGCAGCGTATCTTCGATGTGAAAATGTCTGGAACGATGTGCTAATCAGGATCTCTAACCGTGCTAAGTGTGAAAATGATGAATGTGAAAAAAGTGGAACAGTTCACAGCGTCTTTTCTTTTCCACACTTTTTTTCCCGCTCATTTCTCTTATTTCGAAGAAAACGCGTGTTGAACAGCACGGTGAAATTGCGAAATTGCAGAGATACTCGTATTTGGGAGGGGGAAAAAAATCCGAAAAACCTGTCAGCGAAAGTGATGCAAACACAAGGAAAAAAAGCTGTTTTCAAATGCTCTTCCTTTCATTTTTTAAATTCCTTGTGTTTTCTTCTCGGCTTCTCCTGCTGGCGCAGGTATTAGCGATGGAGCGTGGTTTATGAACATTTCAGTCAGAAGAACTAAATCATAGGTAGTATTTTGAAAAGATTGACGAACGAATTTCTGTTGTAGCAGTTTTGTAGAAAGAGGAAGAGCGAAGAAAAAACGTGCGCTGTGACAGACGCGACGCGGTCACCTGCTTGAACGTATTCGGCGCCGAGTATGTTACTACTGGTATGAGTGAATTCTGGTCGATTTTCTCTAAAGGGTTCTGAATATGTTTATAAGATCTCTGATGAATTCCAACACTAGCTACTTGGACCTCGCCCGCTTTTAAGAATTCAGAAGTGAACCACTTTGGATTTTTCCTTGAAGTGTTTTCTGGAGACATATTGACAAGTGATTTCTTTATAAATCCACATGTGGAACCATATGTATATTTTTTTTTGCGCGATAATTATCCAACTACATCGTTGGACAATGTCCCAAAAAAACAGATTATTATACCTTTAAATATTACTATAATATTAATATAAAATACTTTTATGATGCTGTGCTTCAACATCATTGGACATTTCCCATGAAAAAAAGTCGGTGAAAAAAAAAACTGTTCCACGATTCAGGCGAACATTGTCGACAACGTGTTAACAAACAACAGTAATTTTACCTCGAGCAAAGATGATGTGAAATCCTCGGCACTCTGCCAACTTTTGAATTCATCCGTTGATATTTATGTTTTTGTTAGGCATTCATGCGCGGCACTGCCTACACTCAGGTCCAAAGAAAGGGAGCTATTGGTTTTTGTCGACTTGGGACCCTTGTTAGCCCCACTCATGTCTGCAGTCCAAGTGAAGCTAGCTATGGTCCCAGCTCGATCGCAACCGCTTACTGTACCGCGCCGCTTGGAGCGCGCGAGCGGCGTCCGGGCTTCAGCTTCACTTTTGACCCAATTGTTTGATTCACGTAGTCTTTGTATTTTTTTTTTTTTTTTTGCGAACGAATCAGAACTTGTTCCTTTTTTTCAGTCAGGTGGAAGGAAGAAGTTTTTCTAGTGCAATGAAATGTTTGTATGTTTTTGTGCACCATGCGAATTCCTGTTTTTTTCTTTTTCGAACACTTTCTTTCTTTCTTCTCGTCGAAAGAATTTAAAGGTTTTGTGGACGCATGTAGTTGGTGTAACTGATTTGTTAGAAACTAATTATTACTAGCTACTAACTAGCTACACGTCTCCGGACACGGACTAAATTGACTAATGTACTGGGGGACATATTTCTTGGGTCTTTTTGATTTTTTTTTTCAAATATTTCTTGGCTCTTTTATCTTTTTTGATGCTTGGACAGTTTTTTCTGTATATACCATGTGGCGATCACTCAAACTAAACTATCGACGATCGCATGACGTCATCATCTCGGATAATAAGTGACATGGGGCGGCCGATGACCGGCCCGTGCCGTGACCGCTCAGTGCTCTATCACCGCCACTCTTTAGATCCATATCTGTGTTCCTGTTCCTTTTCGTGTATCGTTTACATACTCGTTGTCAACTTCTTCAATACTATTCAACAAATACGTTTAGAAATTGCGTTCTCTCGTCTATAACAAAAAATCTCGGATGTAACATTGTGTTTTGTGTTGTTTACTGTCAAATTCGACTATCGTTTCGTTTTCTGATCGTTGACGAATTTTAACTTATACTCAAGTTGTAATTCATGTCCGAGACTTGTTTATTCATCTTCATGCACCACTTGAGCCAACGTTACACCGGAAATCCGGTTACGTCTGTGTTTACGGCTTGATCTGCAGCTAAAATCAATACCGAGTTTGCAGATTTTCTTGGTGTTTGCGAGAAAAAAAGTGCGCGGGAATCAAGTCTAACATGTTTTCTCATGCTCTACCTCGTATGTTAGCATTTATTAAAGGGCTCGATGAAGTGGAGCGCGACATAGAGCAGATTCAGTAGAATTTTAGGTACCGTTTTTGGTATTTATGCTCATTTTTTAAATTGTGTTTCTTTGTTTGTTTTTCCCTTTCCATGCTCATGGTCCTTCCATGTGTTGGGGACTTTGGTGGTGTATGCTGCTTCTTTTTCTTTTTATCGCTGGGCTTTTTTTTCTTGAACAAAAAACTCAGAGGAAATATTAACGCCCTGTTACGGTACTTTTCCAATCGTGGCTCAAATGAAAGGGAAAGTCGTTTTGGGTCTTGGAAGTGCAAATGTAATGCAGGATGCATCTAATCTATGTGGATTACGTACGTATTTGTTTGTTTAGATTGAAATAACGATCACATCATCGCAACGTAGTCTTTTTTTTTTGTTCAGTTTCTTAGCTCCTGGCGGTATCTTATGGAAGTATCCGAGCGTACAACTCTAAGGTATTGCGCTTTCCAACCGTCTGCGTCTAACCTTTTCTCTGTTCCTTCTTTAGTTTAGTGTTATATTTTTCTGTAAACTTAGAGAAGCTTGAAGTACTTAATTGGTTCAGCGGCAAATAACGGACCGAGTGGTGGGTCACTTTTCTTGAGTAGAGCAATGATAGTTATCGATCTTTATTCTGGCTAACGTTTCGGGGTCGTCGCCTTCTTCATAGCCTTGATAGTTGTAGAGCCGTGATGACCACCAGTTCTTAGAGTTGCGCCGCTAAATGAACCACTGAAATTATGTGACCTTTACAAAGAGAATCAAAATTTTGAACTAACACTTCAGAAGGTCCTTTAAACATAAGGAATTCAGTGCTGGTAGCTAGGTCGTTTAAAACTTACTTCTATTCATTTCATGTACTAATTCTACTTAAATGGATCATCACTGAATACTAAAGTAAGAAATAAGTAGAAAAATACGTGGAGGGACACAAAATCTTCCCAATTTAAGAGTGAGTAGCGGTAACCGAACGGTACGAGGCGAAAAAAAAAAGAATTTCCTTAGCAGCTCTTTTATTTGGAAGACGGTATTCCAACAATGAACCTCAATTGTTCATTATGATTATGCCGCTAAACCGTCATTCTTACGGTCACCGGTTCTTCGCGGGACCGAAATCATCTTAGTAACCTTAAGTCTTCGAGTGGATTGATAACAAAGCCTGTGAGCACAGTAATTTATTGCACTTCAACACTGGTCGTAAAACGTGAACGATCAAAGCGCGGGTCATCTAGATGACCTCCTACAGAGCATACTGTACCCCACAATCTTTTCATCATCAGGACCTTCCTTTTCGCATTCCGTCGGCCAGCTATTGTCGGCAGCGTAGGTGTTATGTGCGAGAGATTACTAAGGAATCAACGATCAGGTCACGATTATTATGTCGGGGACTTTTCTCTATTTATTTTCTCGCTTTTAAATAACTAGTAGAGAATCCCAGTGCTTGTTTATGTAGCGCGGAAGTAGTAATTCCTAGAAACACTTTCCACTGGACTCTTCCAATAATCCTAATGCTGGAGTAAAAATTAGAAATGCAGAAAAAAATGCGTCGTAAACTGTGCTTTGATCCAATGGAATTATTAGTGCAACTTTGCGTCTAAAGGCACGCACGCTCATCGTTATGATAGTGTTTTGTCTCCGAGTTTCTGCATTTGTACGTGTATCTGCTTGTCCGTCTGTGAAACTGCGTCACCGTGACATGTTGCACTACTTTTAGTGTCTTATGAGGTACCGATGGTGGCGCCGATGTCGTCGACCACGAGTTATTGGTCATGTGACGTGTGAACTCCAAATTTATTATGAAATTATGGACGAGATTTTAATTAGTGTTGGCAGATGTGTGCGTGCATTTAGATATCCTGTAATTCTCACGTGATTTAACTGAACCCTTAGATCTCGTGAGGCACCGGGTGTCAAAACCTTGCCCTTATAAGAAGTTAAACTGTCTGCGGAGCACAGATGCGTTGCAGGATTGCGTGGTTTCATGGACTTATGACTTATTGGATGATTTCCCTTTGTTTTTCCCTGTTGAACACATAAATTGTAGGTTAAGTCATAGACACTTTAACCCTTTACATTCCGTTGTCGTCGTACGTACGACATTGAAGATATGTACTTTAAATAAATTGTCGCCGTGGCGGCGACACACTTGTTTATCTTATTTCAGCATTTCGAGATTAAAAAAAAATGAAGTTCGATTGTTTATATGGTCTTCTGCACTGCATTTTTACTTCTCGATTCATAACGTTCTGAACCATCTGGCTGGGAAACGACCTTTAAGTCCGAATTTTCCCACGAGGCACCTTGTAACGCACCACACCAACAGGTGCTCTCTCAGCAGAAGCTGAAGGAATCCCATTCATTTTCGTCCGTGATCACGTTAATACGCCCTTTCTTTTTCTGGAGAGATTCCAATATAGTCAATTTCGTGGTATGCTTCCTGCAAATATCTGCTTTCTCTGGCTCTTTAGAGTTTTGCAAAGTGTTTACAGCTTACTAAAGGTTTTTTTTTACAGCGATTGGTAATCTGCTACCTTATTAATTTGTTAACACGCACATTTTCACCTGAAAAAAAACAACAACAACAACTGAAATTCAACTGAACCGTCGCATTGTTTAGTATTGCTCTGGTTCTATAACTTTTTTTTTTCTCTTTTTCTTACTATTGTGCACCTTTGAGAAATCCCTTGACCTCTCCTTCCCATGTTCCACTTGAAGACTTCTCCGATGTAGCCATCGCCGGTGCGCTATGGCATGGTCCAACCTGGAATTTGTTCTGTAGGATATTCTCTAAGGAATCATGCTCTCTGATCAAGACTTTTCCAACTACCAACTTACACTTGGAGCTCATATCACAGAGGAATACCAAACCTAACTAATGTCTCTGAAACCTGTTTGTAACTGGGTCAAGACGGGCCACATCTGACCCACCTCTCCTATCAATGTAGCATAGTATAAATGGTCACACCCGCGCAATATAAATGAAGCGTTCCGTAGGTTTTTTTTTTGAAATACTTATAAATAAGTAATAATAATAATAAAAAAAAATAAATAATAGTAATAATAGTAAAATACTTTCGAGTTAAATAGGGGTTTGACCTAAAAACGTTGGAATGGTTTCTATAGTTGGCTTCAGACGTGGCCGACAGAGCGAGCCAACCAACCAGTTCCACGCATTTGAATTGCCGTGTCATTTTTCAGAAGAATGATTGCGGCTCCGCTTTGCCGCTTCTCTACCGGTAGATTACATGGGACGGGGAGAGACGGCGAAGCTATGAATACATCTTTAACAAGTTACCTATAACATAATATATCGTCTAAACTCCGTTCTTTTAGTGAGGCCTACGTGATTGTTAGGGGAAGAAGAAAATAGGTCTCACCAGTCATAACTTTATCACCGAACGGCCATGTGTCATTCGGTGATGAAGCATCCATGAAAAGTATGGAAAGAATCGGCAAAATAAATCTTTACTGTTTTTAGCGGTGATACCTTAGCGCGCTGTCAGCGAGCTGCTACGATAAAAGAGGGGAGAGGAAAAGCTTCGTTTTTGAAGGATCGGTTGGAGTAATTGCTATCGTGAAGTGTGATCGGGGTATGTCCATGAGGTTTGAGCTATAACCTGGAGTTTCTATGCTCGACAGAGCCAGCAATCTTATTCCCCGTCGTTCAGTGGGACCCATAAAAGCGCGAAAAACACCTAAAATCGGCGCTGAAACTCTTTGAAGGGAACATATCACGAAAATGACGATGTTTAGGTGTCTCTGTGGACAAATATGAAGTTTAGAGTGTAGATAACGAGTATGAGCGTGATCACACTCAATCCCAGCTTATCGTCCCTAAAAACAGCGTGGAAAACGCTTTTTGTTGCTACGAGACACATTAGAACGTGCTATTTTTGTGCAAGCATCGCATCTACGAGCGAGCAGACGAAAATCAATGAGGTGTCCTCAGCGGTCTATTTAAGTAAAACCAATGAATGGTTTGCTGAGGGGACCGGAGCGTGTACAAATCTGATGTGTTCTAACGTGCCTTGTAGGAAGCAAAGAGGTTCCCACGCTATTTTTCAGGACGGCTAGAAGAAATTGAGCGGGGCCACGCTCATGCTCGTAATCTACACATCGAAGTCTGTATTTGCCCACAGAAACCAGAACATCGTCAATTTGGCGATATGCTGCTTTTAAGAAGGGAAAACAAGCGTGTGCGTTGCTGAATTTGTACTGGTTGTAGAATTTTGGGGCCAACTGCGATTCCTCTATACTATGAGGAATTAGTGGGTACCATAACACAATGAACGGATGTTCGTTATGTTATGGTACTCACTAATTTTGGACACTATGTATGGATCTAGACTGGGTAAGATCTTTTCACGAAGAGGTGAGATGTCAAACGTGTGCGCGTGACGACGGGTGTCAAGTTCCTACAATCTTTTAGTGATAAGCGTGATATCATGGAAATCTAACCTTTTTTGTACTTTTATCAGCGAAACTCTTATTTGAACAGTTTTTATCGGTAAACAAACTATGAAACACTTCACAATGAACTTTTCTGGAACAAAAAAGTGCAAAGTTGTAGTCCATAGTGTGTTCTTGTTTTGTGGACGTTGTTTCACTGCAGTTCATATTGCAGTATTTGACATAAAGCAGACATCGAATGGATTTGTAAAGTAGGTGTGACCTTACAGCAGAATTTTAATAATTTGTCAACAAATAATTAAAATTAGTTGTTTGATAGTGTGACTGTGTAGTTTATTAGTTTGTGGATCCACCGATTAAGACGGTACACTCTTCTCTCCATTTTTCTTTGTCATTGGTACTTTTTTTGTTAGATGTTTTGAGGAGGAAGAGATCTTTTTGAGTTTTGTTTTTGATTTTTTTCCAGTTTTTTTATTCCATCTCCAGGAAGAACAGAAAATTCTCTTGTTTTTATCTACAATACATAGCTTCTATGCTTTTGCTGAGTTTTTACTGAATGAGATAATTTTTTTTTCGGCGATCGATATGATGGTCTGACCATGAAATTCTTTGAAGGATGAGCGCGTCTCTTCCTAAAAATTCCCCACTTTATTTCCGGTGTATGTGACCGATCATTCATTTACGTTACCGAATAACACCAATTACGGTCACGCTAAGTATTGCACTAAAGGACAGTTTGTAGTAGTGAATTTGCCAAATTATCGGTCGACGGGGATTCCTTCGAAGTGTTTTTTTTTTCAAAATGCTCCCTTTTCTACTTCGAATGTTAGTATTTCACCTTCCCTCCTTTATTTTCTAAAACATTCCACCTGATTTTCATGTGGGACCATTGATATTTAATCTTCTGCTATTTGTAGTATCTTCGCCCGTTCTTCAACAAACACATAACATCACGTTTCTTTTTTCGAATAATGCAGTGATGTTGGATCCTTTTGTGATCTTTAGAAATTAGCGTCACAATAACAACTCCCTGTCGAGCACCATATACTAAGGTTGTGTACTGTACGGAAAGGACGGGAGAATCGAGGAAAAATATCGGATGTGTAGTTTTTCAACTGAAAACGAAAGAAAGTCATCATCATCAGTAGTTTCACGATCCTTTCACAGAATTGCCCACTCAATATTTGTTGGTTATTTTTTATGGGATATAGTCCTCATTTTCGATTTGGTTGGACATTTAGAATGACTTTTTTTTGGTTGAATACCTTTAAATTCCACAAAAAAGTCATAGATTCCATAAGTGTTGAAGAATTTCCCACAAATTTGTGTCATATAAAAGAAATATAGGGGTGTTGTGACTTAGGTGTGTTCACAGTTTGCTAAGAAAATGGATTTGGCAAGCAAAAACGTACTAACTTCAAAGGTGAATGAGTCAAAATTACGTATTTTTCACTTATTTTATTTTATATTTTTGTGCTTTAAAGGATATGTTAGGAGAGCAATTTTGGAATGTAGAGATCTATGTTTTATTTTTTTTTTGTGGTGTCAAGTTCATTTCGGGCAAATTTGCTTAGGAAGCTGAGAGGTAGGGAAAGACTTCCTGGGTATCACAACAGAGATCAATTTGTTGTCTGGGCGATTTGGTATACGTTGGGATGTGGTAGTTCCTGTCTCTCAACTTCCTAAAAGGCGAGAATGGTGCTAGCAAATCAAATAAGGCTTAGTGGGTCCAATTCCGGTTCCTCTTCAGATCCAGAGCTTTCGTGCATACTGCTCCTGATTGTAAGGTACACAACAGTAGAAAATATTGAACACAAAGAAAATCTGAAAGAGGCCATTATTACAGATCAGATTTCCTTTTTCCTGAGGAGATTGTTGTCACGTGAATTCTACCTTCTCAAGTTAATTTTTTTGGCAATCACCAGCTTATTTTTTTGCGTTCTGGTGTACAGGAGATATAGTTAATTTTCGAATATTGCAGACTACTTACGCTTCTAATACCTTTCAAATTCATTTGCGATTATTTCGATGTCTCATTTTTATTTGGGATCAGTTTGGGACTTGAGAAGAAGATTCGAAAGGTCTATAGGAGTATAAATTATTCATTTTTAGGGATGTCTCGAATTTTCTGAAATGACATGTCGAAACGGAAGAAACTCGTTGGTAATTTTTTTGTTTTAAACTTGTGGGTGATTCTTTTGTTTTAAAGTCCCATATAGTTTTCAGTACTTTATAATTTATGTCTTCATTAATGAACCGGTACTTCGTTCCTTTCGCTGCCCTTTAATCTTTTAAGAACTAAGAGAGGCCACCCTGAAAATGACATCTACTGCTCTCGTACTAACAGCGGTTTTTTGATCATTGGTAGCGCCAAGGAGTTTATCATTTTTTTCCCCTGGGGTTAAGAAATTTTCTTCGAAGCGTACTTTGATGCCACACCCGTGGTCAGCAATGCTCTGGAACGCCTCTTGTCTGCAGACACACTTGGTACATCAGCGGTGAGCGTAGCGAACGGCATACGGTAGCGTATACGGTAGCCGTCCTTGTTATCTATATATTTGTCGGTAGATATTTTACATTGCAGTTCTTGTTGACCTCCATCTTGTCCATTATCAATTCACCGTCTCGTATTATTCATGAATTTCGGCCGATGTTCTTTCGTCTTAAGATATTTTAGATGTTGTTATGGCGCTTCGTTCGTTCTGTTTTGTGAATGTTTGTGGACGTTTCCGGTGGCCGACACTTGGTATCTGACGTTGCTTTCAGTGTTTTGTCAGTCATCTCAGTGCCCATCAGGCACACCTCTGAAGTAAGAACTGGTATTGCGCACCAGGGTGGGCCGAGTTAAGTAAACAGAGTATTAGATGAAAATTGTTAAAGTCTCAGTCAGAAATTCTGAAGGGTATTATGCATTCATTGGTCATCAAGCGTTAGAAATGCAGTTAAACCGATCAACTCTCACCCGTTATCATCTCGGTGTTGCTTACAATGTTTACCTAAGGTACGTGGGACTTCCGCTTTTCCACTTGGCTTAGTTTCTGGCCTATTCATTCGACCAGTCATCTTTTATGATTCGCTTCATTTTACTGAATCTGAAGGTTATTGCACTTTTTTGCACTTGCAGTGTTCTGCTTTGTAATAGTTCGTTTCGATTTAAAAAAAAAGTCGCTCAGATGACCTTGAGACTGAACGCTATCAATTCTGAGAAAATATTTCATATTTTAGTCGTCAACTCTTTTTGATAAAATAAGCTATTTTCCAAACACATCTAAAATGTAAAAGGATAATGTGGGTGAATGAAAGAATCAGTCATGGCTCGCCCGTTCCAAATCCGAATGGACCTGCACTTCAGGCAGTTCTTTTTAGTCCATTTTTTTCAGATTATTTTTTATTTACTTTTAGTTCTGATTTTGAATAGTTGTTCTTCTGTGAAGTTGTGCAAATTCTCTTCTCATTCACCATTCTGTTAGCGGTTCCATTGGTACTCAGAAGTGGGCGGAACGCTTCGTTGCCTTTAATGGTCACATTTGACTGGTGAGGCGGAGCTTAAGATCTCCTATCGAGCGCAGTTCATATTTTGTTCAAATTCATTTCTACCTTCTTTTCGCTTCGTTCTATCAGTACTGAAGATGGTGGCAGTTCTAGAATTCAGAAATAAAGAGGTTTTTCACTCTTACAAGAGGTTTTCCACTCCGACAAGTAACTTTCTACTTTTCTAATTACTACAAAGGTTAGTAGTGATGATAATGATTTTAACGAACAATTTCATAACTTGATGGACTACTCCAACTATATTTAGCATAATAGTTTGTCTCTACCGCTTCCATTATTCAAGGAATTCGTTCTCACATGATGCGAGATGTTTTGGCAAAGTGTCCTTGAATCTCGTGACCACGCGGGGAAATCTCCGTTTTTTCAACGACACCCGCGTTTTCTATACGTTACTATGCCGCAGTGCTGTAAAACCTGTCCGGAAATAGTCCGATTGGACGCTAAGGAGCGCCAGTTCTTTCCCCACATACAGCGTAGCGTCGGGGAGACACACCATCCGCACAATGCGCTGATTCATCACCGCGTTCGGCGACCGACGGCGCCGAAAATCAGCTGGAGGTCCTTGAGTGACGAGCAGTAGCACCTCTTATTGAAACAACACCCGTTCACTGAGGAGGCGAGCCAAGTCTCGGTATAAATATGACCGCTGACGAAGAAACGTGCATTGAACACATGAGCCTGTTCCTTGTTCACTGGCGAGGTTTTCTTATTGTATGTATGAAGTCGGTCGAAAATTCCCCTGTTAAATTTTTGTTATTTTCCATTCTTTTCTTTTACCTTATTTTTATTTTTCTTCTTTACTTTTACCTTTTTTCTTATTCTATTGAGAGTCTATGGAACCCATGAACCAGTTTTTTTTTCCTGAAAAGATTGTTTTTAAGCATAATTTTGCAATATGAAACATTTTTAAATAGTCATCTCTTCGATTTGAAGTGTTGTACTTCCAATTATTTTAAGCGTATAAGAAATTAAAGAAAATGAAGGCAATTTGGTGCTATATCTAGAATTTCATTGATATAAAATTATTGTATTGCGACGACGACTCTATGCGACGAAAATATCGACGATAAAACCAATTGGTTTCGAAAAGAAAAGGAAAAAAAAGAAAAAAAGAACACAATTTTAATGAATAATTTATTAGGATTCATTCGATATTTGTGTCGTCGACGGTTCCGTTAATGTTATGCGGGTTTTAAATGTAGAAATACGTCTTGTTAATGGTTACGTAAACTTTTGTACATGGTTTTTCTTTTTTTATGTTAAGTAAAAAAAAGAATTTGTTTCACTATATCCTATATAAATATTTAGGAACGAAAGGAGGTAAAAAGGAAAAATTGTTATAATAACGCATTGAATAATACACTTTAATCTTACCGTATGCTAAAGATTCTAGGATTTCCAATTAAAATACTATAGAACCGCAAATTCATATTTTCCTCCAGTACTAGCTGAAAGTGGAAAAAAATGGGGAAAGTGGAGTGGTCAGAAATATGGGAAATCATTTATAAATATATAGTTTTGTGCTTGGGATATGAAATTTTCTGGAATTTTCTTCTCGCTTCTAACGGATCAAAGTCTCTCTTACCTAAATATTCTTCACACCGTGTTTTCTTAACATATGTACATATAAATAGAAATATTTACTGACATGAAGAAATTAGTGATCACACGTCATTGGTCCACAGAATCATCCCGTAGCGACGATGACGTCAGCGCAACACATACACATCATTGGGAACTTATACAAACAGTCGATTTGATTCGATTGTTGTCCTATTTTCTTAGCGTAAACGTTGAATGGTCAAACTACGCATCTTCCACGCTAAAATAGAATTAATCAGCTCGCTATCGTTAATGTTGACAGCAAAAATTCGGGAAATTTCGGGATTTGTCCTACCAACCCGACAACGATAACCGAGAGAAAAGCCGGTTCCATGGTTGGTTGGTGCGATTGTGATTTGCATACGATCATCCGATCATCGCTGAATCATCCCTTATTGTTAGTCCTTTCTTGCATTCGCTTACATAGTCAGAATCCGTTATACTCACCGACTTATTGTCGCTTCGCTTCGTTTTTCATGGATGATTAACAAATTTTTCTTTCAAATCCAGAACGCGAAGTATAACTTCTGGCTATTCTTCTCCTATATTGTATATCTTATTATTAGTTCTCCTCTTTTGTGAGTTTTTCAATGAGAAGAGATTTACAGAGCCAGCCAGTATCGCCGTTTCCGAGGGGAATTTTTGTTCCACCGTGGCGGGATTTTCCGAATTATTCGCGGTATTTAACATTTATTTTGATTTCACCTCATTTTAATGGATATTTATAACGGATTCGTTGAAGATGGGTGGAATTGGGTGGGTGGAATTCTCAATTAACAACTTGATTCCATTCTCACCCAGCTATTTAGTGCCTGATGGTTTTGTGGTGGTTACAGAACATTTATTATATCAGGAATTATCTTCAAAAAAAAAACTACTGGCCAAATCTCGAACTTGCTCCATGCACTTGTGCAGTTTTGTGCTTCAAATAGAAACGCATTCTAATATCTGTTCGCCTTCATTTAGATATTCAGGAATAGCAGCGAATTTAAGCAGTTTGTGTGATAAACTGTTCGCGTTATTTCCATTTATTAAAAATGATCTCTCCTTTCGCTCTTTTTTTTTATTATGGATTTATTCTTATTTATTCTATGCCGATTTCTGGTCCAATACTTCTGGTCGTTGAACAATAGTTTATTTCTAAGCTCCTATTTTCTTATGTATTTATTCTATATCAATCACTGACGCTATACTTTTGGTCGTTAAAAAATAATTTATTCCAATGGTGCCACTTTTTAAATTTGTATGTTGTATCGATTTCTGACGTTAACGAAATGATAGAGAAGACAGTAACTCTCGTCGTCTGCGCTCCTCTTACGCGCGCGCGCGCTACAAAAGCCTTCAGGGATAGATGGGAAGGAACGTCGTTCGGCTTGTGTGTTGGTCATGCATTCCACAGATGAATTCTCGTTTGTCACGCCCTGTATAGTAACGTATCCTAACGACGCCGCGGTTATAGAGGCGGTCCGATCATTTGTATAACGCCTTTCATGATCGCATTGTCTTTGTAGGATGTTTTATTACCATGAACACCGCAAATCAGCACGTCCTCAATAGATGCGAATCCAATGAACGTGGATTCGTTTATTCTCTTTGACTTTCATTCAGAAAATCCACTCTAAAATGTGGTAATATGAGATTTTCAAAGCATATTTCTGACACAGAATATTACTTGTTGGCTCTGTCAACCCATAAAGTAGACGCTGGAAAGAGCCATGTACTTTCGTCTAAAGATTTTGTTTTGTAGAAGAATAGGTTTACTGACTATACAAAAAGTTCACACGGTCGTTGGTGGATAAAATTCGTATAGGATTTGTCTGGGAAGATAAGCACTTTGAGTTGACCCACAAACGGTGCTTCGGAATTTTATTGCATAGGTCGTATACGTAATCATAACTCTCTAAAACTCTGGATCTCTATAATAAGCCCTTATCTCCATCTGGTTTTGACATCTCCTGGATTCGGGTCATGAAACTGAGCTATTTTGACCCGAATTCGACTCTCTCCACCCAGATTTCGTTAGCTTCGACTAATCTGCACATCTGATTTCTAAGCGATATTATTCGTTGCTTTTTCCGGACAACCGACCGGATTCGGCCGCAGTCCCCCACTCTTGTTCTTCTTCAACGCATCCAATCCAGATAGCCACATCCTCAAGGTGGCGCGCATACCTTTTAGAGTGTCGCCCACTTCTGCTCTTCTTTGTTTGTCTAACCAATTCACGTTCACGAACATCGACAACGCTGAACACAAACCGACTGTAAACATTCATGTTTTTGTTGTTTTCTTCGCCCATTCCACACGCCCACTTTTCTCAGCTTTCATTCGGTAACGGTTGCATACATTGCTGTTCTTCGCCCATCGCTTACGGTCTTATGTTTACTGTGGTGCAGTAACTTTTTTAAACCGTATTTCGTATCAACTCAATGTTGTTATTTTCAGTCCGAACTTTGTTTATCGAGAATAGATCGCATCCGCGAAAAAATCATGCCACTTCAACTGATTCGTCGTCTGTCTTTCAGACATCGAAGAAATCAGGAGAACGCTGAGAAGGTCGGATAACTACGAGATTATTCCGAGATTTTTTTTTTGCGAGAGCTTACGATGATTAAAAAAAATGTATTTACAGAATATGGCGCAAACGATGCGAAAAGCATCATCGTGTAAAGGATTGCAAAGAGGTGAACGTGTCCTTGAGGATAAACCACGTTTACCCGAAGATCTTCTCCTACGTATCATTGATCATTGTGATTCAATCGAACAGATACGGATGAGAGCTGTATGTAGTACTGTGAAGAATCATGTCGATAGAAAGATTAAAAAGGTAAGAGGCGTAGGAGAAGGAAAAAGAGATATGTCCGGGAACTAACCGTTTTTAATTGCACCGTTTAACACCGAGAATTCGGTTAAGTTAATATGGGGAAATTAGGGGTTTATTTCTGGTCGATATAGTAAGATAACGTGTATTAAAATCCAGCAAAAAAGAAGAACTCATATGCAGTAGCCGTAGTAGTAGCGTAACGCGTTCAATCGGGCTGATGCGACCCGTCTGTGGATGTGAGAACGCCACTTATTTCATCAACTATTTGAAGTTTTGGTCTTAAAAAATAGATTTTTTTTTACTACAGTGAAATGAGGTAGCTATTTTTTTTTAAGAAATTCAACTCGTTTGTGTTCAGCGTAGTTTACTATTTGCTCAGAAATTCCGCATAACACTACAATGTCATGCGTTCGTATTCGACGAATTCATTGTGAGAATTTCGGCGCCGAAACATTCGCTGCGGTTCACGCTGTCTGTAGCAAGTCATCGGCTGCGCCAAATTTTACGCACGCATTTGTCTGCAAGCGGCTAACCGTGACGCTTGCTGCCAACTGCTTACGACATCTTACGCAATGAATCTATATGTTTTCTGGGTTGATCTATATGATTGGAATATTTAACATTGGGGGGAAATCGTCCTTTTGCTACTAAAAATGCTAAAATTCAGATCACTCATCTTAATGTCGAAAAACGTGATATCGACACTGCGTCTGGAAGAGGATGGGCTCGTCATCGTCATGCTCAAGTGTCGCTGAAAATGCGTACGAACACCGCGAACATTGTGGTTGACTCTCGGTAGGTTTGCTCTCCACGTGGGACCCTCGCACACCGTTTTTCCCACCTAAATGAGAAAAGCAGTGCCTTTTTTATTTTAGGTGGACTTCACGCGATGTGTCCACCATTGTAGGAGCGATGAGTGTGTATCGCAAGACAGTACTCGAAGCGACCATCGATGCACCAATAGCGGAATTGGTAAGTTGTACTCTGAAGTTGATTTACCACATATTTAATTTTTACTTTATTTTTTCAGCTGGTTGTTTCTCTATCGGCTTTGGACCTCAATCGTTGGTATGCATTCCAATGCTATATGAAGGCCATGGATGTATTCGAGGAAGATATGCATATGGACTGCGATTTCGTAAACCCAGGAGAGGTTAGTGGATTCGGCATCAGTTTCTGCATCGATCATTGCAATCCTTAACGGTGCTGGCAGCGAAAATTTCTCCAGCTTGGCCAACTGTGTTCGGAAAGTGCAGCGTTTCAATCAATGATTGCTCTAAAAAAAGTATGCAGAACTGGTTTACATTACTGTTGTACTTTTCGTATTTTGAAATGGTGTGAAATCTGAGGACTTTCGTGAAAAGACCTAGGTATACCTGCACTTTTTTGCGATTAAGTGCGCAAAAACAGATCATTTCTTATATGTTCATAAATATTTATCTTTTTCTAGGTTTACTGGCCAAATATTCAAAATCTAACCGTTCGCACTACCGAACATCAAGCACCCCATCTTGCCAGGTAATTTTAACTTTGTGCTCAGATCAGACTGAGAAATTCTGAACATCTTTAACACAGAATATTCGTTTCAGAGTTATTGACTACGGTGTACAATGTAACTGGGTGTTAGATCGGCGGAATTTATGCCGGTTGAGAATAATTTTCACTGATTTGGATGCCACACCGTCTCGGAAGGTTTCGAGGCACCTCTATCACTTCAGGTTCGTGTTTTTTTTTTGTGTTGCGTTCTTTATGTACAAAAACGAATCGATTAGGAATAATCTTGAAATTTCCTAAAATTCGCGTTGAATTGATGTCCATCGAGTCTTCTCTACACTTCAATCAATAGTTGTTCTTTTGAGACATTGAAGTCGAGTCAGACGAAAGCATTTTTACATCCAATTTCTTGGCAGAATCCTTTTATGCGCGCATAGTTTGCATATCAATCTAGAAGAAGCGATGAAAAGTGAATTTTCGATCGTACAAATCTATCGTTCTAGTTTGTCTTTATGAAATTTTTCATTAACATGTATTTTTATACAAAAATGAACGTGAATCTTACATATTTTAGATGTTGGGCCGGCTCGGCTGGGTTCGATCATCGGTATGAACAACAATTCGCTGCTAAAGCGCAAAGCGTTATGATTTAATATGTTTTTCTGTTGTTAATTCTTTGCTAAATTTTCTTGCTTTCATTTCTATCATCAAATGCATTAAAAGAGTCAATTAGCGCTTTACACTTTTTCTTAAACATAGATTCACAATTCATAACTACTGACAGATGTTTTTCGCCTTAGCCCGGTTTAATGTCCCAAAAAATGTGTAGTTAATTAACAACATAATTCTTGAGACATTCTGCCTACTTTTTTCTATTTTCACCCTTTTTCACTTTTGATCATTCTGCACATTTTTCAATATTTCCTAATATATTCTTCACTTACTACGTTACTTTTAACTGTTGATAACTTGTCTTTCATCTTTTGTTTGGCCTGCTGTTGCTGAGTATTTCCATC
This sequence comes from Necator americanus, assembly GCF_031761385.1. NCBI lineage: Eukaryota > Metazoa > Nematoda > Chromadorea > Rhabditida > Ancylostomatidae > Necator > Necator americanus. Next base: position 3,479,454 of record NC_087371.1, read on the forward strand.
TTTTGTCGTAGTTTGACTACAGAAATAAAAGATCATGACGTGTTTCTCTTCGAGTTCTATTTGTCGTGGTTGTATTGTCATATTTTGCTACATATTTGTTTTTTTCGTCGACAAAATGTTCTATGGATGAACTGCTTAAATAAATATGTATATGACTGATAGGCTCTTATAGTATGAGAATGGAAGAAATCCGGATCGGAAGCACTGGTATTCTCAACCTTTTCACATATTATTTCTATGGTATTAATAGACTCAGCAGCGGTACAGTATTACTAGTTGTTTCTCGGGTCAGACACTGGAAATTATCCCAGCAATCGACTAATTACCATCCCTGTGTTCGATACGCCAATGGTAGCGAATTGTGTGCCGCTTGCCAAACAAAAGTTACGTCTATTGCCCGGCATATGTTTGCTAATCCTTAAACACAACTACCTACCTATTTCGTCAATGACTTTGGGTAATACAAAAATGGATCGTCTAGGTTGAGGCGAAATATTCCACCTTACAATTTTAACCCTCTATCTTGTTCATTTTTGACTGTTTTGCATGACTCGATAGGCGAGTTGGTATTACCATTGCCTGACGCGGTTGCTCGCCTTTTCGTGTTCTCCTTGAACAGAAGACAACACGAAAATGCGAGCCTGTTGACCTTGAACACAGTTCTGCCCAAGCTTCTCTATCTGCAACGAGACCTCACCTAGAATTCATCCTTTCGTCCCTGTTCTGTAACCTGGGAGAATTGGCATCCCGTGTGAGTCGCCTATTGCCACCAAGTGATTCAAGTACCTCAGGCCGACAATGTTTGGTAGTTGGGCGTAACGAAACGGAGTTGTTCTAAAAGATTCTATGTTCTCTCTGAGTGTTTGACCCACAGGGGTTGACCTTTAGGGCTATGCTTGACAACAGCACCTTCTTGCAGTTTCTGGGCAACTTCCAGCATGTAATTGTACAAATTATATATCTCGATCGTACCCAGAGCGTATACTCAAATGTCTGATTGCATTTACTATGAGCAAGACCACCACGAGAAGGCATAGCAGGGTCAAAACGACGTAGAGCACGAGTTGCGCTCGATACGGCACGGTTGACGACGCGGAGCGTAGCGGTTTGGATCCAAGGAGGACCGTTGCTAACGCAATTCCTCTCTGTAATTCGCGATGGTCCCACCTCGATTCCATCTGCTATCTCTACCGTGTCCTATCCTTCGAGCGCAGTCACTTTTGCAGCTGCATCTTGCTTCATGTCGTTTTGACCCTACTATAGCAATCACACTCGTATACGGGTCCCTAATGACTTTTACTTAAGAACAGTCCGGAACAATAATCTGTTGGTGCTAGTGTGCACCAAGATGCTCTAAACCGTCGGAACAATCCTGCTTGACAGACCTCTCAAAAAAAGTAGATTAGACTGAGTACAAAATTAAAAATAGGAACACGTATTTGAAGGAAATCTATTCAGGTGATTAACGTGGATTCTTTGTTGGAAATTGGTCCTGCGATGTGCTGCTGTTTCCGAGCAGTTTCGAAAATTTCTCAGATTCCTTTTTTTAGCGAAAACTGAGTTCTGATTTGAGACGATATATCAATGCTCCGTAGTCCGAATTCTTGCGGTTTTCTCATTTGAGAAAGGCGTAGAATAACCATGAGAAGCAATTTTGGCTTATTTCGGTTTTTTTTTTCGAAAACTGTTATTTGATTTAATTTATATGCTGAATGAATGTCATTTTCGTTCTTAGCGTGTCAAATAACCCCTGCCGTAATCCCGGATGGCTCGAAAATTGAAAATTGAAAAGATCGGAACCTCTTCAACTACCTTGGACCTTAACAACGTTGGAAGTATTTCTAGAAACAATACCTTAACAAAACCATTCTATAAAACACACGTGAAACGGTCGCGACATCTACACTGCTGGCTATTCGGGTTCAGAACCCTTATACCCGAATCAGAGCGAATTCATTCACGAGCACAACATGATTTTGATGTAAAACCCTCGTTGTCGTCAGAGAGTTGCAGACACAGAAAATTATCAGCGAAATGACTGCAACACGAAGTTTATACATTTCTACCATACAGAACGTTATTGATATTGATAATTTTTATTTATTTTATTTATTTTTTATTTTTTATTGACAGCAAAAAAAAACAAATGAAAATATCTAGCTATGTAGAAACTTAGAAACTGCTCAGAATATGCACAGCTGGTTCGCAGTTGGTATGTCCACTGATCTGGCGATGTCTTGCAGATCCGCTTGTTGAGATGTTGAAAAACTGACTAAAGTCACACAGTCTAAGTTTTTTAAACTCCAGAAACGATCGATATTAGTAGCTCAGAAATCATTCTTTTACAAAGGAGACTATTTGTTGTAGGATGCACTTTCCCCTCGATCTTCTAGCTCGACAGAATTCTCGGGGTTTTTTTTTTTGCAGCTAAAGTTATAACATCGGGTACATTCTTTATTGTGATTTTTGACAGTTCTTAATTCGTTAACAAATTAGATTTGCCTTCTGTCGACACAACATAATAGAAAACAGTATTAGTCCTATTGGTTATTTCTATTTTCTATAAAAGTCACAGCTGCGGTCAGTTTTGAACCCGCAAAGATGAGAATTTCTGATGTTATTTTATAGATAACTCATTTTTTTCAGCGATTTATCGGGAATTCCTTCAAATATCAAATGGATATGTTTAATCAGGAAGAAGAGATCTATCGAATCGTGTTGAGCTGAAAAAGTTCCGTACCATTCAAATTTTCATCACAAACTCCTTCACCCTCCATGGGGGATTACTGTTGTCTAGGCACGCCGACCCACCAGACACCTAAGGCCACACATCGAGCTACGACTGTGTTACCGCACTGATTACTACATTTGGAAAGAGTAGAATAACTCCAGGGAAGGATATATTTGGTATGACGAGAATAAGTTTCGATTAGAAGAAAAGGTCAGAAAAGCTATGAAGCGGATATTTCGTACGAAACGATTTCCGTTACCGTAATCAACGTAAAAGCATGGAAAAATATGTAATTAGGCTATTACTGGGCTCAGAGGAAAAGAGGAATAAATTATTGTTGTTAATATTATAGATATCGAAGATTACTAGGCGATTATGAAACAATCATTCCGTGAGGAGGCATAAACTTCCTCAGTTTTTATGCAATAATGTTTGAGAGAGGTGGGCAGTGCTTATTGCGTCGTTTCCGCTCGACGTTGGAACGTTGTGTTGTGTTTGGAATACAGTTCATTACTGGTTTAATATTTTGAAACTAAAAAAAAACCGAGCTAAAGTGCATGCAAAGCTTGGTCAAAGTCGATTGATCAAATGAAATTTCTACAGACATTGGTACCTACAAAAATCAAAATCGTTTGAGAAGCTATGGAGAATTTCGAGAAAAAAAAATGTGACAGATGCGTGAAAGTTTGGTGATCCTCGGATTTTGCTCCAGGTTAACTTTGGTTACAAATTCCCGGTTATTGATGTAAAGCAAGAGCCAACTTTGTTAGTACTTTTTTTTAAAATGAGAAACGTTTCGCCATTGTCAACTTCTCCAGAGCCCCGAAAGTCAGAATTTTTGCAACACATCCTCTCAAACACCACCTTCCCATCTAGAACCATTCCAAAAGAGATGGTATAGATAAAACAAGAACCAAAAGAGCCCAAATCGCTGCGCTTAAAGGCATCACCGCACGAATCTGGAGTGGCACAGATTTCCGGTGGAGTATTCGTACACGGGGTTGTAGAATCTTGGAATGGGGGTGATTCCGTTCATTTTTCCTAATTACCGTAAAAAACGGCCCGGATGATACGGCTTCGGGCGTTCTGGCGCACTATTTTCTACAAGGATTTCGACTGGAGCGCACCAGCCTTGTGCACATCTTCTTTCCGGATCTTCCGGGCCGTTTTTTACGGCAATTAGGAAGAAATGGACGGCATCACCTCCTCCCCATAATCTACGATCCCGTATACGAATACTCCACCTGAAATCCGTACCAACTCAGTTTCGTGGGATGATGCCTTTAAAGTAAAGCAATGCAAACGACTTAAGTGAATCAAACAAAACTCATGAGAAGGCTTCTCAAGCGATATAGCTAGTGCAACAACAAGAAAACAACAGGGAAAAACTAGTGCTGAGGTTTGAGGCGCTCAGCGAAGAAGACTGTGAGAAGTTGGCTCCGTCCTTTGAACTTCTGAAATGCCTGGCGTTGAGATGAGCGAGGAGGATAGAAAAGGAAAGCCGAACGCCAACTCTGAGGTTCGCAGAACACATCCAAGGATCGATCGCGATAAAGCTATCCGAGTTTGACACTGTAGATCAAACCACACAAAGGTCTCAATACAGACCCAGCTCGTTGTCCACATCAATTCATTCTTCATTTCTATTTATTTTTGAACCTCTAGCGTTTATGCAGAAGACCTCTGAAGTTCCAGGATTCATACGATATGATCGTAAAAGCAGTGCAAAAAAAGCATTTTTATTACACTTTCTGCGATGAGCTCCGAGAGAGGTCAAGAAGGTTTGCATTCAAGTGTCTCCTGCGGTTCAGTTCCATGTAATTCGTGCCTCAAGATACAGTAGGATCGCTAATTCTTCGACAGAAGACGTAAAAGATGCGAATCCGCGTCTTTTTCGTCTTTTTCTCATAACTCGCCTCAATTTGATCTTTATTATAAGATCTACACATCAGTAAATTCGTGAGCGCGAGCTCTACCGATGGAATGTAATTGGAACTTTCAACACCTATCAAGGAAAGAGTTTCTGAAAAAATTACCTGCGGGTACTTATTAACAAGGCTGAGTCCGAGATAATTGCGCCCCAGGGATATATGATTTTTGACATGAACATATTTTTCGAAAAGTGAAATGATGGTTACATATTCGTAATCTACATAATATTGCGAACAATTTGATATCTTTCACAGCCATAACTCCATGACTCTGGAGATTTTGTAATATAGTGTAATGTATATCTTCTCCACATGAACACATCATCAAATAATGTCACGTTTATTGGCTGATAACTCGATTAACTTGCATATTCTCAAATTTAGGTGATCACACAATGAATGAATTATGCACATTATAAGCGTTAAAAAAAGACTTATGCAAAGGCTATGGAAAAAAGTAGACTGACCGTTCAGCGTGTTGAATCTCTTATATCTGCGCTGCTAGAAAGCACCGCGTGATGGAATTCCTGATGTTGATGGGAAAGGAAAGATAAGTGAATGTTTACCCACGCATCATCTATCAGTTGCAAGAATTGCAAATTACAGTTGCAATACTTCTTTGCTTTTAGACGTTCTTTTGTCCGAACAGAATGTGATCGCTTCCTGTCGCCAATAAATTGTTCCTTACATGTTTGGGATGAAATTGAGTAGACTACAAGGAGACCATTCAGTCGACTTCCTTCTCTTATTGACATATTAAAGGCATCACCCCACGAATCTGAGGTGGTACGGATTTCAGGTGGAGTATTCGTATACGGGACAGTAGATTATGGAGAGTGAGGTGATTCCGTCCATTTCTTCCTAATTGCCGTAAAAAACGACGCGGAAGATGCCGCGCGTGCACAAGGCTGGCGCGCTCCAATCGAACTCGTTGTAGAAAATAGCGCGCCGGAACGCTCGAAGCCGTGTCTTCCGGGCAATTAGAAACAAATGGACGGGGTCACCTCTCTCTCCATAATAATCCATACGATCCCGTATACGGTTACTCTTCCTGAAATCCGTACCACCTCAGATTCGTAAAGTGATGCCTTGCCAAATAATCCTTCCCAACGCCTCTGCGGTATTTTCTTTTGGAAGAACCTTTCTTAAGCAATCGACCATAAACTATTTTTCAGAACAACTTTTATTTCAATGTTTTATTCTACAAAATGGATGTAATTTGAAAAAGAAAAGTACAATTTGTAGGAATTTACGCTGAGAACACAATATTATGCGATTATGGTAAAGTATTGTTAGAATTGAACACGTTTGACGGCTATATTCGAAACAGTAAAGCTGTTCGTTCTCTTCCTTTGTCTCTTGAAAATAAGTTTTCTCACACTTTTGTTGAGAATAAGTTGTAACCATACAGAAGAAGTCGCAATTGCTTCCGTTTCAAAATGCCTAGAAATACAAAGCCAGAAATATAAACACGTTTGATAGGGTCGAATTACAGAAGGCCCTCGACTTAGTTGGTGGTTTTTACGTAGGTGGTTACCTATGCCACTCACAAGTGCCCTAACATTCACTAATGTTGCTATGTCGAGCACTAGCGCGGTAACGGAACAAAACATTTCTTAATAAATTTACGGAAGACGCTGACGTACCTATGTCACATATATCCTAACCTCTGCTAATGTTGTTGGGGACCAACAGGAATTTCTGTTGCTTTGTTCTTACAAAAAGGAACATTGTAACTAAACCGTTTCGAACTCAGCTATGCATAAATTTTATTGATTTGAGATTCATGTTTTCTTGTCGCAGCAACGAGGTTTTGGTGGAACTTCATTTGTCGCCTGAAATTTCGACAACCTCGTCTTTATCACAGCCCGGTCTTACCGGCTAGCGAGTCTGGTGGATAATGCGTTCCTGTAGAATCTCGGAAAGCCAACAAGAACACCAAAAAAATCTAGTTCACAACGCCGAGGTTTCAAGAAGAGAGGTCTTGGAGACTGATAATCAAAGAGTGTTTGTTTCCCAATATAAATAAAGTGTTTAGAGGATAAATTGCCTGAGGTTATTAAAGGCATCATTCCACGAATCTGACGTGGTACGGATTCCAGGTGGAGTATTCGTATACGGAACAGTAGATTATGGAGATGGGTGTGATTCCATCCATTTCTTCCTAATTGCGGTAAAAAAAAACAGCCCGGAAGATGCAGCGCGTGCACAATGCTGGCGCGCTCCAGTCGAACTCGTTGTAGAAAATAGTGCGCCGGAACGCTCGAAGCCGTATCTTTCGTGCCGTTTTCTACGGCAATTAGGAAGAAATGAACGGAACCACCCACCTGTCCATAATCTACGATTCCGTATACGAATACTCCACCGGAAATCCGTGTCCAGATTCGTGGGGGTGATGCCTTTAATCAATCTGGTTGGCACGTGCCACCACTTTCACTTCAATTCGGAAACATTTGATATTTTTACGAGCGTGTGATTAGTTTGTACTATGATTTGGCTAGCCGATAACCAAGTCACTGTTTTTATCCTCCCAGACTAGTCTGTACCAATTTAGCAAGCTCGAAGATATAAAGGGTTTGTTTGGCACTAGAGTGATTTCGAACCACTGATTAATCCTGCTGACGCAGTGGAATCTCTTACCGCCTGCGCCACACCGTCACAGTAATCTGAGATCTTATCAAATCTTATCAGTACTAACAAAAAGCAACGAACCAGAATTCCGTCATGCTTCTGTAGAGATTGTTTTTCAGCTCAAATGAGAATAATATCAATAATGAACGAACAAACTCGATACAAAAAGGTAAAGATGAAGCAAGAGCACACACGAGCAATCGTCGATCGACCATCTGAAGAAGGAGATTAAAATTACTTCTCATCATTTTTCAATCTGCACCTCCAACACTGTTTATATGTGCCGAACTTAAGGTTTTATTTGAATTCAACAGCTATCTTGCACTTCTTCCCCACACCCCCCACCCCCTCCCCCATTCAGTCGTGAGAAATTTCCGCTTAAAAACTAAATTAACTGTCAGATCTATACATACGGTAACATACAGTACCCTGTGTTTGTAGTCGGATTTCCTAGCTTTTGTATACGAACATATGTAGCATATCGAACATATAACGATAGTGGAGAAAGCGACTATAACGCCTTGAATAGCGCTGTACTGAAATAATTAAAGCTAACTTTTTAAATGAACAAATAAGAGTCACCGCATTCTTCTTTTACCCGATCAATAACTCCTCCTGACATTTGCAAAATTCCACTTTCTGTAAAGAAGAAACATGCCGTATCATAATAAATAATGGGCATTGGAAGTAATGCCATTATCGAAAGTAACCATAAAGAAATCACACTAGTAAAAACTACAGAATTTCTCCAAATCTGAAAAAAAACTGGCATTAGAAGACTGCGTGTAATTGGTTTGATTGAGGGCACTGTATCAGGATTTTGACGTTTTGCAGAATCCACAGCGAAAACGTGGAGTTCGAATAGTAGATCGCAGAATTCAGCATGGGTTCCGCTCATCTTTCCCTGAAAACGCTGTATCGCTGCAGAACCACGCCGCGTTCGGAAATCTACGATTCGAACCCTGAGGTTTCGCTGTTGGTTCCGCACCGCGTCAAAATCGTGATACACTCCCTCCAATTCCGATTGGAGATAGGTGTCGGAAAGAAAGACTGTAGAAGAGGAGCGAAGAATGAGTGAATTAATTTCCTAAATCCATATTTGAGATAGGACTCGGTTTACCTTTTCCTGTTTAACAGGGAAGTAGAATACAGTGAAGCGATTTAAGGCTATAACAATATGTCCACTGCATAGAATCCCTCTCACGATTACCACGTTACATGATGAGAAAAGGGCAAGGCCATTCATTCTATCCGAATAGAGGTTGAAATAGTTGTATTTTCTTGGACGCATTATAAATTCTACGGTGAGGAATGAATAGAAATCTGCTACGAATTGCAAAAGAAATAGCGTATAATAGGAAGAATTGAACTCTGGCAATTTTCTCCGCCATTGCAGCAGTTTGCAAACCAGATAAACGTAGAAAAGCATTGAAATCCATGAATATATAGACATCACCAACTGCGCAGAGGGTAGGTTCCCCATGATCTGAAAACTAAATATTTTCCTCGTCAAATCGGAAGCTAGGAATTTCTGTAACGATTGCGTTAATGGTGAACAGAAGTGATCAAATTCAATGGAAATATAGAAGAGATCAGTGGCGGGTGTGGTGTAGCGGTTAGAGGTTCCGCTTCCTGCACGATCGATCGGAGGTTCGAATCCGCCCTCACCAAGCCTTTCATCCCTCCGGGGTCGATAAATTGGTACCAAACTTGTCTGGGAGGATAAAAGCACTGACGTGACACATCGGCTAGCCACCGTAAGTCATTGTATAGGCCAGATACACGTTCGTAAACCTCAAACGATTCTGAATTGAAGTGAACGTGGGGGTGCATCCCAGGCGGATTGATTAACGCCAGAAACTTTATCCTGTATCCTTTTATAGAAGAGATCGTTTGCTTTTCACTTCCTGCGTAAACCTGGAATCTAATGCAAAATGTGAACAGTAGTTTTAGTTCATCCTTGCATCTTCGTCACCATAAGGCAAAGGAAATGATGATTTATCAGTATGAAAATAAATTTACGATAATTTAATGTTGTATGTCAAGGTTTTATAGAAAGGATTCTAACACTGTGATACACCTTCATGAAAACTATTTGCGATGCCAATTTCCTGCGTTTAGTTGAATATTTTAGCAATTGAATGAAAAGCAAAGGAATAAGGATATGATCTTTTCAGTGGAGCGAACAGTGAGGTGCAGATCTTTTTTCCGACGATCTTTAATCGGATATTTCCACATTAAAAATTTATTATTCATTAAAATTTATAATTACAAGTGTACATCAGGTGAGCTATAAATCATAAAGGGTACCTTGTACTACGAAGAGGCACTTTTAGGATGTCTGTCTGAACGCCGCCACTGGGAGGTGTGAGGGAGAGTAATCAGGGGAGAAATCATTTTCTTAATGAGCGTAAGTAATCTAATACAACACATAACCACTTTTCTAGGTTGTACTTTGGGAACAAAATTACGAACTGTAGGCAAGACTTTATTTCAATTATGTCGCTTAGTTAGAATTGTCACGTATCAACACTATTTTTACATTCTTTATGCTTTCGGGTCCTAATAAAGGCAAAAAAATCATTGAGAGATGAATATTTTTAACTTCATCTAGAAGCAAATGATTTGTTGCTGTTAGAAGGAAAATTCTTTTCAGCGTACGTACATATGAATCATCCAATACTTACTTATTTACTTAAATCGTCGTCTTTACTGGGCCCCAGCATCCCTTTCATTCGTTTCGTTTCCTCGCCATTATCATCCAAGATGTCCCCAAATTTCGTGGGCGGCAGTGACGAGGTCCTCCAGCCGTATTCAGCTGAGCTCTCAGCTGTTCCATCTGTGCAGCAAGCAGATCACCTCGTTGACGGCCTCCCTCGAGGGCGCTTAACATCTCTTGGGATCCATCTAGTGTTCTTTGAGTTCATTATCGTCTATTCTCCTCATAATGTGACCGGCCCATCTATGCTTTATTTTTGATATGTTGTTCATTCCACTTCGTCGCAAAGACGGAACATTGCTCTTAGGTCGGAGCTGCGGAGATCGGCTACATTTTGTGTGCCCCAGTTAAACTGCGAGAGACATTTCTCAAGGACTCTGTGGATAGTGAACAGCTTCTTAGACGTGGCAGCGGTGTCTGGCTACGTCTCCGCTGCGCAACAGAGCGGAACCTTCAAGTTGTACTCCTTTATCCTCGCAGTAGACGTTCTTCATTGACTGTGTCTTCTTTCGGTTTTCAATCTTATTCTTACGATATCGTTCACAAAACGAATGTTCGAGAAGAATCTTCCATCAACATATATGTTCCCTTCTTCCCAAGCCGTGAGCAGCTTCCATCACCATATCTTGTGCTGGAACGGGGGTATCGACAGGCGATGTAGCATCGCCTTATCGTTATCCCGTTTCAACAGATATGGTGGGCGGGGGATAGCGTAGAAGAGTTGTATCGTAGTGGTGCATCGATCGTAGCACTTTCCTCGTCTTGATCGACCAGCACTGACACGACACGTCCTCGTCTTGATCGAAGAGCACTGACAGAGTTGTAATCGTTGCTAAGCTGGCGAAGGCTTTCTCAGAGTCGACGGAGGTTAGAATAAGAGGTAGGTGGTATTCGCTATCAACGTTCATGACTCTCGATACGGTCTGGACGATGTTCGAGCTGAATCCATGAGACATCCGACTTGTTCTTGAATGACGAGTGATGAGCTTATCGTCATTCATTTCTCGTACGTCGCTCCTTCTGCACTCGTCTTTCGCAGAGCAATCACGTGAAACGATTTCGAGAAGTCGAAATGTCGGAGGTGTCGAAGTTCTTCTAAGCTTGGGAGTCCCTCCCAGAGGACGTACCTCCGCTGTGCATCGCAGCTGGATCCCCAGAGTCACTTTCACGCCACTATGAGACGGTAAACCACTGTAAGTACGTAATTATGTACTGTCTTCAACGAATATCTTCAAAAAAGCACTAACTTTGAAAAGTTTGAAAATTTTAACTGCGGGCATAAGGTAATCATGTTGTATAATAACGCGCTTAGTCCAAGTGTGTGTATGCGTGTGTGTTTGTCTGTGTGTCACGAAAATTCTCCATAATGATGTAAAACTCTGCATCGGTGAGGTGCCGAACCATTGCCATGCACCTGCTAGGTGAGCACTCTACCTCTTCACCATTGTCCAAAGTCAGAAAAAAATGTCTGTTGTCTTTGATAAGGCAAGATAGTTTCTCTCATATGCTAGTGAGGGTTAATAAACTTTTATGTGAATGTATACTTCCAAACTTGCAAACTATCATCTTGTATAATAACGGGCGTATTCTGTGACGTGTGTGCGTCTGTGTATGTGTGTGTCTCAGTCAGGAAATTCCAAAAAGAGAGGGAGACGGATACCATGGCGTCGGTTTGACGCGCTGGAGCCCCAACGAGGTAAAATTGGAGGTGAGGCGGTTCTTCGGCGTCGAATTCGTGCCCCGGAGCCAAATAGCTGTAAAATGGAGTGGGACAGGTCCCACGCGGTCGGAATGGTGAAGCCATAAAGTGGGGAGAAGTGGGTTCCACTGTGTCGGATTGGTGCGCGGGAGTCCCAACGCAGTAGAATGCGTTTCCGCGGTTCCTTCCGATACCTACTTCCCAGCATATCTCTTGATGCTGCCAACAACCCTTCTTCAAAAAGAGGAAACGCACGTACGAACGGCTGCTTAAATGCAATACATGGTAGCCAACAGTTTACGCGATCTGACGTAGAACGTTATTTATATCACTACGATAGTGGCATTCTCGTCTTCATGTTAGCTCATAATTCTTTGCTAATAGCTGAGAACGGAGAAAACTCAAACTACTTCAAATGATGTTTCCAAATTGTGATTGTTTGAGAGAAACATATTCTTCAAATATAGGACCGAACGTTTAGGAAAAATCTTTCATCTATGCTTAAATTTTCGGGTTAACAAAACTAAAGGAAGAGTTGATAGAAAAAAGCAACTCTAATTTTTCAAAAAAAAATGTCGCTACTGTTATTTCTCATTGATCGATGAAGGCGAGCGGAGCGAACACCAAAAAAAGCCTGGAGTCCGGTTTTAGCCGGACGTTCAGTCTAGTAATGCTATAACTGATAAACCATAAATTGCTAGTTATACGGAAATGAAACGAGCACGTCAGAGAAAAACGATGAAGACACATCAGCTGACATCGAAGCACACTTAATACCTTTACCTTCCTTGAGTGCCGAAATTTCTACTGGATATTTTCATAATGAGCTTTCATAGTCGTAAACAGTCTACCTAGCTACTATAAGGAGACTGTCTGAAAAGTGGCATTCAAATTCTAGATTAAATTTTCCATCGGAAGCAATTAAATCAATTCTTTGAAGGAAATTAGAAGGAAATAGCATGAGACTAATTGACGTGTATCTGTTGAAGAAATAAATCGCTGACGGGTTAGTTGTAACTTCATGTAGCAACAGGTGGTTAGCTAGAATCAGAAGTAAGCTCGTTTCCTCGATATTAGGCACACAAATATGCGAATAGAACACGTGATTACCTTTATTTGAGGAAATACTTAATAAAAAAGTAGACTTAGCTTAGTAACGTGATTAGAGGGAGCATAGCACGGATCTGAGGTGAGGAGGGAATCCGCGGGAAAAGCAAGAGATGATGTTGTAGATCGCGGTATCCAGGGAGGTTCCGCTCACCTCTCCCTATCTGGAGCAAAAAGCGGCGTTGGAACCACTTTCGTTCCTAAGAGATATGTTAGTATGCACTTCTACGTTCACGTTCCGGTCTCCTTAGCATTGGCCATTGGTCTTATTTCGGTAGGCTGATGAAGGATGCTCATTAATTTTCGACCGCACGAACTTAAATGCGACGAGGGCACAAGGGGGTGTTGTAATTGAAATCAATAATTGAATGTAATTGAAATTGAATTGAAATGATTGAAAACGGCGTCTTTTACGCGGTGTAGTTTTACGACCAATAGGGAGACATGAGCATGACAGAACCATCCAGGATAGCGCAATCGACAAATCCGTCTCCAGCTATTCCCTGCGTGGGTTCCCTCTCCACGTCAGACTCGTGTCATTCTGCCTTTATCTGACAACTCAGCGTAAGTGTTAACGTTAACGTTATACTATACCCTTTACTCAAAGCAAGGGCGAAACGGAAATCTTTCAACAGGAAATCGTTTAGAGCCTTTCGCGATGTCGTTTCTATTCCCTTCCTCGAAATGGCCGGAACTGCACATTACCGGTCGCTTAAGTATAGCCGGGCTCAAAACGACATGCATCACGGTGCAGCTGCCTAAGTGGCTGCATTGGAAGCGGCGGGCTTGAGTGGTATAGAGGAGAGACCCGTGCTCCGTGCTCACACCGTTCCTTTGCAGTAATGATATGGCATTTGCAATGGTCCCACGTCGATTCCAACTGCCATCTTCACCGCTTGAAGCGCAGCCGCTGCTTCAAGCGGCGCGGTGAAGATGGCAGATGCTTCATGACGTTTTGATCCAACTATATGTATCCCTTTTATGTCCGGTGTCCTCCTTTTCCTGCAAAAATTAAGAGTAGTAATTTCTGTTAAGTAGTTTCACATATTAGTCACTATTCGAGTTTGACAGGGAGAGACACTTACAAACCTCATTTAGATCCTTATGTGTTAATTGGCGGCCTGATGTCATCGCCTGACGCGATTACCCGCATTTTCGCCGAGGTGTGCCGTCCTTAAACATAGCTCTGCCCAACTTTCTCGATCTTCTATGAGAACTCGCACAGAATCAATTCGTTCGTCGCTATTCCATACTCTGCGAAACCTTACGTTTCGCCTGAACTACCTATCCACACCGAGTGTCCTCTCGTCCTCTTTTACCACTTCAGTCCAGAGCTTCCGTTTTCGGCCAGGTGGCTTCTTCCAGCTCGAGCCCGACAAATTCCTCAGAACTCGTTGATCAAGGTGGTTTGCCGGTCTCCTTAATATGACCAAAGAAGCAAAGACGAGTTACTTTAGCCACTTTCGATGGCGGCGCAAGATGTTGATACCTTCCACTGGTCATCCGCCGGTATACCACATCAATTTCAGGACAAAGATCTTCATTGTGGTATGCCCTAGGCGAAAAGTAGCCTAATGCCGACTAAGCAGCGTTCGTTCCATTCGATCAAGCCTCTCCATCACCGAAGATGGTGCTGCCCAAGTCTCCGATCCGTTCATCGTGATGGAGCGAATTGCGGATAGGTAGACTCGCAGCTTGACTTCGCTGGTAATGGGGGTCCATTACCAGCGAAGTCAAGCTGACCACAGACATTTCGTCAAGGAATTAAATGCAGAAGTGGCCTCAGCGCATCTCTGTTGAATATCTTTCTCGTAGCTTCTGTTGTTCTTCAGCGTACAACCCAGGTAACAGAACTCATCGACGAGCTCTATCGGTTGTCCATCCACCCTGATTCCCGTTCGAGGTCTCGAAGAGACCCTTATGTGCTTGCATTTATCAGGGCGTAGACAACATGTTGAAGTTCCCTACTGCTTTCGGCGAATATAACAACATCGTCAGCATACTCGAGATCGGTCAAAGGGCGTCTTGATGGTGCTAAAATGATATCGGCAAGACATTGATCTTCGCATAATGTTAATAGATAATAACAATGACATAATAGATCCCCATAAACAGTTCAAAATCTTGTTCCCATAAAAAGGCTGATCCATTAATTTTTTTTTTATAATCATGACATTCTACTTAATCATACATGACTACCGTAAAGCAAAGCTAACTAATCAAGTTACATGATTATAACGAAGTAAACGACTGTAAATGCAAGTAGATGGCGTGAACATTTAAAGTAATCATCTCTTAAAATGAGTGTCCAGACGTATCTGAAGGGCAGTGTTCACATGAAAATACTGCAAAATTATCTCAACGAAACGAACTGAACAATTTCGTTCATAAAAATACGCTCGTACATATGTCAACATATGTTTGCTAGAGTGATAGAAGGATAACTAATAATGAACGCTCATTCTCTCATTTCATTTAACTATTAATGATTCTCTTTTGTCACGCTATTTGCATAGTTTACGCTGTTTTTGTTCACTCTGGTTGTATTGTTGATACCCACATGGCTACGATTTGTTTCTATTATAATGATAACAAGGTGACTGCGACTTTGTTGACAGCAAATAGGAAATTTATACAAACTTCTGCAATTAACGTTCAAGAAAAAAACTCGAGAAAACAAAGAATAATAGAATAAGCACGGTTCTGGGGAAATTGACACCATGTCAAATTGCTTGACAATGAGCTTGGTTTTGGTTTTGTCTGGACAACGAGTATGATAGGTGGAAAAAGGGGGGAAAAGTCAGATAGACAATCATAGTTGTTTAAACATAGTTTAAGTGGAAGGAGAACAAGAAGAATATAACTGAAAAGCAATTAATTAAAACTAATTAAAACTACCATCTTCAAAAATTATTTAGGTTATGGACAAGCTTAGCGACAGCTACAAAGTTATTTCGATAACTCAAACATATGATTTGAAGCTTTTATATTCCTGAAGAATGTTTTTGTTAGAAGTTGTAAAACTTGTATTTGGTGAGAAATATTGAAGTCTTTAATGTTAAGAGACTTTGATAAATGGGTGTTTTTGAATACCATTTCTGTATTCTATACTCCAATAAAAGAAGAACAGGTGGTATAATTTTGAATAACAAAGCTTTCTGTTGAACACACAGATTGAGTAGAAACAAAGAGTTAAACGTACAACGATTTATTTGAAGTTGAGTACTTCAAGGCAGTGAAAGTGGTCAGTGGTGTCTCCACTATGAAATCAGCTCGGATGTAGTAAGCATTATGTAGTGCATAACTATTGTGTCATTGTCACATGGAACAAAAATAAGATTATTTACTGTAACCGTAGTATAAGAGGAATCGAAAATGAACCTGACACTAGTGGAGATAAATGAAACCGCTTAGAACCGATGAATTTTAATCTGCTATCGTGAAAGTGAGACTTATATCCATAATAAATAGAGTTAGAGGGTTTACAAATTGGACCGGGCGGTTCCTAAACACAACATTTGCTCGAATCTTAACCCATGTACCTATTAATATTTGACTTTTGTACATTTTACAGACTTGCGTATGTTCCTATACGGTTTGCGCTACTCACACTTAAAGGCATCACCCCACGAATCTGAGGTGGTATGGATTTCAGGTAGAGTATTCTTGTAAGGGATAGTAGATTTTGGAGAGGGGGGTGATTCCGTCCATTTCTTCCTAATTGCCGTGAAAACGGCCCAGAAGATACGGCTTCAGGCGTTTTGGCGCACTATTTTCTACAAGGAGATCGATTGGAGCGTGCCAGAATTGTGCGCGCGCTGCATCTTCCGGGCCGTTTTTTACGGCAATTAGGAAGAAATGGACGAAATCATCCCCTCTCCATAATCTACTATCCCGCATACGAATACTCCACCTTAAATTGATTTCACGTCCATGCACTGTACACGGATGGATCTAGTGATTCTGCGATACAGGTCATATTTGAACATGGGAAACAGAAAACATGGGAATCGATCAATTTGTACGTATTCAAACAATTCTTATCCCAAGTTTGTGTTTTATGTTTGGTACCTGTCAAGGTATGCCTGGACCTGAAGTGGTCGGGGACCTGTTTTGCAAAGTTCAGACGTATGGCTACACGGCTAAAAAAGGTTCCCACCTTAGTTGTTTCGTTTATACCCGAAATTGAACACTCTGTTCCAGAGTTCTGTTTTTTCTCTATTTTCGGGTTCGGTATCTTCTTCGTTTGAAATAGATGAACAAAGAGAAAGTGAAACGTGAAACAAGAGCTTTTTAGTTTTTAGTAACAAAAATTCTTTATTCACTTCCTGCTCTTTCCTTTCAAATGAAGAGAACTGTGGTTAACAAGATGTTTCGCAAGCGTCTGCATTGAACTTGAGGAGGTAAGATAATCGCTAACTCTGGATCGCGAGATTCCTGTCCCTAATAATTACGAATTCCAAACGAAACGAGACGGCATCCAATTGTGTGATACTATAGGTGGGAACTCCTAGTAGTGATAAGAGGCCTATTTGCTCAAGTTACATCTCCGATGAAGTAACAGTGGCATTAGGAGCTGTCGAGGATCAGGAGGGCTGAAATAGACTTTGTTTCGGTTGCGCATTTACTGCCGACCAATTTCTACCTACACCTAGTTCAGAACCTCTTGTACGGGACCATCTGTACAATACCAAACCGTAGTATTTACGATATTATATTTATTCACGCGACCAGACCGACCAGACAACAACATGGGATCCGCTGTAATCTGGGTGATCTTTTGCGCTGGCTGTAGCAACAAATATATTTCTGGAACATATGCATTAAGATCCAAGTGAATGTAAAGAATAAATTACGGGCGTCTTCACCTTTAGATGCCCATAGATAGAATACAAAATACTACAGAACGAATTTTAACATCAGAGCTGAAATCTTGGTGACCAAACTTTTTTAAAGTATTGCTACTTTTTCAGGTGGGTGTGTGTCTGGCGTTAATCGATCCGCTTGGGATGCTCCCCTACGTTCACTCCAATCCAGAACCGTTTGAGGTTTACGAACGTGTAACTGCCCTATACAATGACTTGCGGTTGCTATCCGATGTATCAAGTCAGTGTTTTTATCCTCTTAGTCAAATCTGGTACCATTTTATCGACCCTGGAAGGATGATAGCCTTGGTCGTGCCCGGCACGATTTTCCCAGCCAGCCGGCCGCAGTTCTCGCGCGCCGCGTGAGAAACATTGCCAATGGCAATGTAGTCCAATGGCAATGTAGTACGGTAGCGTTCCCACGCGGCCTCCATATATATGGGCTGGCACCGAGCAGTCGGGGTTCCAGCTCCATTTCTCTTTCGCCACTAACCGGATCTCGGTCCAGTCTCTTATCCGCATTATCGTGGTGTCGTGTTGCATTGTGTCGTACTCCGCCTCGTTCGATAGCCGCACCACACCACCACCGCAACAACCCTTTCCCTGGCTGGCTGCCTGCAGGGTCCGAACCGCAACCCTAAACCATCTGCCGCCGAGAACCAATCAACCATCTAGCCATGACTGGCCCCTCGATTGATCCACCTTATGTCGTGTATATTTGTGCGTGCCGTGTCGTGCATTGATGTCATAAGGATAAACCCTATTCGTAAAACCCTTCTAACCGCATTGCACCCTAGGAAATATATTGGGGCGTGGGGTCAAGGGGGCAGCCCTGAGGCCTCCAAAGGGGGAGTCAGGGCAGGGGGGAAGGGACCCTCGGATCGAGCTTTTCGGAGGGGCTAGGCCGCTATCCGGTGGCTAGGCCAGCGCAGGGCTCCTCCGGATCCGAGCAGTCGGCCCTGGGTCCCCCCACCGATGCCCGCTGCTCCTTCTCGGAGCGGACCCGGGGCACGACAGCCTTGGTGAGCCCTACGGCGGATTCAAACCTCCGATCGATCGTGCAAGACCGCTACTTTACACGCACCCCACTTCTTATCCTTTCACTTCTTCAGGTACCAGGAATCAAAGGCATCATTCTACGAATCTGGTGTGATATGGATTTCCGACGGTTAGTGACTATACGGGATCGTAGATTGCAGAAACGGGTGAAGTTCCGCTCATTTCTTCCTAATCGCTGTGAGGAGATGTGGTTTCGAGCGCTGTAGGACGCTATTTTCTACAACTAGTTCTACTGGAGCGCGCTAGCCTTGTGCACGTGCCGCATTTTCCGGGCCGTTTTTTTTACGGCAATTAGGAGGAAATGGACGGAATTACCTCCCTCTCCGTAGTCTCCCATCCCGTATACGAATACTCCACCTGAAATCTGCACCACCTCAGATTCGTGGGGTGATGCCTTAAACCACTTATATGCGATAACAAACGCCTCACAGCATAAAAATTGGCTCAACTTTTTTTTGCCACTTTTCAGCAGCTCCTGCCGTTACTTATGCTGATTTTCTTATTTTATAGTCAAAATGAGTGATCGGTCGAAGCCCATCATACTTTGTTTCACGTCTCATTAGTGTTTTCATTTGTTGTATTTGTTTCCAGATTCCTCTGTTTCACTGGCAGCTAATTTGTTGAAATAGTCAAACGTTCAGTTTTTTTGTTTGTTTGTATGCCGCGATGATGTTCAAATTCTTGGAGAAACATAACGTGAATGAAATCCCTGAGTTCCAGAGCAATTAGGGCTGTACTGTAATTGTTCTTTCATTTATTTACATTCTTTTCAGTATTTCACTCCATGTTTTACGAGAGGATTATTCTCGCCCACATTATGGACATTTCTTCCAGACTAGACTTTTAAATGACAACCAGGTGAAAAATGGAGACCGATCTAATTCAACTATGATTGCTAAAACTTGCTTCTAGTCGACATTCCTTGATTTCCTTTTCTCATGGAAATGATCACTAATGTTCAGAGAATGGGATCTTTACAGTATGGGCCACTACTGGTGATGCCTGTGTATTCTTAGATATCAATGATCGTCTACACTCATCTCGTTTGCAAGTTACTGCGGTGGCGAAGGAGCACAGGACATTTCAAATCCTCTTATGAGTCGCTATTTCTATTGCAGTCGTTAGCACATTTCAAGGTTTTTTCCTTGTGAAATTGATAATGTGACCGAGAAAATTCAACTATTTCAATTTATTCACGAAGGATATGTGGGCACTTGCTCTTTTTCTATGTAAAGCGTAGGAATCTCAAGAGGAATTCTTTCCAGTAGACATGTCGTTATTGCTTTGAGTCGTCCTGCTGTATTCTACACTCCAATAAAGCAAGAACAGATGGTATAATTTTGAATAACAGAGAAAGTCGACCAGTTTTTTTTTTTACCAATTAACTAAGAGGGAAGTGAGAAATGAAACATTGGTCGTAAGGAGTAAGTGGGCTGGAGAAAGAAAAGAAAATAGAAAAGGGAGAATTACGAATATGGAAGGACATATTTTAAGAAGCACGGTATAGACACCAGAAAGAACAGTATGGTGCAAATCTTTTTGTCGACGATCTTGTATCGGATATTTCTCACCATAAAATTCATTGTGTACACCAATTGCGCGTAATAAGGGAGAGTAAGAGGGGGGGGGGGGGTTCTTAAAAGCATCACCCAACGAATGTGAGGTGGTGCGGATTTTAGATGGAGTATTCGTGAACGTTATTTTAGGTTATGGAGAGATGGGTGATTTCGTCCATTTGTTGCTAATGGCCGTAAAAAAAACGGCCCGAAAGAAGCGGCCTGTGCACACGGCTGGCGCGCTCCAATCGAACTCGTTGCAGAAAATAGGGCGCCGGAACACTCGAAGCCGTATCTTCCTGCCTTTTTTACGGCAATTAGGAAGAAATGAACGGAATCACCCTCCCCCTAATCTACAACCCCGTATACAAATACTTACTTACTTAGATACTTAGATGGCCCTTCTTCACTGGACGTGCGGGTCCCAGCATCTCTTCCACTCGTTTCGTTCCCTCGCCATTGTCATCCAAGATGTTCTCAAGTTTCGTGAGTGACGTTGACGAGATCTTTGAGCCGTATCCAGCTGAGGTCTCAGCTGGTCCATCCGTGTAGGGGACACGTCACCCCATCTCGTTGGTGGTCTCCCTCGAGGGCGTTTAGCATCTCTTGGGATCCACTCTAGCGTTCTTTTAATCCATCTATCGTCGATTCTTCTCATGATGTGACCGGCCTATTTATGTTTTGCTTTTGATACATATTCCGCGAAGACGGGAAATTCCTCTTAAGTCGGAGCTGCGAAGACCGGCTATGTGCTGTGTGCACCGGTTTAACTTCAAAAGACATTTCTCAAGGGCTCGGTGGGTAGTAAGTAGCTTCTTGGACGTGGCAGCGGTGCCTGGCTACGTCTCCGCTGTGCAATAGAGCGCTGAAAGAACTGCGGGGTCGAACAGATGAGCAGGGAGATCTAGGTCCGTCAACTGGTTCGTAGCTTCACTGACGGTGCGAATGCTGTCCACTTTTGCTTTCATTCTCCTATTCAAATCTTCCTCCAAGTCGCTTTCCATGTTCATAGAATGTCCGAGGTATACATATGACGAAGTTTCCACGATTTGGGAGCCTTCCAAATCTTCATCCATCCTCCATCCTCGCAGTAGGCGTTTTTCATGAACTATACGAGTACTCCACCGGAAATCCATACCACTCCAGATTCGTGGGGTGATGCCTACCCAAATAATCTAATACAGTACATAACCACCTTTCTAGGTTGCATCTTCGAAACAAAATTTTGAATTTTAGACGTCTCAACACTACATATTTTTACATTCTGTGTTCCTTGGGGGTATACTAATTAAAGCAAAAAAAAAATTCTTTAAGAATAACAATCTAAGCCTTAGGATTTGCAGCCTGTTGCACCGAAACATTACTCGTAAAAAAGATTGTCTCTGACATTTATAAGCAATGGGAGGTGACAGATTTTGCAGAAAAACATTAATGCGTGTGAAACGCCCCCAGTGACTGTCAAGATTTCATTTCGCTCCAGATATTCAGACTGTCAGTGATGTATTTGTAAGTAGTATTTCTTTATCAGAAATGCTCTGGCGTGATGTGGTGAAAATCCTCCAAACAAGGATGAAAACTTCTTCAAATTAAAGAGGTGATAGAACGGTCCTTTCAAATAAGGCATATATTTACTTCCTCTCCACTGTTCTCTGGATTTTGTAGCTCCAAATTGTAGCTTCTCAAGTGTACGATCCATTGTTCATTACGTACATAACATTTTCAATTGTTTAAATAATTTTTATCGACGCCTCTGTGGTCCATCTTCTTCTGGAAAAGTCTTTTTTTAAGCAGTTGTCCTCCGTATTTTTTTTTCAGAACGACTTTAATTTCAAAGTTCTATACATATAGACATACAAGATACGAGAAACGTAACATAGGAAGAAAAGTATAATTTGAGGGAATTTACCAATAAATACCAATGAAAACACAATATTATGCGATGATTTCGGTACTATTTAACGTAACTGTTTAGGAGGTAACAAATTTGATAAACTCATTATGGATTGAAAAAGCGACGTATCGTTAGAATTGAACACGTTTGACGTTCATATTCGAAACAGTGAGCCTGTGCGTTCCCTCGCCTTCTCTCTTCAAAATTACTCTTCTAACACTTTTATTGAGAATAAGTTGTAACCATACAGAAGAAGTCGCAATCGCTTCCGTTTCAAAAAGCCTATAATTACAATACCTGAAATATGAGCATACCTGATAATATCGGATTATAGTAGGTCCAGAACTTAGCCGGTGACCCATCACCTGTATAAGTGAGTACCTACGTCATCCATATCTATCCTATCCCTTACTAATGTTATGGTTTGCACATTGGTGAAGTGTTGGAATTGGGTATTTCTTAATAAACTGGCTGGGAGAGGCTATCGTGCCCACGCTGCTCACATGTGTTTTAACCTTTACTAATGTTGTTAGGCCGCGAACACTAACTGAGTAGCAGAACAAAACATTTCTTAATAAATTTACGGAATATCGTGACGTACCCACGTCAATCACATCCATCCTAAACTTTCCTATTGTTATTGGCTTGCACACTGGCGAAGAAATTGAATACGCGCTTAATTCAATAAGTTTTTTTTAGGAGGATATTTATATAGGATATTTATATTTCACAGTCAGTTATAACGAGAACTTGAATATAAAAAATGTGAGATGGAGAGGGTTCGGTATCTGGCAGGAATTTTTGTTGCATTGTTCCTTTTGAAAAGAAGGGAATTTTGCGACTACACAGCTTCGAACACAACTTTGAGTAAATTTAATTAACTTGAGATTAATGCTTTTCTTTATTACGCCAACGAGGTTTAGGTGAGAGTTTATTTGATACATAACGAATCGGCAACATCGTCTTTGGTGTTGATAAGCTAAACACGAGATTGTTAAATAGTTTTATTGGCTTTCGGCAAAATCGCTCTCTTCAGAGTCTGAAATTGGCGATTCATTCTACAATATAAACGACCAAATCTCCCCTTTATTAAACTGGTAAACTTCATGCCTACTTTTTCAATCACCAACTTAGCGATTGCACTGAAGGCTCACCTTGGATCGGAGACGCCCAGCATGGACCGCTGACTGATCGATCACGAGTGCCAGAGGTTCGAATGTCTCATTCGGATCCGAAAAACCATCCGAGATATGGTGCGAGTTACCGTGTTTTCGACAGACATTCGCCCTTACGGTTCATTTAAGGGTTTTTTTTGGCTTGGATCCAAAAATCCAATAAAACTAGTTTAACAACGTCGTGCACAGCTTATCAAAACCAATATGGATTTCAGGTAGAGTATTCTTGTAAGGGATAGTAGATTTTGGAGAGGGGGGTGATTCCGTCCATTTCTTCCTAATTGCCGTGAAAACGGCCCAGAAGATACGGCTTCAGGCGTTTTGGCGCACTATTTTCTACAAGGAGTTTGACTGGAGCGCGCCAGCCTTGTGCGGCGCCGCATTTTCCGGGCCGTTTTTTACGGCAATTAGCAACGAATGGACGAAATCATCCCCTCTCCATAATCTACTATCCCTTATAAGAATACTCTACCTGAAATCCGTACCACCTCAGATTCGTGATGCCTTTAACGTTGTTCTGTACCAATCCTAGAGTCCCAGCTTTGCTGCGATATAATTTTTTAGAACAAAAATGTTAGCTCATCGCTGCACTGGTAGTTAGTTCTTAGAATAAGTGAAATCGTCCGACCATCACAAAAATAATAGAACCATTGAACAGTGTATTTCTTAAAATCTTCTCTGACCTATGAGGAGCCTTCTGTGAAATATGAATCCGTACATAATTCAAGTGTGTAAAGGTAAAAGTGTGTGGCTCAAACAATCCGCTTGGGATGCACCGCCACGTTCACTTCAATTGAAAAAGTTTGATACTTTTACGAGCGCATAATTAGCTTGTTCAATGACTTGCTGGGAGTAGCCAATGTATCAAGTCAGTGTTTTTATCTTCTCAGACAACTGTGGTTCAATTTACATACCACGGAGGTTGGTTGGAACCAAAGCGGTTTCGAGCCACCAATCGATTGTGCAGACGCAATGGGATCTCTTACCGACTTCGCCACACACGTCGCAGTTTTATGAGATCATATCGGTATTAACAACAAACAACGAACCAGAATTCTGTCATGGTTCTGTAAAGATCGTTTTTCATTTCGGATGAGAACAATACCAATAATGATCGAACAAACTCGGTACGAAAAGGAAGAGATGAAGCAAGAGCACAAACGAGCAACCGTCGACCATCTGAAGAAGGGAATCAAAATTACCTCTCGTAATTTTTCAACGTCTTCTTCTAACACTGTTTATATTAGCTGACAATTTTAAAGCGATCTATTTAGATTCAACAGCTATCTTGCACCCCTTCCTCACATTCTTTCAGTCGTGAGAAAATACTGCTTAAAAATTAAGTTAACTGTCAGATACATACACTCATATACAGTACCTTTTGTTTGTAGTCGGATTTCCTAGCTTTTATGTACGAAATTACGTAGCATATTGAACATATAACGATAGTAGCAGATGTGATTATAACGCCTTGGATAGCGCTGTACTGAAATAATTAAAATGAACTTCTGAAAAGAGCAAATAAGAGTCCCTTTCATGTGCCATCGCATTCGATTACTACCTCACCTGATCAATAACTCCTCCCGAAATTTGCAAAATTCCTCCTTCTGTAAAGAAGAAATATGCTGTATCATAATAAATAATGGGCATTGGAAGTAATGCCACTATCGAAAGTAACCATAAAGAAATTACACTAATAAAAACTACGGAAGTTTTCCAAATCTGAAAAAAACTGGTATCAGAAGGCCGTGGGTAATTGGTTTGGTTGAGGGCACTGTATCAGGGTTTTGACGTGGTGCGGAATCCACAGCGAAAACGTGGAGTTCGGATAGTAGACAGCAGAATTCAGCATGGGTTCTGCTCATCTTTCCCTGAAAACGCTGTATCATAATAAATAATGGGCACTGGAAGTAGTGCCACTATAGAAGGTAACCATAAAAAATTACAATAGAAAGTGGTAAAAAATGGCGTGGCAACCATTTTAGTTCCTTCGAGGCACATCAAAGCTCGCTTCTATGTCCACTTCTCAGCCTCTTCAGCAGCCTTTTCACTTGTTTATCCTTCATATGTAATGAAAAAACATCGTTATTCTTCGACCGCTCGTATTAGGATGCGGCGCGTCACAAGGGCGCAGTGTTGCAAGTGAAAGCGTCGTAGAAAACAGCGTGCTTAACGCAGTTCTTCAGAACGGATAGGGAAAGATAAGCGAAACCACGCTGGGTTCTGATATCTCCTATGCGAACTCCACTGTTTCGTTGTGGATTCCACACCGCGTGAAAATCATGATACACTCCCTCCAATTCCAATTGAAGGGGGGTGTCGGAAAGAAAACCTATAGAAGAAGAGCGAAGAACGAGAGAATTAATGCCCTGAATCCATATTTGAGATAGGACAAGGTTACCTTTTCCTGTTTAACAGGGAAATAGAACACAGTGAAACGATTTAAGGTTATAACAATATGTCCACTACATAGAATCCCTCTCACGATCACCACGTTACATGCCGAGAAAAGAGCAAGACCATTCATTTTATCCGAATAGAGATTGAAATAGTTGTATTTTCTTAGACGCATTATAAATTCTACGACGAAGAATGCATAGAAATCTGCTACGAATTGCAAAAGAAACAGCAAATAATAGGAAGAGTTGAACTCTGGCAATTTTTTTCGCCCTTGCAGAAGTTTGCAAACCAGATAAACATAGATAACCATTGAAATCCATGAATATATAAACATCATCAAGTGCGTAGAGGGTATGGTACCCATGATCTGAAAACCGAATATTTTTCATGTTAAATGTCAGATATGATAAATGTTAGTGAAAATATAGAAGATATCCACAATTATAGCGGAAAGGTATTCATATCGTCAAGAGCGAAAATGTAACTGCTCTGAGAAACCAAATTTTCAGAAGGCGTAACAATAGTTGTCGGTGTATTACAAACCAAAACAACATTAAACTTCGAACATACTTCCGTTGGCATTGATAGATGTTTTGAGACGCTGTGGAAAGGCATCGACAGTGAAACGCAGGTATGGTGCGTCGAGCACGTCTTATGCCTTCAGGAAGGCTTTATTCGAAGTAAGCAGTAAGGTTTCGAGCGGGTCTCTGCTTCCAAAATCGACCAGACGCTGTAGTCCATCGGAATCATAGCCGAACAGTTGGCTGGCTACTCGTCAAGGTTGATCGGGAAGTCTTGCACCAGTTCTTCACCATTCTCGCCTTGTGAGCAAGGGCTCCGTTCTGCTGGTAGGTACAAGGGCGGTTTCCTAAGTGAGCATTACCCCAGTGTAGCAATCTGTCCTTCAGAAGATCCAAAAAGTTCAGGGTATTCACTTTCACTCCTTGAGGAACAAACCATAGCAGTGTTTTATCGTTGGGCATTATCCCAGCAATAACCACGACGGAAGTATGGTCGTAACATCTCATTCACATTTTGCGACATGCACACGAAGTTATTGTGCAATACTACTGTACCACGACACACAAATTCTACACCTGTGGACTCATCCCATCTCATTTTATAGCCTTCTGGAGTTGGCGTACAAATTCGAGGCCGTGGGAGCCGTTTCATCACTCTATTCTATAATTTCGTTTCACTAACTAACTAACTAACTAACTAACTCACACACACATACACATGAGAGGACCCCGTTATTATATATCATGATTTTTTCTGGAGCCTTCATGGAAGGCTCCTAACACTGATATCACTTTATAAAATAATTATTCATGTTACAGATTTGTCGTTTTTATTTTATATTACTTTTTTTTCTTATAGCAAGTTCATTATTTTATCAACTGAATGAAAGGGAAATGAGAAATGAGGACGTGGTCATAAGGAATAGATAAGTTTGATACAAGAAAAATACGAATGTGGAGGAGATGGACATATCATAAGAAGCCCGATCTTCTCGTTGGAGAGAACAGTGGGGTGTACACCAGATGAGTGGAATGAAGGAAAGTAAGGAAGAGGAGAAATTATTTCCTTAATGCGCACAACTAATCTAATATACTATCATACATAACTACCTTTTTAGGTTTTTGACACAAAATTACGAATTTCAGGCGTAACCTTATTTCGATTAAGTCGCCTTCTCTGAATAGTCACGTCCCAACTGCATTTTTACATTCTATATACTTCCGGTAATCCTATTCCTATTCTGCCTCTCAGATATGAGTTGAAGCTTTTATATTCCCGAGGAGTGTTTGCGTTACAAGAAGCTTGGATTTGATGAGAAATATTGGAGTCTTTGATATTAGCAGACTTTGATAAATTGGTATGCTAATTCATCCTGTTGAACACACAGATCGGTTAGAAACAAAGAGTTGTAAGACACAACGACTTATGTGAAATTGAGTACTACTAGGCAATGAAAATGGTCAATGGTGTCTCTGCTATGGAATCAATTCGGATGTAATAAGCACTACGTAGTGGATAACTATTGTGTCATGGTCACATGGAACAAAAACGAGATTATTCAATGTTACAGCAAAACAACGAGAATCGAGAAAGACGCTGACACTGCTGGAGTTAAATGAAGCCGCTTAGAACCGATTAAGGTCTGCTATCTTCGAAGTAAAACCTATATTCATAATTAATAGAAATGGAGGGGTTACAGATAAGATAGGAGCTCCTTAAAAATTAATCGCACAAGTATTAATTCACGTATCCATCCATTTAACAAACACGTGCTTGTTTTAATACCTTTTGACCCCTTTAATACCTTTTACACATCACGCCTAATCACAGACTGCGCCGTGGAATCATTTACTGCTTTGTACACGGATGGATCTAGTGACAGTGACTCTAGTGACTCTGCGATGCGGCCTGCTGGCTTTGAACTACTCACCAAAGAAAATGAGAGCCATCAGTTTGAACAAATTTTCAACTTCTCAATTTACGATTCTCATCAAGGTATTACTCTACTGCATCATCTTCAAGTAGCCGGCGAATGGTATTGCAAAGCTTGGGCATTTGCTCATGCGGCAGAAATTGTTTTCCACCTTAGCTATTCCTTTACGTCCAAAATTGAAAAGCCACTTCTGGAATCCCGTGTTTTTTTCTGATTTTGGTTCATCGACGATTGCTTTGTCATTTGCGCTATCCAGGCGTAGTTGGGCAAGTTTTTTGACTTGTTGAACCGAAGTTCGAACTCATTAAACTCATTAGGAAGAAATCTTCTTCTTACTTACTTTTTTAATCTGCTCTCTTCTGTTTGCGTCTTTTTCCAATCATACTTTGTTTCATAATTCTTTTATAAATCAGATATAACGATAAAACAAACAAGGTATGTAAATCTCACCGTCAAACGGGACACTTCGGAAAAGCTCCAGTCCTCACAATAAGCTGTATAACCGTCTGTACTGCAGTTCCTACAAATCTCATGGCATTCGAAACCGAAATGACCGGGATCACTTTCTAGAAACAGAAATAGAAAAATGTATACTGACAAGGAAAAAGGAACTTGGTTAGCCAAAAATCAGGCAGACTAAAGAGAGCTCTGTAGAGGTACAAAACGTTGCTAACCTAACCTTGTTCTCACCGATGACTTTGATGTCCAGTAACAAAGGTACATTTTCCAGTTTTTTGTTGACAACTTTCACCATTACGGTCACATTTCTGAAAATCATCCTTTCTCACATTGTGATGGACAGTCAGCACCTTGAAATGAACAGACAAATGACCTTAAGCTGATAGAATCACAAAGTAACCCTCTGAAACCCTGGAGGACACTTGCGTTCACCGGTAAACCTCCACCATTCGGGCCCACTTTTGCTTCGACACGCGAGAACAGAGTGCGGACCATACGCAGCAGCACCACACAGAGTATCTCATTTAGGCACAGTTCATCCTGAAAACATTTAGCTCAAATGGGATTCGGAACTGATATTGTGGTTACACTCCCAGATTTCGCCACAATCTCGTCCAGGGAATGGGAGCAATAGTGAGATATAGGATATATTTAAAGGGGTATTCAGATGGACTCACCCCAGAAGACTTTGGAGCAAATCCGTCCACAAGAATCTCTTGCAAAGCCGGGTTTGCACCTACAGTAGCCCGTATCTGGAGCAATTATATCTGTGCAGAGTCAAAACGACATGAAGCACGGCGCAGTTGCGTAAGCGGTTACGCTCGAAGCGGTGCGGTGGAGCATATTACATATGTATATGAATATATATTATTATTACTTATTATATATGTATGTATATCGTTTGTATCGGAGTTTGGAGAAACATGTATGCGAACTGCCACAACTGATGTGAGCAGATGCAGACGAAGCATGCAATGACACATTGTAATATTGTGATATCGTTCAATAAATAAATAAATAAATAAATATAGATCTGATAAGAAAGATAGTAGCTAATGTCTAATCGAGTACTGTTTTGCTAGTACTGCTTTCCAGATTTATTCGTTTTGGCGCCTGATTTATTTCTCAATGACAACAGGTGAAAAATGGAAGCCGATCTTATTGGACTATGATTGCTAACGCTCTTGTTCTTGGTAGACGCATGGTTGGCTCGACGTTAATCTTCTTACTTACGCAAATAATCATTGATGTTCAGAAAATGGGAACTTTACCGTATGGACAATTGGTGATGTCTTTGTATTCTTGGATATCAATGATCGTCTACATTCGTCTCGTTTGCAAATTATTGAAGCAGCGAAAAAGCACCGTACATTTCAAATCTTCCTATTATACGCTATTTCTATTGCAATTCATAGCAGATTTCTACGTATTTATCTTTGTGGAATTTATAATGCGACCAAGGAAATTCAACTACTTCAATTTATTCACGGAAGATATGCAAGCATATGCTCTTTTTTCTGTATCAAACGTAGTAATCTCGAGGGGAATTCTTTCTAGTGGACATGTCGTCATTGCTTTGAATCGTTTTTCTGTGTTCTACGCTCCAATGAAACAAGAACAGGTGGTATAATTTTGAATAACAAAAAAAAAAGCCGACCATAGTTTTCATAGAAACCAAAATCGGGTAAAGTTTTGTTGAGTTAAAGGCAACACCCTACGAATCTGGAGTGGTACGGATTTCCGGTGGAGTATTCGTATACGGTAGTGGTAGACTATTGAGAGAAGGGTGATTCCGTTCATTTTTTCTTTATTGTCGTAGAGCCGTAAAGCCCAGAAGATACGGCTTTGAGCGTTCCGGCGCACTATTTTCTACGAGTTCGATTGGAGCGCGCCAACTTTGTGCATCTTCCGGGCCGTTTCTTACGACAATTAGGAAGAAATGGACGGAATTACCCCCTCACCATAATCTACTATCCCGTATACGAATACTCCACCTGAAATCTGCACCACCTCAGATTCGTGGGGTGATGCCTTTAAAGAAGCTGACGAAGCAGAAACGTTTGCCAAATTAAGGATCAGTAGAAATTTAGGACCAAACTGGAGTTTCAGACACTTTCTTACTTCCTATATTAGTGCTGAAATATGTTAATAAGTTTCACATTTACACTGCGTAGTGCTCTACTAACTACCTTAGGAACACAAATATGAGGCTTACAACCGTAGTTCAGCCTCAGAAGGTACAGAATTGACTGATCCTCTCCTCAGCTATCATTAGGACCGCCTCTGATGTTAAGTCGATTGACAAATCCCGAAGCGACTAATCGAAACCAGGCACTTTACGAATTTATCCTAGGACCACTTAGGGCGTTCTACCCTAATAGAAATAGAGAGCAGTACGGTCGAGAACCGTCCTAACTTCGATTATAAAGGA